>NC_050447.1:131755923-132070948 GCF_903995425.1 Onychomys torridus | reverse complement strand
GGAAGAACCCCTCTTGAGAGGTTATTAGAAGTTGGGTTTGTTTAGGACATTCAATAAAAACCACCTCTCTGAAACTAATCTCCCAGAATTTCATAGACTTAAAGCCAGATACACTTCTGCACATCCAATCTCTGTGCTTAAACTTTGAAATAGTTTAATTGGGATGATTGTAATTTGTTTAGTCAAAGAAAAGATTTCATAAAGCTTATTTTTCTAAAATTGTCTAAACTAGTTAAATTGCCTAGCACTTAGTTAAAAGTATATCCAATAATACAACATGTATACAAGTTTGGTAGAAATAAAGCAATGAAAAAGGATTGTGGTGAATTTGTTACAAATCCATTGGTAACTAATACTTCAGCAATATATAGTCACATCTGGTCAACATCTGGTTGATGTCAAAAACCCACTATGTCCTGTCCTAGGTTATGGTTAGTGGCTGAAGTTGCTGCTTTCCAAAGGCTAGGACTGCACACACACACAAATATGGGCATACTCACACAGAGCACAGATGGCACAGACACAGAGAGGTTAATGAACATTCTGGAACAAAGAGTGACATTGACATGGGTAGGGGCTGGATGAGAAGGGTAAAAAATCTTCATTCCCATTTATTTGGCAAAGTATCCATGGAAGATATGTGATTTTAAAAAATGTTTTTAAAAATCATCAAAGATAATGTCTGAAAAAAATTAGTTTCAGATTATGTAAGGTAAGATATGTCTGAGGACAGCAGGCCCAGAAGGGTTTTTAGGTGGAGGTGAGACATTAGCTCAGTGAGACATTGTAAGGAAGGACTAGCCAAAGAGATGTGGTAGTCTGGAGCCCAGGCCAGAGGCCAGAAGCTGAGGGGAAGTGAAGGGCTCCATAGCTCTTTTATAGTCCAAGTATGGGTGACACAACATGGCTGAGCCACAAAACCAAAAGGCCTCCAGAAATAATCAAACTATTTTCTGAAATCTCCATAGATTTTAAATGCAAACATCCTCTTAGGACTCTGAGGGAAGATGGTCAGTGGGGTCACAAACCCTGCAGCCATCCATCCACTTCTTCCATACAACCACTGTCCCTTTAAATAAAGGAATTTTTCTTTTAAAAAATATTTTTTGAGAGCTGATCACTTGGTATTGGATAATCAATTGGCATGCTCTTCTCTGGGGAAGACTATTTCTCCCACTGCCAGTATTCCATAGTTGCCTGTAGTGCTTTGTGTAGGGTTGAAGCCTTGTGGCATTCCTCCATCCACATTAACGTATCTATTATTGCTTTTGTTCATTCATTCTTATTGGACATATTGGACCAATGGTCTCTACTTGATGATACAGCCTTACATCTCCTCCATTGAAAAGGAAAGAAAACTGTATGTTAATTTTAGTGAATCTCAGCACTCCAGCCTGGGGCTGATAGAATTACACCACACAGCCTAGTCCTGATGGAGACAGTGGTGTGAAGATAAGATATTCCAAGGCAGAACAATGGGAAAGACCCCAGATTCTCTTACCACAGCATCTTGCCTTTTCTTCATATTTGACTGCCATGCAGATAGACATCTCAAGGTTCCTTGGTGATGCCAACCTCCACAAAGCATACATTTTCTAATTCTAATTCTAAACAACATCTCCTCTTATCTCAGCCATACCATAGTTATTAGAATCAATAATACTATGACTTTGAACAACACTTAATGTTCAAGGATGTCACTAATCTTTAAGCATCTTTTCATACTTGTCAGATAACAAATTCAGCTAACATCTTGGGGAGGCCCTGTCTCACACATCACAAACTTACAAACTAACATTTAGCTCCAACTCCAACCTTAAGCATTCCTTGGAATAAATGTAAATGAATAGAAAGAAATGACAATTCTTTTCTTATATACAGAAAGATCTCATTGCTCAGCCCTCCTCCAATGAGTTTTCAGCAAAGTATCAGTCTCCAAACCTAACTTTATAATTGTCTTCCTTAGACTTTGTAGCAGTGCAGTAGAGCAGCACTTTAGGCAGGATGTAGAGATATAGCTAGACAGAGGACAGCCACTTCACAGATGCCAGGGAGCCCCTGGTATCAGGGATGCCTGATGTCCTAACCCTCAAGGTCTCTTATTCATACATGAGAGGAGGCCTGTATTCAAATGGATAAGCTTGTGTGTTCATTATACTTTGACTTCCTGCTGCTCTTAAGGTCTTTCCACACTTTATATCTATCTGGTCAGTGGTTCAGAAGATAGGAAAAGGGGCCCAAGCTTGCCAGTAGAGGCTGATGAGCTAACATAATGGTTAAAAGTAAAGTCTTTCTCCTTCTCATACACTAGTGTAACAGTTGTGACTTCACAAGGCCTCATGCTAGAAATCAGGATGAGAAAAGAATACAGAACTACCCCAAAATCAATACCACCTGTGTAAAACACAGAGCCTTGCTGACTGCCTAGAATGCATGCTTTAATTGCTTTCAATAAGCCAGATTTAAGTTACATCAATTGCCTGTCAACTATAAATTATGTGTATGCATTCTAATGACACTTCTGCTTTTTGTCTCCATCCTTCTCCAGATAAGCATGCTTGATTATAACTTCATGTTGACAAATGATTGTGGAAAATGGATTCCAAAAGAAGTCTATATCTGCCCACAGTTCCCAGCCTAGCAGGAGGCAAACCCTGAGAATTCCCTAAGTAACCAATGAAACAATCTAGCCTGTAGGCCAAAGAGTGCAAGAATCCTCAAATATTCCACTGCCCTCAGCCCCAGCCAGCCTTGTCAGAGGCCCTGATAAACAGAATCATCTAAGCAGCTATGCAGCAAATGGGTCAATAAGTATAAACAGCTGTACTTACATGTGTCTGGCTTGAGCTGGCTGTTGGTGATGCCAAAGTACTGGGGGTTTTCAATAACAGGAATCTTGGTCATTCCAATAATGACAGCATCAGGACCGCCCTCTGAAGAGGATGGAGTATTACTCCCATTGGAGATGTGGTGGAGGGGGCTAGCTGAGTCATCGTCGTTGCTGATGACAGAAGCCGGGCCTGGAGTGGGAAGAAACATAGACATTCTGTAGTTTAACTTTAATTCACATACACTCCAAATGCATGATTGCAGTGGGGTTTGGTGTGCTCACAGAGTGTTGCCATCATCACAACATCCGACTTTAAGACATTTCTCTTACCCCAGTTAGTATTTATCTCCCATTTCCCCCATTCCCAGTCCCAGACACCCACAAATTTCCTTTTCCACTCTGACTTAACAAACCTTGGCATCCCCTATAAGTGCAGCCAATGTAATTCATGACTTGCACTTGGCATCATGTTTTTAAATGAACTCTCAGTGCCATGTGCATTGATACTTTATAGTGATATTTTATTTGTATTGAAATGTGATTTTATTTGTATGTCAATAAAGTTGCCTTGAGGTCAGAGCAAGCCAGAAAAAAAGCCCGGCAGTGGTGGCACACACCTTTAGTCCCAGCACTCGGGAGGCAGAGGCAGGCGAATCTCTGTGAGTTCAAGACCAGCCTGGGCTACCAAGTGAGTTCCAGGAAAAAGGTGCAAAGCTACACAGAGAAACCCTACCTCGAAAAATCAAAAAAGTGTACTCTGCCACTGCCCAGCTTCTCTTCTGGCTTGCTCTGACCTCAAGGCAACTTTATTGACATACAAATAAAATCACATTTCAATACAAATAAAATATCACTATAATACTTGCTTTTCATTGTTGAGTGATCCTAAATTATACAGACATGGCATGTGCTTTTATCTGTCCCTCTGCCCATCAAAGAGTTTGGGGCTCTGACTAATAAGAATAATTCAGCTGTGAACACATGTGCACACACTTTTGTGGGGACACATGCCTCCTTCGCCCTTGTGTGAGATTAGTAAATCCTAGGGAAGGCCTGTGCTTAACATTGTGAGCATCTGAATTGATTTACAAATTCATTTGCAAAGTGGCTGACAGTGCTCTGTTTGTCAATTGCCACCAACATATGAGGGTTCTAATTTCAGTTCCATTTTCTGCTCCCAGGACCTGAGGTTCTATGCACACCTTGAGAGCACCCTGTCAGGACCTGGGGTTCTGTGAATACCTTGAGAGCACCCTGTCATTGAACTCCAGGCACAAATCCAGGATACCTGTTTATCTGGGGACTTAAAGTGATGTTGGGCCTTTGGAGATCTGAGTTTCTTATCTTCATACTTTTACTCACTTCTTTGTGGCTCTACATTTGCTTACCATTGGGAGTTGTTTAGAGAATGTCCAGTTGTTATTTTATGGGACTGGAGTGAGATTAGGGATATGAAAATGCATTACAAACTTAAATGTGCTTTCCATATTAATGGAAAATATGACATTATTGGGATCCCTTTATATTAGAGCAATAGCTTAATTATTTTCAAGATTTAATTTTTAACCCAAAATCTCAAAATTCATGCCTCTATATTCACTCTACTACATTTTGTCCAGTCAATATATCTACTGACTACTCAAGTCAACCAAAATTGGCAACCAAAGTAGATTCTGAAAGATAAAAACGTGTGTGAAGACTCCAGAACATTGACCATCACATGGCTAAGCACTTCACACGTAGAAATCCAAGTCTTTTAGACATGGGTCACACAGGCCTGTGGAGTGTATGGAATGAGCACACTGTCCCTGGAGAAGGTGGAAGGGGAAGAACAAGGACCAAGCAAAGAAGGGCAGAGTGAAAGGGCAGAGTCAGACGCCCAGGCAAGACCAAGCCTTGCTAAAGAGGGATGCTTGTGTTACACTTCCGCCTGAGGGAGTGTGTTTGCAACACTCCCCCACCTCAACCTCCCCCACCCCCAGCATGCTTCAGGACCTCTGTGCATTCTCCTCATCCTTAATTACTTCCATGTAAAACAATTACAAAAACAAAGGTTGTTTTGTCGGATTCTGATACAGCTTGAATCCCTATTCAATATAGCGATAATCCACCCACCAAGCTCCAAGATCCATTTTCCCCGATGGGGATTATTGTAGTTTGTAGTGATAACAGTCGGACATTCCCCAGCTGGTTGTGTCTTAAACAAAGTGTGTAGGGGGGGATCCTACTGCTATTATCAGTATTTTGAAAAGCAGTCTCTCAATGGGAGTGCATTTAAGTTGGGTTTAATAATATATTCTGACTTGATTCTGCAAACATGTCCTCGCACAGCCAACTTAGAAATCATACAATGCTCAAAGCCAAGGCAATCCCGCTGGTTGTGCTCATCTTGTGTCTTGCTCATCTGAGTTCACCAACAGTGGAAATCCTGCCAAGAATAGCTGTAAGGACAAGTTCTTGCTAACAGCCCCAGCCATCTCTGTTTTGTGATCTGTTTCTGACAAGCCTAGGTCACTCAGCTTCTAGCCAGTGATGGAAGTGGAGATGTATTCTGCTTGGGTTTCTATACCTTGTCAGTAAAGCTTTCCTGCCACTTGGCTCCCTTGCTAGGTCCCCGAGCAGCTGTTCCCTTCCTTCCGTAAGGCTACCAGCTACTAAAGCTTGCTACCCTCAGGACCCTCAAGGGAGGTGCAGTCAAGGCTGCATATTTCTTAAAAGATCCCAGGCTATACCTTGACCCCCACACATGGAGAAGTTGTCATCTTCAAATATTCCGTGTGTCTTCATAAAACTCCTCCTGGAACCTCAACAGCAGTTAGAAACACGTTGGTGCTGGGCCGTAGTGGCACATGCCTTTAATCCCAGCACTCGGGAGGCAGAGCCAGGTGGATCTCTGTGAGTTCAAGGCCAGCCTGGTCTACAGAGTGAGACCCAGGACAGGCAACAAAACCACAGGGAGAAACCCTCTCTCGAAAAACCAAAAAGAAGAAACATGTTGGCTTCATTTGTTTTTGTCTCTCATTGTCCTCTGGCCCCAGTTAGGTTGTGAGAATCACAAGAATGCTGTGTTTTGAGTAAGAGAAAATGGAGATTTCTCCAGGACTCCAGCTCTAACTCACTTGCCAGCTGCACCCTGGAGCTCTTGTACACAGTACACCTAGGATACTCTTATTTGGGTCTGACCAAAGAACTCACTCTCTCCTCTTCTATGGCCACCAAAGCACACTCCTTGTTCCCTAACCCACTAGCTAAGGATCAGTCAGTCCCTCATGTAACTTAGTGAAAAGGGATAAGGGCTGAGGACATGGTGACCTCGTACACGGAAGGGCCTGAATTCCATCCTGGCACTGGTAGAAAGCAAGACAATTTTTCAAAAGCCTTTTCACTTTACAGAGAGTCACCATTGACAAATGGAGCATCACAAACCTCTACAATTCATCAGAGGAATATTAATTCAACTGCTTTTCCCTTCATTAGTGATGTTCCAAAGCCTGAAAGATTGATATGGCTGGCAAGGTTGTGGGAATTAAGACCATTTTTCTATGAACATTTTAATATAATGGAACGTAGAGCACAGAAAGTTGTGGGGGGGAGGCTCCCGGTGGGGACAATGAATGTCTATATAATTTGACAGCAGCCTGTCTGCACACTTCATGATTTGTGTCTTTGTGTGTCTGAGCACGCAGTTGAGCAGACATGTAAAAAAAAAAAAAAAAAAAGGAGACAGAAGTCGGAGGCACATCACAGTGTGTTACAAGAAACTCATATGAGAACTTGAAACTGTATTTAATATTAATATAAAGTTTAAGTTGCTAGGAATGTACATTGCTGCTTTATTTGGGGTAGTTAGTCCCAATAACAAGCTGATAAATAGGAAGTATACATGGAAACATTTTAGCTCATTTTTATTTCAATATAAAATAAAAAGAAGTACAGAGAGACATAGTTTTCTCTCATCAGAGCTACACGATAACATACCCTATATATTTGACTTTTTAGATGTTTCTAAGTCTAACTGAACATATTTTCCAATTATTAAAATGGCCATCTGGGAAATGAGCTTCCCTCTCAATACCAACAATGCCTTCAGCAGAGGGAGGGGTTGCTACTTGTAAGCAATGGATGCATTGACCACGCTTTCCTGTTCCCTACAGGCTGGTGTTTGGCCCCTAGGGCCTGCTGCCTAGTCTCTAGACACAGTAAATGCCTTGTCCAATGGTGCGTCTTCCACATACAGACCAACACAGCCCATGCCTCCAGTCACTTGCCTAGTTGGTCTTCTCACTCCAGGCCACCATCTACCTGACCCCTCACCCTAAGGCCAGATACCATAGAACTCAGGAGAGCATGGAAGCCAGACCCTGCTGATTTATGCAGTCAGACAGTCCTAGATCTGCCTCCCTGGTCCTCCTCATGAAAACAATAAGAAAAGCTCTTGGCCTCATTTCCCTGTTTTCTCTACCTCCTGACTGGCCAGAGAGTCTCTGTGCAGCCACACACTATGGCATGACATGTTCCCTCTTGGGAGCTCTAAGTCAGGCACTCTCTTCACAGTGGTCTTCTCTCCTAGCTGTTAGCATCACCTCATGTGACTAATATAACAAAAGTCTCTGCTGGACTATAGTTGGGACATTCTCAAGAACAGTCTGTGCTGTCACTTAGGAGGGTACAACACACTTTTGAATGTCTCTAAGGGCAAGCACACCTCTGGGTTAAAGGTGTCTAGACTGTATTGAGGTGGGTACAGTGATTAGCTTCTTAGGGGAAGGAAGACACCATCCTCCAGTACTGCAGAGAGAGAATGACTCACCTTCCTCGCTTGGTACACACATCCTGAAACATGAAGAACACTATGGACTACCCTGGAATTGAAAACTCTCTGATGTCTCTGGAAAGGATGGGCTATTTCTGAAATGTGCCCTTTGGGAGCTTCCTAGTGCCCCATGATACTGGAGCTTGGTGCTTTGTCTACTTTCCCTCCATTTGGCAAAGGTTTTGCATTAGAATCTTTGAGGCTAGTGAAGGAGTTAAGGTTGATGACTTTTCCCTCCTAGGATTTTTCTGCACAGTCTGTCTCAGCCTGAACTTGGTCCTCTGGTAATTTTCGGAGCACTGGACAGACACTGCTAGAGAACATTTAACTGGATAAGGTCCCATGTCAGGGTTAAAAAGATAAAGGAAACAGGCTTCAACCAGGCAGTGGTGGTGCACAACTTTAATCTCAGCACTTGGAAGGCAGAGGCAGGCAGATCTCTGTGAGTTCAAGGCCAGCCTGGTCTACAGAGTGAGTTCCAGGACAGCCAGGACTGTTACACAGAGAAACCCTGTCTTCAATAAATAAGCATATATATATATATATTGAGAGAGAGAGAGAGAGAGAGAGAGAGAGGAAGGAGAGAGGAGAAGAAAAATAGAAAGAAAGAAAAAGAAAGAAAGGAAGGAAGAGAGAGAAAGAAAGAAAGAAAGAAAGAAAGAAAGAAAGAAAGAAAGAAAGAAAGAAAGAAAGAAAGAAAGAAAGAAAGGAAACAGTTTTCCTTATATGGCTGGGCTAAGCAAATGCAGGACAGACAGCTCAGAAATGGGTGGCTTTCTTAAACACATCTGTACCCACTACTTAGGAATTTTACCTATAGCCAACCTTGCTACAAAAAGGAACAGCAACCAAAAGAATCTGCCAGTGATGCTCAGATCTTGGAAATCCACAGGAATAATAGAAAACCGTCTTTTTGTGACTTCCATAGAACTCATATTCTTTGTCTTTGTGCCCATACCAAGCAGAGTGGAGGTCCTGAGAGATCACACCTGATTTGGGTCCTGATGATGAGCCCTACCATCTGCATTCACTCCATGTGCTACAGGCTCTGCATTTCTATTGTCCGCATTCAGTCTGAATGCAAGGAACAAAATGTAATCAAGCACAAATCACAGTGTCTGGATGTGGAAGTCTGTTTTTGAGAAAAAAAAATCACCATAAATGAACAGCTAATTTACCAGTTTGGAATTCTATTGCATCATAGCCAACAGAACAAAGTTAAGAGCCAAACCTGCCCAAGCTTGCCCATTCAGCCAACTGTGCACTGCACTGTGGCCCTGATGTGGTTCTAGTCTGTGTCTTTAGCCTTCAAAAGCCAACACCGCCTAGAGCAGAGACAGCAGCTGGCATGTCCACTGCATTAAAAACAAGTCAGCTTCATCGTGCAAACCTACTTACTATCCAGAGTTTGCAAAAGTAATGCCTCTTCTAGAAAAAAAATAAGCTGGGTCTTTTGCTTCAACAAATCTAGAACTGGGAAGACAGAAGAAAATAAGTCAAAGACCAATGAATAGAGAGAGAACTACAAAAGCCCAGTAAAGCCAGAAGAGGAGTGACTACTTACCCCTTACCCACAACTTGTCTTGACTTCCCCAATGCCAAGCCATGAAACCTTTGAAAACCACAATAAAACATAAAATAAACTTCGAAAGAGAAATGGAAACTGGAGAAAGTGGACTGACTTTAGTCATATGACTCAATAACATACCCCTATGCCCCAAAAAAGTTTAAAAAAATAAAAACCACTGAGACTAAGACTTTCTCTCAGGCCTGGAAGCTGAGCTCCAGATTCCAGTGTGGACTCTTGTATTTCATCCTCAGAACATGAAAATTCAAATCAGAAAGAGGCAGCAACCTGTCTTCCAAGGAAATGACCCAAGCCTGGGGCTAACAGCTCTTCTCCCTCACTTTCTTCCTTCCCCCTAAGTGGCAAAATCATTCCCTCACATTGAATCATCCAGCAGGACAGCTGTGGGGGTGAGAACATACAACGCATTTGACAAATGTACCACAGCTTTGCAGCAATGTGGGAAATAATGAGAGAAAACAGAACTTTTCTGAAGCTAACAGAGGCAATAAAAAGCAACATAAAATTCCTAGGTTGGGGGAGCTGACCCCCGGGGGGGCAGTTGGGGCTACTGGAATGCTACATGAATGTCTACCACTGAGTTGCTGTGTGATGGGCAGCAGGCAGCCCTTACAGCAGCAGACTCTACTGGACACATACATGAGGGACCCTGTTGTTTGGAGGGTCTCCAGCAACTAAAGGCACAATAAATATCTATTCCTGGGACTCAACTGTTACCTTAGGGAACCTCTGGGTTTGAAAGTATTTTCTGTACCACAGAAAAATCTATAGTTGTGGGCCAATAAAGGAGCAGAGGTAACCTAAGTCACGTGCTTCTTTGCTCTGGGGCTCTGTAGTGATCTTCAGAGTCAGTTAAGGTTAAAACCTGG
Organism: Onychomys torridus; assembly: GCF_903995425.1. Taxonomy (NCBI): domain Eukaryota; kingdom Metazoa; phylum Chordata; class Mammalia; order Rodentia; family Cricetidae; genus Onychomys; species Onychomys torridus. The sequence continues at coordinate 132,060,848 of NC_050447.1, read as the reverse complement.
TTCAAGAACTAAGTGAAGCGAAACAGTGCAGGTAAAATCTTCCTGCACTCTCAACGAGGCTTCACAGAACTGCTGCCCGGATTGTTCCAGGCTTAAACTCAGCCTTTGTCTTCCTGGAATCCTGTGTGCCAGACTTGCAGCCTAAGCTGATACTTACTTATTTCACTAGTTAATTATCCAGCTAGCTAGTTAATTGTTGGGGTGCAGGAAAATAAACCCTAGGGCCTTAAGCAAGTGCTGACTTTCACAATGGTTGAAGTTCATCTGAATACTTCCTTCCAGATTTTAGAAACCAGAAGGAAAGCTTAGCCACAATGCAAAGCCAGATCCTTTGCACAGGCACTGAGCTTCAGTCAATAGAGAGTCTGGTCCAACAGTGTCGTGCTCATGGACTTCCCATGACCAACCCTCCTCAGAAGGTTCATTTTCCTCCCAGTCATTTTTGAGGTAGTCTATGCATTTGTTTCTTAGATGGTGCTGAGGATCAAACCCAGGGCTCTACCACCAAACTATCTTCTCTGCCCCTCAATATTTGTTTGAGTTACCTTTTTAAAAGTGAAATCATAGATTGCATTTTTCAAGACTGTTTTCTTTTCCATTTGAGTAATTTTCAGATACTTTTTTTTTTTTTTTCGAGACAGGGTTTCTCTGTGTAGCTTTGGAGCCTTTCCTGGAACTCATTCTGTAGTCCAGGCTGACCTTGAATTCACAGAGATCCACCTGCCTCTGCGTCCCAAATGCTGGGATTAAAGGCATGCGCCACCACTGCCTGGCTTACCTTTCCTTACCACAGAGCCCCACTGAAGGTCAACGTTCCTCTCTCACTGACTGTACGGTTCGGGATCATTTCTATCCATTAATTTACAATAAACTTAGTGGCATTGAACATCTTACACATCTGAGGTGCTCACCCCTTTTCAAACATCACTGCAGTAGGGTAAATCCTGTTATAAGTAGAATTGTTACTGAGGACAAGCTTGGTCAGAACAGCTTTGAGCTATATCAAGTCTCATTTTTACCAACAACACATGAGTGAAGAGTCTATAGCTGAGCTCTAGCCCAATGTGCAAGTGAAAGGCAAGCCACTTCCTACTTCCTCTCTGCCATTCATGCTGCTGAGGGGTGAGCCACTTCCTACTTCCTCTCTGCCATTCATGCTGCTGAGGGGTAAGCCACTTTCTACTTCCTCTCTGCCATTCATGCTGCTGAGGGGTAAGTCACTTCCTACTTTCTCTCTGCCATTCATGCAGCTGAGGGGTGAGCCACTTCCTACTTCCTCTCTGCCATTCATGCAGCTCCACATTACTGAGCAGAGATTTGGCAAGCTGTCTCCTTCTGCCTGCACCCCTGACAGAAGGGTGCTGCATTGCATGGGTGCATCAAAGAACATTCTAGATAAAGAACGTGTAGGCATGCCTCTTGTGCAGCCCCTACAATACCCACTTGATCTTCAGCAATATCTTTCCTAGATTACAAATCACCCGAAGATGCTGACTGGGAGTCAGATCAAACATGCTGATACACTCAGTTACCCCACACTGGAACGACAGATGGGCATCTGTTCTGAGAACTGAGTTTTCTTCAGTCTTTTTAAATTGCCTTTCCCATATTCAGAGTTGCCAAAATTCACCAAATTTGGGGACACTGTAATTAATTGAGTTGTCTATGGAGCAGTTATTTATCTAACTGGCAGGGCAGAGACTTCAAAGAGAAATAGCTTTAATGTTTGCCTGAAGGGGCTTTTGGTGGAAAGAGAACCGCCCTAGAAGTACTTCAGTGTTGGGATAGGGGACTCAGGACGAGAAGCCACTCCATAGAGGAAAGATGAGGTTTCAGGAGATAAATTTTGGGATTCTACAGCACAGATTAGAATTAGCCAAGCACAGAGTGGGGATACAGAAAGTTGGGTATTTGCTTTTGGTAGATGCCACACTTCAGATTTTGAGCTTTGAATCTTTTCTCCAGATTCCCGACTCACTGGAGACATTCGGTAGTAGGAGCAGATGCAGCTCTCACCAGCCAGGTGACTGTGAGCCTGCCATCAGTGCTCCATGGCATACTGCACTGCCAACACATCTGGATATTAGACCTGAAACAATACAGAAGTGTCAGCAATCTCAGGCCAGACAGAGACTGGACCCATTCATCTTAGACAGATTGTTTTGGCTGCAGGATGGAGTCAGGATTATGAGAAAGAAAGACAAAGAACAAGACACTGGCCAAGAGGTTTAAAGAGAAATGAAGTCTGGGGAAAACTAGCCTGACCTGAGTGTGGGGAAGTGGAACAGTGAAGAGGAGATGGGCAGAGTTAGAGAACCAGTGACTGACTACAAGTCGAGGGGAGTCTGAGGAGGGAGTCACAATGCTTCCAGATGAAGACAGTGAGGTATATGATGGCACTGGCCATAGAGTCCTGAAGGAACTTGGGACAGAAACAACTTCACAGCTCTAATTTGAAGCTTCTAAGACACAAATCCCAGATAAGACATTTATGCTGTGGGATGTCTTTCTATATGCTGTGAATATGTATTGCTCTCATTGGCTAATAAATAAAGCTGCATTGGCCTATGGCAGGGCAGGGTGGGATCAGGTGGGAAAATTCAAGAGAGACAGTGAGAGGAGAGTGGGAGAGATGCTGAATTGCTGTACGAGGAGCAACATGTAATGGGATGCAAGTAAAGCCACAGGACATGTGGCAATACATAGATTAATAGCTATGGGTTGAGTTAAGTTACAAGAGCTAGCTAACAAGAAGCCTGACCCATAGGCCATACCATTTGTAAATAATATAAGCCTCTATGTGTTTACTTGGGTCTGAGTGGCTGCAGGACTTGGCAGGACACCAGAGAAACTTCCTGCTACACATTTAGGGTAAAAATCCCTACTTAGGTGTTTGGGAAGAAAGGAGAGAGATGGCTTTAATTTAGATTTTAATGTCCCAAATGCCTATGCATCCATAGGGTCCCTGGAGAATAGCTGCTGGGAGATGGTGGGGCCATTAAGAGGTGGAGCCTAATGTTAGAACTTTAGGTTATTTGTGAGTGTGTCCTTTAGAGGACCATGGCACCTCAGGCTCTTTACCCTCTACCAAGGGGTAAGCAGTTTTGCTCAGCCATGCACTCTTGAAGGGATATACTGTGCAATGTCTTCCCACGGGCCACTGAAGATGGATGAAATCCATTACAGCTATGAGTCAGTCAACCTGTTCTAAACTTTGTTTGGCTTTGTTATAGAGACAGAAAGCTGATAAACCTGGAAAGCATAGGGTTGGCAGGTTTGGGGCTCAGGACAGTCAAAGCTCCGTGCCCTTAGGAGAAGTGAAGAAGTGAGGTCTGGAGGAGACTCATTCTGTGTTTGTTTTTATTCACAAACACAATCAAGAGTAGCCAACTGAGGCTAAATTTGAGTAAGCTTATTCCTGACTTGCTGATGTCTAGGCTCCTATAGGAGGGCCTCAGTCACAATGAAGACAATACAGCTCTGGTGCCTCGGAGGCCGAGGCGAGGAAATGCAAGAGCTTCAGCGAGATGATGTGGCTGCCATTCTCCCAGAAGCTCTGGCCATTCAACTGCTCCCTCTTGATGGATGGAAGCACTAGTCTTAAAACAGAAACAATACTCTCCTTCTCTCCTTTTATTGTAGTGGTCCACCTATGGGGATTGGGGTCTGCCCAGCATCCTTTTATTTTTGTTTAGTAAGAGTCATTTTGTTCACAGTAAAATGAAGGGCTCCCTAAAAGTATAGGCACAGTCAGCATTAAGAATCTGCCCCATTTGGTTTCTGTTAGGAAATTAACCAGTTAAACCCTAATGATTTTGAAAAAAGCTGACCAAAGTGGGCGGTGGGGGGGGGGGGGGAATAATACATCAATACCTCAGCAACTCTGAGACAGAACTAAAATGAAATAAAATAAACAGCAAGAAGGATTAGTTTTTCAAACATCTCTCCAAGGAAACAGTTAGGATTTAGTAAGTTGAAAAGGGAGTATTCCTATCCCAAGTGAAAGCTGGAGAAAGGAGCCAGAAATGGGCAAATGAAAGAAACTTGACTGCCCTGTAGATCCTGGCCACACAAGCCCTCAGCATCAGCGCTCCGAACGTTCTGACCTCAGACACCCCAGTTCCTGACTGCCTTTTATATTTCAGAAAAATCCTGTTTGTACATGTGTACGTGGAGAGAAAGAAATCACTCGTTTCCGTCCTTAGAGCTCTGCAGAAATTAAAATTGACTGTTATCAAATTTTCTGTTGTTATCTCTCCATCCTCCATCCCCAAGAATAACATGTCCACCACTTTTGGGGAGCAGATGAAGGTACTACTAGGCAGAAGACATGTCCCTCATATCCACTTCCTGAGGCTGTGCCTGCTCACAGAGGACACAGGAATGAGGCAGCTTTGCCACAGGGAGGGAGCTGAGAACAGAGGAGGCGTCTCACAGAGCATGAACTGACTACTGCAAACACTGGGATGCTGGCCACTGTCGTGGAAGGTGGGTGAGGCAAAGGGTCTCACTGCTGATAGTTTCCTCTCTGGCTGACTTGCAATCCACTAACTAAACAGCCGGCTTCAAATTAATTCCAGTTCTTCTGGTCTCCGAAGAGTGCAGTTCAGGGCCAAGTTCCCACTTCCGTTCCTCCTCATCTCATACTTGTGAACACAAGATTGTAAATGGAAGTCCCATCTGAGACTAGGAGGAGGGCTCATGTGGACTTGAACTGGTTCTGAATATTACCTCATAAAGAGTAAGTACTTCCTCCCCATCAACCTTGAGCCATTTCTTCCTCTAAACTTCCAATTTCATTTATTCTTGCCATCTCTAAGAAAAATATCATCAAACAGCTCCCAGAGTTGAAGAAATGGCTCAGCAGTTAAGAGCACTGGCTGATCTTCCAGAGGACCTAGCTTTAGTTCCCAGTACCCACATGGTAGCTCACAGATATCTGTAACTCCAGTGTCAGGGGCTTTGGCGCCCTCTTCTGGTCTCCATGGATACTACATGAACATGGTGCACATACATGCATGCAGGCAAAACACCCATGTGCATAAAATAAATTTTTTAAAGTTTTTCTATGACAAAGAAAAAGTGTTATGGCTTAAATCCTTGAAATTGACATTTCCATTCTATTCTTATGCCTTAAGACTGTCTCTTAGTTGCCTGCAGTTAGCTGCAGCTGTGTAATCAAATTCCAGCCAGTGGAAGGCCTGGCCACCCAAAGTCGTCCCACTTGCCACCTGTGCCAATTGCCCTTCAACTTGCCCAGGTTGAAGATAGTACACAGGCAAACTAGGTATGTATGACTTGAAGATCACATTGGGGTGTTCCAAAGAAGAACTATATGTGAGTGTGGACAGAAGAGAAAACAGCTCAGAACTCTGGGGGATGGGGGGGTGGATCACACTCAGCCCCAACTTATCTGTGTGTGAGAATCAACATGTTTGATCCATTTTCAACTCTGAGCATATTGACAACAGTAGGTGCTGACCCTGACTGATGCACATAGATAAAGACATGCATATATATCAGGACAGCTTTTATCGACTCCAAGCCATCTTGACAGTTCCCCAAGTGCTGCAGACAAATTTTTAAATGGTCTTATTAAATAAAAAACATGGAGCCAAATACAGGGGTGAAAGCCTTAGAGATCAGGGAAATAGTGAGAGCCACCAGCTAACCAACCTTACCTCATCAACTCTACAGCTTCCAAAGTGAGCTACTTCCTGTCTACCCCTGCCTTTATTGCCTTGCTGTTCTGACCTCTCATTGGCTCTTAGCCCAGCTACCTCACTTCCTTGTCACTGCCTGTCTGGACCGACCTCCGGGTCTCTATGGTTGATACTTGGATTAAAGGCTTGTGTCACCATGCTTGGCTCTGTTCCCTAGTGTGGCCTTGAACACACTGAGATCTTGCCTGCCAAGTTATCAGATTAAGGACATGTGCTACCACTGCCTGATTTTTGTGTTTACTTAAAATGTCTTGCTATTTCCTCTGATCTCCAGGCAAACTTTATTTTTTAACATACAAATAAAATAGCACCACATTTTAGCACAAATAAAATATCACCATAAAGTGCCAAAACCTCCAATTTGGTGTCTGTTCATATCCACACTATTCTGGAGATGAAGGTTTCATCATGTTTCAAGTGACTTCTTACTCCAATATGCAAAGAGCCACTAACTACAGAAAAGTACTAGCAAACAAAGAGATGATTAGACAAGTCTTCCATGTTTATGTTTGACTTAAACCCAGTCTCTATCAACAGCTGTGCTTAGTGTTGAGAACTGTTCCTCCTCCTCCTCCTCCTCCTCCTCCTCCTCCTCCTCCTCCTCCTCCTCCTCCTCCTCCTCCTTCTCTCTCTGTGTCTCTCTCTCTCTGTCTCTCCCTCTCTGTCTGTCTCTGTCTGTCTGTCTCTCTCTCTCTGTCTCTCTCTCTCTGTCTCTCTGTCTCTCCCATCCTTTCACTGACCTTCTGATTCAGCCTCCCTGCATTTCTCCAGCTTCGTGTAGTCTCTTTCGCATGGTGCTTCGGGAATAATCATTTCCAAGTTTAAATCAATTATTGCAACCCTTCGACAGTTTCTTGTTAGAGTTTTATAACTAGGGAAGAACCAACAGGGGCTGCTCCATGCTTTCTGTACCCCATTTTTGTTATTTGTATTCCCCAACTGTCAGGGCACATATCATACCCAGCCTCTTCACTTGGTCTGAGCCCCTCTGAGCCCTGCCGTATTCACTCTCTATGTCTTATCCCCATCTGGAGACTGGAATAATGATGCAGTGTCTACCTCAGAGTCACCTGGTTTCAAAGCACAGAAACTAGTTCATTTCCCTCCTGCTGCCATCTACTATTGGCTAGGAACTTCTGGTGAAGACAAAGTCTCTCTACAGAGTCATGAGGAGCTTGCCACTACAGGTTAGTCCTGATCCAAAGCATGACATTTGAAATGCTCCAAAATCAGAAGTGTTTTGAACACTGGCCTCTCAGAAGGGAAGAACCACATAGAAGACGCCATGTTCGGGCCAAAAAACAACCAATGCAGGTACACTAAAAAATAATGAATATAATTACCATCAGGTTATGTGTGTACAATGTATGTGACACATAAATAAATTCTGTGTTTGAAATTAGGTTCAATCTCCAAGATGTCTCATTATGCATGTGCAAATATTTCTAAAATTGAAAAAAATACAAAATCTAAAATGTTAAGCATTTTGGAGACAAGATAGATGTTCTACTTACACAAGGATGGTGGCAGCTGAGGGACATGTCTGGGACACTAAGAACCTTTGCTAAAGGGAGCCTGCTTATGAGGTTTACCACCATCTCCAGAGCTGGCACAGACAACTAGTGTTCTTAGGATTGATGAGAGCAACAAAGTTTTTAAAAACACAACAGTATCAAATATAAAAGTGCAAGGAAAATGCCAATGTATAAATTACAAACCAACCATAAAACCACTATGCTTTGCTAATACAGTAGCTACCTGGTTTGCTGTGGACCTATAAAGAGACCCCACTGAACACAGCACTGCTTGTCACCTGAACCTGTGGGTCCTGCACTTGAGGATTGCACCAACCATAAGCTAAAGATATACATACCTATGTACCCAATACATATATACATACATATCTGTTCTGAATATATTTTGGTCATTATTACCTAAACACTATAGTATGATAATATTTATACAGAATTTACATTATATTAGACATTATAAATAATCAAGAGAGATTATTAAAGTATACAAAGGGTTGTGCTCAGGTTAGGTACAAATACCATGTGCTTTTGTGTAAAAGAGACAGGAGCTCTGAGGACCTTGGTATCCACATGGTCCTGAGCAGGTCTCCAATATGTACTGAGGGGTTTCAGCATTTCAAGGTGAGAAATGCCGGGTGGTGGTGGCGCATGCCTTTAATCCCAGCACTCAGGAGGCAGAGGCAGGCGGATCTCTGTGAGTTTGAGGCCAACCTGGGCTACCAAGTGAGTTCCAGGAAAGGTGCAAAGCTACACAGAGAAACCCTCTCAAAAAAAAAACAAAAAAACAAAAAAAGGCGAGAAATACCCGGAGCCAGCACTCCAGACAGTGATGTGGAATACAGATACTAGACCAGATGCCAAGGTGTTTGGCTTTCTCCGGACACCACAAGACGTGAACAGTAGGATCTAGAGTAAGCCTTCTTATAAAAATTATGAACACACCACTGGAAACACTGTCACCTGGCCTTATATTGTTTCCCTGAGCCTGGCATCTGGGAAATATGAGCTCATGTGCAATTTAAAGAAAAGCGTTCAGTCAACTGGCCTAGATTTTCTCTGGAAAAATGATCCTCAGATTCTTTCAGGTCATTGTTCTCATCTTAAGAGGAGAGACTGTGCTCTGCAGAAGCAATCTTTAAAATGATGCCTATTAATGCTTGCTACATGACAGGCGCTTATTAGAGATTAGATACTACTTTAATTAGGGGAACTTGGTCAGCATTTATTGCCATGTTTAAAAAACAAACAAAGAAAAAGCTGAAATAAAAACCCAAGAGCCCATAGATCTAAAGTCCAGAAGCCTCAAGCGAGAATAGATGAAATTAGTCTTGTCTGAAGCACAGCAAGGTGTCCTGATCCTATATTTCAAACAACTAATTTTGAAGAAAAATGGTTGACAGATATTTTTCTCTTTCATTTTGAACGTGTGGACTATTTCAAAGAAAATTCAGCAGGGTTCACCTCTTCTCGCTCACAATTAAGTTATACAAAGTGCTGGGTTTTTCAAATCAACTGCAAATTCCAGAGGGCTCCATAACAAAAACCATAACCCTCCACCATGAGTGCAAGGTGGGACCTGCTGCTCTGGGTCCTTATTCTCCAGGCGTGGGCCTGAAGGAGGGTCAGTCAGCCTCTGCCTAATAATAAGACATGACAGACATGAGGGACTGGAATCAAAGCTTGGCCTCTCTTCTGTACCACCCCAGTGAGAGATCAGAGTGCTCTGAAAACATTTTTTCAGCTGTCACAAGCTCCCTGAGGGAAGGCGGGGACGTCTGTCTGCACACACACACACACACACACACACACACACACACACACACACACATTTTCCTGCTGACCCCCTCTTAATGCTGGCTTCACACCCATTCCAATTCCCTTCTCTTCAAAGCAGCGCTGGTTAGTAATTTAGAGCAAAGGCTTCACAAAGGACTTGCTTTAGAAGTGACATTACTGCCCTCTAAGAGAATGACAAGCCCACAGTGCCTGGCAAATGGTTTATGACAAATTCCCTTGAGATTTGGTTTCCATGGAGAACCCAAACAGTGAATCAAACCTGGAGGACTTGCTCAGACTGGTCCATAGTGCACTGTCACCGAGAGAGACCCTGAGAAAGGAGGGTCCCTGCACTGTGACCCTCGTGGCACTTTTTGCTGCCTTTACCATCTGGTCTTTTCATTTATGTCGTATTGGTATTTGTGATTATACTATTGAGATTGTACATATAACACAGAAATTTGTTTTTAGTCCCTCTCTGTATTATTGTTTGCTACAGCTAATGCAGGGCACCACCCCGGGAGCTTTCTGTGATGCATGATGGGATTTTACAGGAGACAACTGTGCACAGGGAAGTATCCAGCCATTATAAGACATCTTTCCTGTTGAGTCTAGCCAAGGTCAGAAACCATGTGAGCCTGACACAGCAGCCAAGGTGGTTAATCTCACTGAGGAACACCCTTTCTTTAATCTCACTGAGGAACACCCTTTCTTTAACCTCACTGAGGAACACCCTTTCTTTAATCTCACTGAGGAACATCCTTTCTTTAATCTCACTGTGGAACACCCTTTCTTTGGAGTCTTCACCGTGAAACAGAACAAACAGAATTACATGCACTAATAAAGCCAAGTGTTGAATAAAATAACAAAAAATAGGACAAAATTAAAACCTATTGTTTAAAAAAAATGCCAATTGAACAGTCCAGCTACTTTGCTGTATCACTTGAGGTCAGTAAGAGAAACCCAGACCCACGAGAGGAAATTCATTTCTTGCTTCACTCTTTCCCATTAAATGGCTAAGGTGTTCTTTAAGAGTGGTGGATTTTCTGAAAAAAAAAATCAAAATTGACTCTTTAAGTCAGGAAATCTCAGATGGGGGTGATTTTGCCTCCAGAGGAAAATCATAAATATCTAGAGACATTTTGGGGTGTCCTCATGCTCAGGTGAAGTGGAGGGTATGTGTTATGCATATCCAATGGTGTGAGGCCAGAAATGCTGCTAAATCACCACAGTGCTTAGAGACATTCCCATGAGATGCACAATGCTTAGAGACATTCCCATGGTATAGAACCTGAGATCCACAATGCTTAGAGACATTCCCATGGTATAGAACCTGAGATCCACAATGCCTAGAGATATTCCCTGGTATAGAACCTGAGATCCACAATGCCTAGAGATATTCCATGATATAGAACCTGAGATCCACAATGTCTGGAACAGATCCCACAATCTAGAACCTGAGATCCGAGATGCCAGGACAATTCACACAGGGAAGAACTGAAACTCTAAGATACCAGTGATAACAGGATTGAGAAGCCCAGACTGAGGTTAGAGTGTAGCAAGGTTGGAATTTATTCTAGATAATTTGGGACCTGCTAAAGACAAATCTCAGGCTGCCTATGCAAAGGCATACCAACTCCTTTCTCTCCTAGTTTATTTGACACTCCTCCCAAAAGCAGACTTTGTCTGACCAGGTCATTCCTTCTGCTGTGGAATAAAAAACTATCACCATTGTCTTCAATGTCTTGGCCATCATCATTGTTATCGCCACCATCACCACCAGGAATTGGATTCAGACTCTATGTCTTGGGACTATGTCAGATTCACCATTTCTTTACAGACAAACTACAATCACTTAGGCTGTCTGTGAGCCTTCCCTCTGGTACATAGGCACTAAAGTCACTGCCCTGCCCCCAGGATAGCTACCTCAGTGACTTGTAAGCTGATGTGTTCATGAAACATTCCTAGATATCCAAGAGGAGAACAAAGTCTAAAACTGTCAAAGACACTTAAAAGTGTGACCTGGCCACATGATCTGACCCCAGCTTGTCAGCTGTGAGTTCTGTTAAAACATCCCAGATACCAGTCTGCACTCTTCAAGGAAACATACCATGACTCTTCCTATTTATTATTAATTTGCTCAAAACCTACCCATTGACTGTCTGATAGGTGCTAGACAGTATACAAATGCAATGACAAGAGACTAACCACATCACCCCTCTGTGGAATGTTTCTTTGTCCTTCAAATAAAAAAAAATAAATCAACAGACATTTTGGCTGTTTCTTGGGGTAAATACCACATACTTCACTGTATTTATACAATTCTGTTTCTCCTATTAGAGTATAAGGACTCTATGCTGTTCCACTCATTTTTTTTTTCCATGAGCTTCATAACAATTACAGTATAATCATCTCAGGTGCTTTCCACATGTATATGTTCAATAAATGTCTCAACGCCCTAATTAAATGTTTTAAAGGAGACAAACAACAGTAGAAACTACCTTATTGTTGTCTACTGGTTCCAGTATTTCAGAGACACCTGCTCTTTCCCTGTCATAGTTGGTCTCCAAGATTTATTTATCTACCTAGTTGTTCTAAATTCCCCCTACTGTGTGTTATAAGCAAATACATACATTTTAATCTTGTCTCCCTACTTCATTCCAAGTATCAAATATAGGGCCTGGTTAAATTTAGGCATTCCATAAAGAGCTAATTAAAAAGAGAAACGATAGATAGACTCCAGTCAGCACCTTGTAGTATTTAGTGAAAAGCCAAATTCAGCATATATGGGCCCATGGCTGGGCTAGATACCCAACTGCTCACTCCTCTTCTCTACAGAGACCTGGACTCCTCACCTCCCCACCCTGCTCTTTGTATCTGCTTATGCAAAGTGGGCAGACATGGCACATGGACCCCAGGTGGAAGTTTAAGACACAACAGGCTGCCTCACTTCTTCTTGCCCCTGACAGGATGACCCACAAAGCCTCATGTCCAGACAGCAGTATCCTGAGCTTCTGGCTCCAGAGACATTCATGAGAGTAGAGCCCCTCTGACTATGTGCATTGTATGACAGGAAAAGAAATGATCTTTTATGTTTTAGGAGTTACGACTTCTTCAGTAGTCAAGTTCCAAGTAAATCATCTTAAACTCATTAACACCTGCAGAAGTATAGGGTTTTTACAGTAACCAATCAGTTTTTTGATTGGATTTAAGGCTGGCTCTCCAAAATGGAACCCCTGTCTTACACTATCAAGGAGACTAAGGATCTTGAGGCTAGAAAGCGCATGGGCCCTAGGGGAAAACCTGTTATAATTGTTCTGCTAAATTGACTTAGCCGTAAATGATATATTACTATATCCATAGATTAATGCATCACTCAACTGGCATCAGAGAAGTTTCTTTGGAGACCTAGAACTGAGAATGAGAGACTTTGGAATGTTTGGCACTACCTGGGAATGTCTATATTGCATCCCTATCTTCAAGGCTCCAGGACCCATTTGGAAGAGGGAGAGAAAAGATTGTAAGTTCAGGGAATAGCAGACTTCAAGAAATAGAGTTTTCCAGACACACTGGAGCAGATGCATATACAACTTCACAGTCATGTTCACATGCAAAGACCTGGACAAACTAAGTCAGACTGAATCCCAGCATGGAGAAGGGGAGGTGAGCACAAAGCCCCACCCCCGCTCGGGAGCTATTGGCATTTGATTGCTGCTGGGGGAGGCAAAGTCCATCTTCTTCAATGGTGAGACACCTGGTGCACTGACCACACTTCAAGTCAGGCCTCGTGTTCAAGATTGGTCATCCAACACAAACTGGACTTGATGGGAGGAGGAAGAAGAGAGGGTGATGGGGAGGAAAAGAGTGTGTAGGAATTTGGATGGATAGAGTTAGAGAGGGGGAGGTGGATCTGGGAGGAATTTGGAGAGGGGTACATAGGACCAAAATACATTGTGTGAACTCCTCAAAAAATAAGAACATCACTTTAAAAACTCATAATTCATGCTGAAAAGCAAATATTGTGGACCATCCGTGTCATTCTCTGAGAAGGCCATGCCTATCTCTGAAAGACACCACTGTGTCAACCATATTTCCTGAGCTCTTCTTCTGGACTATTCTTTGAAGCAATACAATAGAATCTGTTAACTGTATATCTTTGTTATTTGGGGGCAATTTGACATATTTTAAGTCAGAGATGACTTGGAAAGAAAAAGTGGTTAACTGAACTGCACCCCACTGCTGCTGTTTAGGATGTCCAGGGACTGATTTCATCTCAGGTCTTTGGCTTTCTTGGAGATATCCTAATTTTCCATTAAATTACTACCAAAAGCTGTGTTCTAAGAAGGTTATTGCCTGGTGATTGTCAGTAGTAGACCCAAAACCAAATGTCTCCAGGAATCTTCCTGATCCTCCAATTCATGTAGTTAAGTGGATACAGCATGATGAATACATGGCAGAATATTCCTCATAGTGTCTATTAGAGGCTACTTAAGCACATTATTCTCAGAAAGGAAAAAAACAACAACAAAACCAAAATAATTTGACCTAAAATCTCATTCAAGATTAACTAGAATTGCTGGGATTAAATTTTGTTGCTTATTATAGACTGAACTTTGCACACACAAAATTATGTTGAAAGTATCACCCCTAACATGACTAAATTTAGAGATAAGGGATCATGACAGCTACCCCTAATTCAATAGGTTTGGGGGTCCTTAGAAACACCAGAGCACCTCAACCATGTACCAGTTGTTGTACTAAAGCTCCACAACCAAACTCATGCTTCCAGAATGATATAAGTCCATATTGGCAGGGAAGCATGACAGAAAGCTGCAGTCATGGCCACCTGAGAAGGGATCTGTGATCGCACATCCTCAGTGCGAGCATGAAGCAAGGACTGCACAGGAAGAGGTTATAAGCCACAAATCCACCCCTGGTGGATCTCCCTCCAGCCAGACACCTTTAGAAGGTCCCACACTCTCCACTAACAGCACCTCCCTTCTGTGGACCAGGAGTTCATAGATCTGAGCTAAATATATCTGAGCCTGTGGGGGATGTTTCTCTTTCAAACCACCACACCAGGAGCCATGGAGAACAGGCCACATGCAGACATAGCAAGAAGATGGCTATCTGTAAACCAGGACAGGGATTGACATGGCAAGTGCTTAAACATACTTGTAGCCTCCAGAAAGAATCACAAGAGAACTAATGTCTGGGCTTTAATCCATCCTGTTTCTCCATTTTTGTTATGGCATCCTGAGCAAAGCATTTCTTTTTATCTTTTTGAGACAGATATCACATATTCCAGGCTGACTTCAGATTCGCTGTGTAGCCCAGGATGACTGTCTTAGTTAGGGTTTCTATTGCTATGGAAAGACACCATGACCACGGCAACTCTTATGAAGGAAAACATTTCACTGGCTCTGCCTTACGATTATTACTGTCATAATGGGAAGCATGATGGCACGCAGGCAGACATAGTGCTAAAGAAGGATCAGGGAGTTCTACATCAGGATCAGCAGGCAGACAGAGAGATACTGGGCTTGGCTAGATCTTCAGAAACCTCAATACCCACCACCCTCAGTGACATACCTCCTCCAATAAAGCACGCCTACTCCAACAAGGCCACACCTCCTAACAGTACTGCTCCCCAGGGACCAAACATTCAAATCTATGAGTCTGTGGGTGCCTATTCAAACCACAGTGACCTGAATTTCATCTTGGCTCTGTCACCCAAGCAATGGAATACAGGTGTGAGCCAACTTACACAGTTTATCCAGTGCTGGCAATTGAACCCAGAGCTTCATACATGCCAGGCAAGCACTCTGCCTACCAAGCTACATCCCAGCCCTACTGTTGTGATCACTACACATCTACTTCCTCCACACTAGCTGATGACTTTCATCTGCTCACAAACAGCCACTATGATTCAAGGTAGAACCAACAGCTCAGACATAAATAATAAATCAACACAATTCCATTTCTGCCACAAGGGCTCAAGAATGGGCCCATGAGTAAAGCTGACCCAGCAGAAGCACAGCCTTGGAAGTGTGTATGAAGACTCACACCAGAGGTGTGCTCTTCTGTGCATAGACACATGAAGATAGAACACAGGAAACAGACAGAAGTCATCAAGTTTGTCTCCAGGTTGAGGCAACCGATAAATAGGTGCCAAAAGACATATCCAAGTCCAAAGCCTGGTATTTACTCCTTGATGAGATATTTATGTGAAGCAATAAATCCTCATTATTGTTAAAACCAATTGTAACTGCAAAATGTCAGACTAACAGAGAGGCAAGGCTTATTTTCAGAGAACCACTTCTGCATCCCCTGAGGCCAAAGGAATGGGTGCCATATTCTGGAGTTTTTTTATGGACCCACTCTTTATTAGCACTTGTGCTGGCCTGGCCTGTTATGGAGATGTAAATGTCCTGTTCTTCAAAGGCAGTGAGTTTTCAGCGACTTTGAGTCCTCTGGAGATGGAAGGACAGTCTATTTTAGTAATTCCCTGGGAATGAATAGACACATACTCCAGCTATTCAAATATTTAACTAGCTCTTTTGTTTTGTTTTGAATCCCAACAAGCTGCAGCTGCCTGTTTGTGTCTGTTGTGCCTTTAAGGGGCTTGCTGATTCAGTAGGATCCCATGAATGCATTAATTAGCCTCCTCTCATTTCCCAGCCCAGGCCTAGGAAGAAATGAGCCTTGGCACCTCCAATTGCTGGGACCTATGTGCATCTTGAGGGTCCTCAATAAAGGAAGGCTCAGAACTGCCTGCCTTTTGATGGGCAGCTTTGTGCTGGCAGCAGGCTGTGTGATTAATTTATTGGCTATCACTATTGGCACGCAAATGAAACCGAGGCACTGCATTTAAAGTGTGACAGGGGAGACAGGCCACTAATCAGGTAGGTACATGAGTTAGAAGGAGGAAAGGAGCCAGAAACAAGGAAATGTTATGCAAGGCTGGAAAATGATTTATCATCTTTAATATATATCATCTGAGCCCAATCTTTAGAAGGGCTGTAGGCCTTCATGTTATGAAGACTTTGGCAGTAGACACTTCTTCCTTATAACACTAACATGAAGGATGCTTCTGGGGGAAATAAAGAATCATGAAAAATGAACTGACTTCAAAAGAAAATAGAAATGTTTGGTTTAAAATTAAATTTCCACTTGTTTCTTTTTAAATGATTTAGAAATACAGTTTTTCTAGGAAAGGTTGTTCTCCACCCATCAGACAGGGAGGAAGAGGGGAGTCCCCTCAGAAGGGCCAATTTCTCAAGCCTTTTTGAAATTATAAGGATATAGAAAAATGCCCTTTCATGTAAGTAAATGCTGAGTCGGGTTTAACTGTTAGCTAGTTAAATCACCCTTCACTAGGAACCCATGAGCCTTGGAAGCTCACATCTCTGCACTTAAGCACGAGCAACTTTAGAAACTAGAAGGAATAAAATCAGCCATTGAGCTGGGAGTTGTGTAAAATGAGATGTTCTTTCTTTTTCTTAGTATTTAATCTTCTTGCATTGTTTTTGTCAGTCCAAGAAACTGTAAATATCATTTTTGGGACACTCCTTTCTGTGGCTCTCCCCTTCCCAGGTGTGGGAGCATCTGACTGCAACCATGCTCGTTAGCACCCACTCAGAAAATGCAGGTGTTTACAGCAAATGTGCAGAGGGAGAAAAGGGACCCAAAGCCTAGCCAGAGACTTTAGTCAACTCGACGAGACAGGAATTAGGGGTTCACTTTGTCCCTTCCTTCATTTCTTTACAGAGTTTCTCTGATTTATGTTGAGTGTGGGAGAGATCCATGCTATGCTTATTAACATAGAAACTGTCACGGTTAATTTTGACTGTCAACTTAATTGGATTAAGAAATGGGTAAGGAATTAGTGATGGTTCAGGTTATATCCTAAGACCTCTGACCTAATCAATGGACGAACCCCTTGATAAGTGTCTTAGGTTTCTCATTACTTTGAAGAGAGACCATGGCCATGGCCACTCTTATAAAGAAAACACTTAATTGGGGTGGCTCACTTACAGTTTCAAAGGTGCAGTGCATTATCATCATGGTGGGAGCACGGTGGCATGCAGGCAGACGTAGTGTTGAAGCTGGGAATCCTACATTTTGCAGGTAACAAGAAGTCAACTGAGACACTGGGCAGTATCCTGAGCCTAGAAAACCTCAAAGTCTGCCCCACAGTGACACATTTCTTCCAACAAGGCCATACCCATTGCAACAAGGACAATAGTGCCACTCCCTATGAGATTATGGGGGCCAATTATATTCAAACTACCACAATGTGCTACTCTTTTGGTAGCATTACTGGGAGGCTGGGAAGGTAGGAGGTGGAGTCTACCTCAGAGGAAGGTAACCAGAGGCATGTCCTCAGGGGTGATATCTTGTCCTTATGCTTCATGCATCCGTTCTCTACTCACAGGAAACTCTTTGCAGAGCTCAGTTTTAACCATATATTACAACAACCTGTTCACATCTCTGTGTCCCCAACTAGATATTCCATGACAAGAAGCCTCTAGACCTTTATTTTACCCCTATGTTGCTCATAAAAAAAAACAGTTTCTCTTTCCTGAATCAGTCCTGCCTAGCACTGAAGCTCTGCAGCCTCTGCTGGTGCACCCTAAATCTCTTCCTTTCAGATGAGACTATGTGACATGTAAACCACCTATGGTGGTTTGAAAGAAAATGGCACCCCAAGGGAGTGACACTATTAGGAGGTGTGGCCTTGTTGGAGAAAATGTGTCACTGTGGAAGCAGGTTTTGAAGTCTCTTTTGGTCAAGCTTCCCTCAGTGTGACAGCCAGTCAACTTCCTGTTGCCTGCAATATGTAGGACCCTCAGCTCCAGCACCATATCTGCCTGCATGCCATCATGCTCGTCATCATGATGATAATATACTGAACCTCTGAAACTGTAAGTGAGCCACCTCAATTAAATGCTTTCTTTATAAGAGTCGCTGTGGTCGTGGTGAATCTTCACAGCAATAGAGCCCAGCCACCTCTGGAGACCCATTCCTTTGGGTTCTAGCACTCTACCTTCAAGGCCCTCTGGAGAGAATGAAAGCAGCTCTTACAAAGCGCCATACCATCATAACCATCAAGCCAAGCATGCTCAGCTGAACTTTCAGTCAGGTTCTGGGAGGAAATGCCAACACACACTACCTTACCTCTAAAGAACTGAAACCCTGAAGCCTAGAAACAGCCACCCAGCTATTCTCCAGGAGGTTCACCATGGTCTACTTCTCCCAAAAGTCAGTTTTATAAGCTGTGGGTTCTAGTGCCAAGGGCTTCTTCATATGGAAGAGTCACATGTCCCACATTCAGACCAACAATAGTCAGTCAGTTCTGGGCCTAAGAGCTGCCATGACATGCAGGACCAGCTGTGAGTGAGAACAGGGACTAGGAGGCATTCCAGTCACCACACTGGTTTTCCAGAAACAACTTTCTGGGAAAAGGCTAAGCGATTTTGCCTGATGTGCCTATGTTTTGTCTATGGGATGCAACATATTTACTCATGTAGAGATATCTAGGCATTGGGATGCAACGTATCTACTCATATAGAGACATCCAGACATACAGTTTCTGCCTTTGATGGAATACGTTTAATATATAGGTCTGGATCATGCCACACCCTAGATTCAACCTGGGACACTCATTGTTTAATTCATTTACTCGAGATATAATACTACAGTGAATTCCTTTAATGCAGGAAAATGAGTAGCAGTTCCTCCATCCATCAGTGAAGCTTACATTTTGTGGGAGAGACAGTAGCATTTCTGGGGGTGGAGTGAGGACAGGCTTTGAAGATAAACAAGGTAAGAGGGGACAGGGATGTCAGTGAGACAGGAGCAAGGACTAGATAATGAAATGTATGGTCAGGGAGGTCTTCTTGGAGAAAACACTGTTGGAACAAACTCCTAAAAGAAACAAAGAGGACATTCTAGAAAGAAGGAACTACAGATGCAAAGGTTGCTGGGACAGTATATGTACAGGATGAACTCCACAGTGTGGAACAATCTAGAAACAAAAGCAAGGAAGCCTGGACCAGGTTAGTAACTAGGGCTAGATGACTTTTACAGTATTAGATGAGGGGGCATGTATGATGGTCATGAGACTCACCAGTTTCAAAACTGAGTGTCTGTTATGGGATGAGTCAGGATCATGTCTCATGGGATGACTCCAATCTGTTGTAGCCATGCTGAAGGTAAAATACTCACTGAATATCTATGTAGGACCACTTTATGCACAAATCTGAAATCCAGCAGTGAGTTCCCTGTTGGAGACCAGAGGTAGGCCCAGATAGCCTGGATATGGCTTCAAAGCCATGTGACTATATAACATGCTCCAAAGAAGGAGTACAGCTAGGGAGCACAGGGGTTCCATCACCAAAGTGGCAAAGAGAATGGAGCAGCCTGGAAGTAAAGTAAAGGGGATGTCTGAGACAAAATCAAAGCTGAGTCGGTGTTCCCAATAGGCCAAGGAGAAAAGGGCAGAGAATGGCCTGACTCAGCAATGAGGTGACCCAATGATCTGGAGTGAAACTGGGTTTGTATAACTCTGAGGAAGGGAGCGGGTGGAGGGGATTGGAGAGAGGACAACATTCATTTCCAGGAGATGGCTGCATAGGTAAGCCAAGCCAGCAGAGGACGGGCTGTCTCAGGTCAGCAGTTTGTGTCTTTAGATGGGAGAACGTGAGTGTACATGGGTTTAGTAACAGACAAGACACATTCTATAAAGAGGGAATTGGACATTTCAAAGGAAAAGTCCTGGGAAGTGAATTACAACAGGCAAAGGAGGAAGAATTCAGTGCTCAGGAACAGGACTGGGAGGGAAGGCAGGACTCTGACCACCTCTGCATGTGGTAGGGCATGGGTGGTCCGCTACTGAGACTTCCATTCTTTAGACAACTCTGGTCTTGAAGGGAATCATGGTAGCCAGTGTGCACAGACTCGAAGATGGAGTGGGGGAGAGGGTTTAGATCAAACATGTGTCAGTATGTGCAGCCTCGGGAGTCAGAGGACTGTTGGCATCAAATCTGCAGAAGCTTTGCATAGATAAAGACACTCTGACCCACAGAGGTGGTGGGGACCATTTAAGGAAGCTAGTTCTCATAAAGGGCTAAACTTATTAAGAATGTTTTCTAATCAGCAAGAATATGTTATTTTATTCTAAAATCTTTAATAAGGAAGTAAAGGCAGCAGACAGAAAGAAGAGGGAAAAGGTAGGGGGTGTCAGGAGGAGAGGAGAGACTACCTGAGCCTATACCTCATCTTCAGATGAGGGTCCTGAGGTACCAAGACCCCACTGAGTGAAAGAACACTTCACCTGGCAGAAGTCTGTGGAACCCAGAGTCTCAGATTTCGAATTTCATATTTACCCAGACCATAAACATTTATCAAGCCATAATCATAGGCTAAGCTATGCACAAGGACTGTGGGGCTCCTGGCTCTGTGTCAGCACGCGATTGCCAACATGGGCGAGGCAAATAAGGCCCCTTGAAAGTCAGAGCTCACATCGGCTCTCATCTGTGACCCCCATCGTTTTAGATTTTCTAAAGTGTGTTTTGACTCTTCTGGTGAGAAATTATGAGACAAGCAGATAAGAGCGGCCTCAGGACTTCACACACAAAAGTTATCTACAAAGATACCTATTAGCTTGACCACCAAACCACAAATGGACAGTAATAAATAATACATAGAGTCATCCAGTTTGCTCCAAATGTGTGTTAATTACCACAGTCATAAGAAGGTGAGGTCATTTCTTTTTCAAAGAATTAATGAAATGGAGTTTCTGCTTGTCACCGGAGGTGTCTGTGATCTTCTGGCACTCCCTCTTCTCCAGACCTTCTCCAGCACTCAGCAAAAGACAGTATGAGTTGCCGTCTTTTGAGTAAATCAGACATTTATTTCACTACAGTTGTGCATAACTGTAAAACCTCTTCCTCTTTTCCTCCTCCTCCTCCTCTTCTTCCTCCTTCTTTTTTGAGACAGGGTGTCTTGTAGCCTAGGCTTGTCTCCAACTCTCTCTGCAGCCAAAGATGACCTTGAACTTCTGATCCTCCTACATCTTTCTCCCGAGTAAATAATAAAAATTTGTCCTAATCGCAATCCATCATGGATGGAAGGCAGAGCAGAACTTAATAGGAACCTAGAGGCAGGATTTGAAGCAGAGACCATGGAGGAACACTGCTTACCAACGGGCTTCCCATGGCTTCCTCAGCCTGCTTTCTTACACACTCCAGGACCACCTGCCCAGGGATGGCACTGCCAATAGTGGGCTGTCCCCTCTCACATCAATTTGCAATTAAGAAAATGCCCACAAACATGCTGCAGGCCAATTTAAAGAAGCCAGTTCCAACTGAGAGTCCTTCTTCACTGGTGTGTCACATTGACAGCCACAATCAACCATCACAGCCTCTTCTATCCATGTTATGCCTTGTCCCATAGCGCAAGTGTAGATCACAAGGTTTTGGAAATTCTTGTGTGCCTTCAGATGTTAGCAAGAAATCCAGATGTCACCGTGAAGAGTAATGAAGACTGTTCATGTCAGTCACATTATTTTTGTCGTACAAGGGAGGAATTCTGCTGTTATCAGTCCACCAATTTTTATAAGAAAAGTTATTTAATTTTATCAACATGTAATTCAAATAGAGACAGCCATGAACTTTTCTTCTGTGCCTTGGCACTGGGTTCTTAGTATATCATAGTGGCATGGAGTTGTTCATCATTGTTAGGTTAGAGTATTGGAACTGGACTCTTAGTACATTGTAGTGGCATGGTTGTGCTGTCATTGTAAGTCTGGGTAAGGGCTATTTAAGCTTTATGGAAAGCCTCCCTGCCCATCTGACAGGTGAGGAAGTCTCCCTGCAGAGCAGCAGTGTAGACATTCAAGGAAGGCCTGCTAACACAGGCACAATTCCTAAGCACATCGCCTGCAGGTGCGAACAGCCCTCAGATAAAACTGGTTATTCTTATTTATATGTGAGGAGCTGAAGGCATAGAAAATCAGCCTTCTGTGTGATTCACACAGTGGCAGAATTAGAGTGTAGACCCCAGGCGGCTCAACATTAGAGTTGTGTAATGGCCCCAACAACCAACCCTGGGTTTGAGTCATAGCCTGACCCCCTGGCACCCAGAGGTAGCCTTGAGCAGGTCTAAGTGAGTTCTCTCAGGAGTTTTGTCATCTCTAGAAGACTAACAGGGCAAAGAGCACCCCAACCCATTCCAAGGTTTGAAGAAAGGAAGCATGGTTCTGTATGAGATAAGATAACACTAGAATATTCTAGAAAAGTCGTAACATGGAGCATGGTTCTGTAAGACATGAGATAATAATAGATTATTCTAGAAAGTCATAGCATGGTGCTATGGTGCATCTAATAGAGTCATAAACATGTTGTCTCAGAATGCAGGTCCCTTAAGGCCTTTCTGCTCATCACTTTATGCTCACTGACACTCACAGGCTCCAAGTACCTGTGGGCTCTTGATAATCACTGCACTTGATGTAACTCAATCTAAGCACGCCTCCATCCCCCTTGGACCAGGCTGTTTCAGTTCCCCATAGGGCTACTCCTTCCAGATAAACACATCAGCATGCCCAATCATTTCCTAATCACCTGGGTCATGCCTGTGGACAGGGCAGACCATATCAAAGGCCGGCCCAGCCTGTACTTGCCTTTCTGTACATCTGGAAGTGATTTTCAGACCCATATTAGAATCCAAAAGTAACCGTACTATTAATAAAATGTTCAAAATGTGTAAGCACATTTGAACAGTTTTATTTCCACCATAAGGCTAACTCAAAATGTTTTGGCAAAGAACAGATCTATGGCATTTGCTCAAGAGGCAAGGAACTGCACTCTCTCAGACACTCTTCCAAGGTGGTTGGAGAGACCTGGGTGGAGGCACCAAGTCCAACCCGTCCCACCCTGCAAGCACAAGAGCCTCCTAGTGATCTGGCGCTGTTTCTTCTTGCCAACTATTTTGCATATTGCATTAGATTAGGAAGATGGAGCAACTGCTTCCAGCAAGCTTGTGCACTGTGATGAAGAGTGATGTCTTATACGGCTTACATACTCTTTATTTTCAAAGTATTCCTACACACATGATTCAGAATAATTTCCCATAACATGGCCTCTCTGGGTCAGCCTTACCCTGCTGGGACTCCCATGGCTATCGGCAGCAATAACTTAAAAGTCCAGCTACCCAGTTTTACAATATGATGCCTACTGAGAAGCTGGGAGAGGTAGATTTCATTTTCTGACAATCCAATGGACCATCTTTGTGTGGGGGATTTGTGGGTGGTGGTTGTTATGTCTATCTGAATCTCACAGCAGCAGATTTGAGAAAAATTACTGCAGGGTACTGGCACCTGAGAGCCACACCTTTCTTCCATGAGGAGAAACCCTTTACCTAAAAATTAGCAGTGACTGCCTGCCAGCCAGGGCTCATTTGACTGTAAGAGTGCAGCTGAGTACACACGGTCTCACAGAACATCAGTGCATAGAGGCGCTGGACACATCTTCTAGGACAATGCTAATGATTGTGGGGTGAGGAGAGATGCCTTGCACATAGCCTGGTACTGGACAATTACTCGTGAGGAATGGCAAGAGCTGTCAATGCCACTTTAGAAAATAACTGCCTTTGTTTTATTACATGTTTTAATTCTTTCATTATTTCGTTATTTTGTTGGATGGGCACATGTGTGTAGAGGTCAAAGGGCAACTTTCAAGAATTGGTTTTCTCCTTCCTCCATGTGACTCAGGTCGGATCAGTCTTGGTGGTAAATACATTTACCCTTTGAGCTATCTTACAAGACCCCCAAATAGCTACATGAGAAAGGGTATGTGGTTCATTCAAGCCCCCATGTGAAACGCCTAGATTTGAGTTGCAGAGGTCTCTGTGAAGGGAGGTGTTCTTAAAACAGTGGAAGGAGTGAGTACACAGCCATCACAGCTTTCTGTATTGTGGAACACCATTTACCAAGAAAGAAGACAAAGATCAAAGATCACACCCACTTAGGGACTTAAGAATAGCCTGTGCAAAAACAAAACGAAACAAAACACTGCTTCAGGAAGGCTCTGCCTTACCAGCCAAGAACTGGGCCGTCTACACCCCACAAATTCCAGTATTCGGAACTGAATTAAACGGAGATCTTTTGTTCTTTAGCAAAATACTAAGAATTTCAAAACCTTGACAGTAAAGCATTAAGCCAGTGTCAGCCTTCTAAGCTCTTGTCCCAGTCCCATAAAGGTGGCTGTGCGCACAAGCAACAATGGTGTCCTGTGCAAGGTTACACTTGTCTCCCTCACCACCTGCCACTAAGGGGCTTTCTGAGTATTGGAAGGTTCAGCACATCGCACGGGCAGACCTCTAACCAAAGCCAGTGATGAAGTCATCTGTTAGATGGTCTGTGAATGAAAGACATTCCTCGAGTCAGACACAGAACGTTACAGGACAGCCCGAAGGGTTCCTAGAAGCTCCGGGCTATGTGCTGGCCCTGCTTAGGAGTTGGCCTTCACTAGTAGGGCACAAGGCTGTTCGCTTCTATTCAGTAGAGGAACAGAAAGATGTTACCACACAGGAGCCAGAGCAGATTCCAGGGACCAGTGAGCCTGGACACCTGGTAACAGCTGTATAGTCAGAAGCCTGATATTTCAAATTCACTTTGGCTTGATTTAACTTCCTGTGTAGGTAAGAAAACTACAGTACCCCAGCAAAATATGAATTGCAGACAATCAAGTAATTTTGTGTAAATATTTCCCAACTATTATATGAGACATAATTAGGCCAAATACGATTGTTTCTTTATCTGAAAGTTAAAGTTAGACATAACTGTTTGCTAAATCTGGAAACCTTATTAAGGGCTCCTGTTTTCATTATTTGCAACTCTATATGGGAGTGCTGGCCTCTCCCAGCTCAGCTAGAACTGTAGGGAGGGTAAATGAGAACACTGCATGCATACATGGCCACAAGCGTTGTGAACTGCCCATGAAGAAGCTGTGCCCCTGAGCTGAGCATGCAGATGCCCACACTCTTCCCACCTGGGCTTTGTCTGCATGTTCCCATCCTCACTGCCCTCTGGAGTCACCTGGACAACTTGTAGCACACTAATACCAATGTCATCCCACACCATAGGAAGCTCATGTGCTTGTATGTACTTCTCTGTGTGTATATGTATGCATGTGCAGCTGTGTGTGCATCTTAAGTGCATGGATGAGTGTATTGACCTTCTGGGCACTCACATTCTTCTCTGTGATATTCCTTCCTCCCTTCTTCCTTTTCTCTCTCCTCCCTTTCTTCCTTCTTTTTTCTATGTTTCACACATAGCAGCCAAGCATTGGTTTAATTTTAGCAAATTAAGTTACTTACCTCAAACCTGCCTTTAAACCATTATCAGGTAAGATATTTACAAACTGTCCTGATGACCAGACCCTACCTCAGATTTTCCTGCACACTTTGTTTCATGTGGGCTCCAGGAATAGCACTCTTAAAAATCTCTTGAGACAATTCTGGTGGCCACCGCCTAGGGTGAGGGTCCTCAAAGTTCAGTTGGCAACAGAATTGTGTGGGAAGCTACAAACGTGTAGGTTCCTGGCCCCCAACCCATCACCACCACCATATGAGGTTCCCAAACACGAACCTGTGACTATGGATGGACTATGGACTAAGACACCAAGAGCCTTTCTAGAGGAAGGCAGACGCTGCTGCGGGCCCCCACCGACCCTGAAGCAGTACGAGAGAAGTGAGAGCCCTCACAGAGTGTTTGGGCTTTCTACCTTGGCTAATGGTGGTGTGCTACCTGCCAGGGATCACATGTAAGAACAGTGTTCTGCTCCGAGACCACAGCTGGGCCTCAGCAGTGTCCGTGTGGCCACCACCCTGGCACTTCTCACAAGTTACCTCTCAGCATAGCTTTTACACATTTTCTTCATCCTGATCCCAGTGGACATGTCAATCTCCCCGGGACTCTGTCTCTTGATCACCACAGCAGGAGTAGCTTCTCTGTTCACGTCACCCACCTGGGCTTCCTAGACATCGTCAGTGAGAGCCATCTTACTCTGAATCGAATTGCTTTTCTCAGGAGTCCGCCTGTGGGGAGGCATGTCTATTCAAGCTGTTCCCCACTTCCCTGAACTTGCCTAGAATGCCTCCCTCCATCCTGTGGGCATCAAATGCTGGCACACCCAATTCACTCGTGAGTGCTAATGCAGCACGCCAAGGCTTCTGCTTACTGACAACCAGTGAGGATCACTCTGTAACGCAAGTCACGCGAGGGAAGAAGATTCTCGGGGTTCACTGGATGCCATTTTCTGAATCTGAATTCATCCTTTCATTCCTAAAACAATGATGTTTTCTGGAAACCATGACAGAAGGCAAAAGACTTCTCTTTAGAAGTCTGTCTTACTTTCGGGGACCTGAGGCCCTCATAAGATTTCATGCAACACTTACCTGTGCTGACACCCATTCTCTGTCACCCACCAGCCCTGGGCCCTGCAGCCTCTTCCTGACCCCAAGGATGCCGTATCCTGGAGCCCATGCACCTATCTAAGCTCTATCGTGAAACTCACTAGCTTTAAGAGCACAGATAATTACAGCACCACAGCTGGGGGCTGCTTGCATCACAGGGGTGACAGTGTCTACCTCGCAGGGCTTTGTAAGAATGACAGAAGTTGTTATATGCAGAGCACCTAGAGTGCAGCCTAGTATGAGGTAAGTGACCCTCTCAAACAGCCTCCAACATGCCATACTCTTGGCAGAAGAGACACATTGTTCTGTCATATGCAGTGGTGAACGCCCTCCCCCCCACACACAGATAACATACAGACACCAGAGACACACCCAGACATACACAGACACATGCAAAGAAGCGTATAGACAAAACTTAGACACACATAGGCATACACACAGACAGAACTCACACCCACACAGAGACAGACACACAGGCGCGCGCACACACGCGCGCGCACACACACACACACACACACACACACACACACACAGGGGGGGGGGGGGGGAGATTTGTCTAGGAAACAGCATGTAATCACTAAAGACATGGGTTGGAAGCTGCAACAGTGTAGTGGGGTTTTGAATTAGGCATCCTTGTACTCCTCTAGCTGGACAATAAATTGGTCAGGGTTTCTGGGAAGGAAATGGATAATACTTTACAAGAGTTTTAAAATATTAAAGCCTCATGACCTAGAAATGTTATCTCTAGAAATCAATCCAAAATGGAACAAGCCAGGAATGTGGATGAAAATTTATGCACAAAAGTGTCCATTAAGGTGTTAATTTTAATCGTGAAATCTGAAGATGATTAAATACATAATAGTTTATTTACAGGATAAAATACTGTGGAGCATGAACATTTTTATTTGTTTATAAGAATTCCATAAAGAATTATCTTAGTGATAATTTTTGATACTTATAATAGAGAATAAAATGTTTATATGAAATATTATTTCAAGCATGTGGCAACTATGGGCAAAGGGAAATGCTAAAGAAATAAGTAGAGATGTTTCAGTAATAACAGAATCATGGAGATGTTTTACTCCTTTCCTGACAATTTATATATGTTTTTTAAAAAAAACACAGTGGAAGTATCATTGTAACAGATTCTGAAATCAGTAAATTCAGAGTTAATCACCACTGACGGCTGCCCCAATTGTGAAAACCTCAGATTAGATCGCTCCCACCTGACATGGGCAGTGGGCATGTTTCTCAATGATCCGCCTTTCTTAAAACACTCTTTCTCTCCTCAGACTCAGAGCAGTTCAAAGACAGATGCAAACAAGTCACAGACACGCACACTCATACATGCTCTCATACACACACTCACACAGACTCTCATGAACACACTCTCATGCACACACTTGTACACATGCATGTGCACACACACTACACATGCATACAAACACACACATACTCACACACTTTCACAGTCTCATGAACTCATGTTCACGCACACACTCACACATACACACACAATACACTTGCACAAGTCTCACACTTGTACACACACACTCATACACACTCTCATACACTTATGTGCACCCATGCACACACTCACACACATAACACTCACACATATTCACACACACTTGCACACGTGCGTGCACACATACACACACGCAGCTTAAAAACATGATGAGAAGACTGTAAGTGGAAGGAAGCCCCACTTGACAATAGTTCTTTAGTGCTAATTTGAGAAATGTCCCTCTCTTACTTCTAACCCGCGTTATTGGTGCTCAATGAGACTCACTCAAACCCCACTCAGCTCAGAATGGGATGAGTGGTGCAGAACATGACAGATTCAGGCAACTGAGTGCACCATGTGAAGGTGACCAAGATGAGAAGAATTCTGGGTAAAGCTTTCACCTGGGGTACATGAAAAGCAGCATGGGAAGGTGGGAAGGCAGCAGAGCATGTCCAAACGACTCTGATTGCCAGTCAAACCATGAGGATTCCAGTCAGTACAACCTTGCAGACAAAACTGCTCCCCTGGTCAGGGCATGAGTGTCCACTGTAGGGCAGGATGGATGATCCTCAACCATTCTGGATCCCTGATCCTTTGTCCCAGATGGGAGGTATGTCTGTGTATTGTGTTCATGTGTGCAAGAGTTTCTGCCCCACCGGGCGGTGGTGGCGGTGCATGCCTTTAATCCCAGCACTCGGGAGACAGAGGCAGGTGAATCTTTTTGAGTTCGAGGCCAGCCTGGGCTACCAAGCAAGATTCAGGAAAGGTGCAAAGCTACACAGAGAAACCCTGTCTCAAAAAAAAAAAGAAAAAAAAAAAGAAAGAAAGAAAGAAAGAAAGAAAGAAAGAAAGAAAGAAAGAAAAAAGGAGTTTCTGCCCCACGTGTGAAGGCCAGAGGCAGATGCTAGGTTCTTTTGCTATAGCTATGTACTTAACTTTTTGAGACAGAGTCCCTCACTAAACCTGGAACTTGCTGATAGCATTCAAATGGCTGGCCAGCACCCCTGGGAGCCTCCTGTCTTCCTCCAGTGCTGAGGCTGCAGGCATGCTCCCTAAGCCAGCTCCTAGTTTGCATTCTAGAGATGCTGGTCAGTACTTTATCTTCTGAACATCTTCCCAGCCCTGTCCCAGATGTTTTGAAAGGTGCATTCCCAGGAATTATCATTCCCCCCATTGACAGATGAGAAGCAAAACACTGTCAAATCCAGCAAGGGAGAAAGACCCCTGCTATCTCCTGCCGGAAGTCAGCAGCAATTCAGGAGTCCCCAGACAAAAGAAAAATATGGGCTTTAGTAAAGAGCAGTAAGTGACCCCATCCATCAGATACAAATGTAAGCGCCACGAATCTCTGTGCAGTCCCAAAAGGCATCTCGTAGACCTACCATCTATCTTGAATGTCAGGGAAGAACACACGGGACCGAGATGTGTCCCATCACAACATCCTCACACACATGGTCTGGTGGCCAGCAGCCATCCTGCAAGTGCATGAGTGGGGTGTTACCTCTCGTGAGGCCAACAGAAAGGACATTATCAGATCAGAGCCTGAGAAGACCTGGACAGTGAAATGACTGACTTAGCTGTTTCATTTAGAGAAACAAATCCACTCTCAACTGCAGACTCCCTAAGGGCTGAAACACGCTTGAAAACCAAAAGAGGCAACCTGACATTAAATGTGCTTTGTTTAACCTTGCTTTAAAAAAAAAAAAATCAAACAAAACTCTTCACATGGCCTGCTGGCATTAAAAACCAGAGCAGTTTACAAAAAAAAAAAAAAAAAAAAAAAAAAAATTGCATTTTTTTAAACTTCTCTTTGAAAACAAACAAACAAACAAAAAAGACAATCCTGCATAGGGGACCACACTCTATCAGCAAAACCCAGCAAGTCCCCTCCAACCCCCACCTTAGAAAAGGCCTGCCATGTCCCATCCTCATTAGTCTCTGCCATAATGCTTGACAGGTCACACCTCAGGAAAGTTTGCAGGCTTTTGCATTCTGCCTATACACTGAACTTTATTTTACCAGTTAAAACAAACAGGTGAAAATTTTTCATTTGAATTTTTGAAAGAAATAAAATAATGTTCAATTGCACATGGGAGATGGCTTTTGGTGTTAATGAGTCCATTTAAGTTCTTTTAGGAATAGATAAAAAGGTTCATCTCTAGGTAAGAGTTTCATCTGGAGCCTGACTCTCCCTAAAGACAAGCAGAATTAGGGAGAAGAAGCATATTTATGGAAATTCAAAAATTTCCCTGTCATGAGAATAAATCCAAAAAGATAAATTTTAGCTTCAACATAAAATGAAGTTATAGCTCTTTGACAAATGATATTCTTTGTTGTCATGACAACGGAGCCTACTAGAGGTGTGCATCGAGAGGCCTGCCCATAAATCATATGTTTAAGGAAGGGGTTAAACCAAACATTTCTTGACTATTCCCCAGATATGGTGCCAAAAATGTAATTATAGACATTTGTATCAGTCTACCGTATAGCATGACAGCTCCAATTTTACAAAATGTTAATTAAAAAATCTATTAAATCTATGCCCCTCAGAGAGAAATTAATATCACACCTAAGGTTGAGAGTCATCGCAGCTCAGTGGCTGTGAAGATTGGGCTGGTGGAGTCAGAAAATGGCACTCATCCATTAGCAGCATCGGGATGAGGGTTAGTAAGACACTGACTCCCCAAAGAAGAGAGGCCGAGGAGGAGTCACGATGCTTGAAGGTACCTGGAGCTCAAATAGTGGGAAAGTGATCACGGACTTGAGGATAGAGTTGGAGAGGAAAAGCTAGAAGGCTGAAGTTAGCACATTGAACCCAGAAAGACAAAGTATCGGCAGCTTCCAAGAGGTCAGGAAAAAATGAGTATTAGCTTAAAACTCAGACATTAGAGAAATATTTCTAAAGGCCAAGATCATGACATTCCACCTCAGGGTCACAGGCAGGCTGCCTGCAGGCAACTCCTGTCAGGTCTGCAGCTTTCTCTCCAAAGAAGAGCTGTCCTTCAACGTGTGAAAAATTGCATTTCACAGAAAACCAAGTTGCTTCTCTTTGAAAAGCAGGTGACGTTAGAGGCAATGGGCCTGGATTCCAGACAGCCAGAGCTGAAGTCTGAAAATGCAGCTCCATGCAGACACCTCTGGCCCAGGACTCAGTCAAGGCTTGAGGAAGAGCAAGAGGCTGGCAGAAGGAATGAGTGAGCAGCGTCATCCCCACCATGGGCCACCTGTCTCTTCTGTCATCTCCTGCTCTCAGAAGCCATTTTTCTGGGTTGTTTTGTGCTGCATGGCAAGGTGGGACACCTGTGTTACCTCTCATGTGAGTTTCCACAGAATCCACTCCGAGGGCCACGTGTGTGGACCACTGAAGAAGGTGACACTTCACTCACCTTCTTTAAAGACTGTTAAGTATAGCCCCTAAAACTGAAGTCCCTTTAAAGTTTATTCTCATCATTCATGCTAGAAGTGTGATGTTGTATAAAATAATTTTCAAAGCCCTTGTGGTACCTAGAATGAAGTAAGAGCTTTTGGTCTGATGATCTCCTCAATGGGAAGCCACTCAAGTGCTGTGTATTACAGTGGTCTCCAGAAAGATGTTTCCAATCTTTATCTGTGGGACCTGTGGCAGTGATCTAGTCAGAAGAAAGTCCCTAAGCCTAATGACAACTTATTCCTAAAACAGGAGAGGACACAGAGTCCCAGAGGACAGAATCAGAGAGTGTAGTGATATCTACAAGCCAAAGAACATCAACAACTTCCAGCAATGACCAGAAGCCCAGGGACCCCCTAGACTTTAGAAGATGCCAACACCACCAACACCCCAATTTCAGCTTCTGAGCTCCACAATGGAGAAATAAGTTTTCTAAAGTATATTACCAAGATTGTGACCATGTGTTACTATGACCCTGAGTGACCAATTTGAAGGTATTCCTACCACATGTCAGAGAAGTTCCTCCCAAAACATTGTTTGCAGTATTCTTTAGGTAGATTTGATGTCACTTGAGTTCTTAAAACTTAACACCGTTGCCTCTTACCTGAGAAGCTCCCCATTTCTAATTTAGCCTTTCAGCC
Source organism: Onychomys torridus (assembly GCF_903995425.1). Lineage (NCBI taxonomy): Eukaryota > Metazoa > Chordata > Mammalia > Rodentia > Cricetidae > Onychomys > Onychomys torridus. The sequence goes on along the minus strand of NC_050447.1, from coordinate 132,028,764 downwards.
TGAGGTCTCACACAGCCTCAGCCACGAATGTTCCCACATTGTAACCAAAGTGACTCAATTGAGGAGTCGCATATGCTCCATGTACTCCATTTGAAACCCACAGCGGTGTGGAGCAAGGTGTGCTTCCGAGCTATTCAACTGGATGAAGCTGTAGAGGGCCCTGGCTCTGCATGCCAAGTGACCAGACATGCACAGTGCTAGTCCAGTAGAGAGAAGGAAGGCTTCCTTCTGTGTGCAGAGCTGTGGCAGCTCCCAAGAGGCACAGGAGAAATAAGCTGGCCCTCAAGTCCCTGCTACCACTCGCTGCAGCTGCATTTCACATACTGCCAGGCAGCTTACCAGATGATTTCCCAGGTAAGTCTCCAGGTCGCCCAACATTATAGATATTTGCCACCTCATTTTATGGAAAAGAAATCTTAGACATGGAGAATCAAGGCCCACGGCCAGAGTTTTTCTGTGATAGATGACAGGACCCTGACTGAAAAATCTATGGGGTAGAGGGGAGGGAGGGTCAAGCCTGCCTGAGTGTGCAGCATAAGAGAGTGAAGCAGTGGAGTGGGTGGGAATAGAGCATGGGAGTAAAAATGCCCTGGAGCTGAAACGCCCTTTAAAGTGTTTGGACTTGGGGCCAGTGAGATTGCTCAGCAGTTAAGGGCACTGGCTGTTCCTGCAGAGGACCAGGGTTTAATTTGTAACTCCAACTTCCTGGGGATCTGATGCCCTCTTCTGACCTCTGCAGGCACCAGGCACTCACATGGTACACATACATATAGGCAAGCAAAATGCTCATACACATAAAAAAATCAATAAATCCTTTAAAGCAGCATCAGTGTACTTGGAATTAATGGAGTTACATTTGCAAGTTTTAGAGCTAAGGATATGTTAATGCTCAGGTCTGCACTTAGGTCTCCATTTGGGAACATAGGGCTCAGTGAATGGTAAGAAGAGGGGCCATGAGGTGAGTTTCAGCCTCCAATGCAGACATCATGGAGAAAACGGAGGAGTTTGGGGCTGCAAAAGTGGGAGAGGTCTGAAAGACACCAGAGAGGAAGATTGAGTTCAGGGAGAGCCAGACATCCTGGCTAATCCAGAAGGAAGCATTCGCAGAGAGCACAGAGCATCTGCTGTGTGGACAGACATGTTAAATCCAGTTGAGAAGAAGCTAATCTCTGTGCTCAGCTGGCAGACAGTGCTGCAGCTTTGTCCTTCTCTTCAGACCTCAGAGGGACTTCCTCCTAGGAAATAGGATGGTAACTAGAAGGTGAAGCTTTGCTTTAAACACTGAGGAGCTTTAGACTCAGAAGGTACGAGCATGCTGGGAAACAGGATGCAAGATGCGGAAGCTGCTAGCCTCCACAGCCAGAAAGCCTCACCTCACAGCGCCACAAGCTGGGCCCTGGGAACATGGTGCAGGGAAAACACCACTTGGGTCACAGATTTGACCTTCTGAACTCAGCAGCTGAGAATAGTGAGTCTTGTGAGCCTTCTCAGGAGTCTATGCAGGGCTGTCGGGTCCCTTTTAGGCCTCATTGGGCTCTCCCTGTCCCACCTCAGTATCCTGGATGTCATCTCTTCTTGCTGTCCTAAAGACAGAGGGTGAGAGCCTGGGAATAACATGCTAATATTAGGGTCTAAGATGATCTGAGTTCTGCATGTTCATCTCCTTAAAAAGCTGGTAGTTTTGTTGGTGGAGCACTTGCTTGGTATGTACAAAGCCCTTGGCTCTAACCCCAGCAGGGCATAAACAAGCATCGGGAAGTAGATGCAGAAGGATCTGAAGTTCCAGGTTATCCCCAGCTACACAGCATACCAACAGCCAGCCTGGGCTACATGAGACCCTTTCTAAAAAGAAAAACCAAGACAAGCACTGGTTACAACTTCAGACTCCATGGTCTGTTATTATCCTGTGGACTTTGGGAAGTCTTGAATTTCTGGACTTGAGCTGTATTTAATCCCTCATTTCCATTATTGCTGTGCTGTGTGTCCTGCCCATGGCCAGGGCCCACTTATGTGTCTTCTCTGCCCCTGAGCAGGAGAGATGGCATCTGCATGTTGCAACTCCCAGCCACTGTCAGACAAGCACACAGACATGAAAACTCTCTCCCTAGGTAAGGAAACTGATCAAACCCATCTCCACAGACTGTCACGTCACATACTCTTTCTCTGCCCTGGTTCCCTATGTCTTTCCCAGGCATACAATAATAAATCACTGCCATGTGACTCTCTCCCTCGGTATCAGCATTCAAGAAGTCCAACAGGAGACACACCTCCTTCCACTCAAGGCTGTGGAGGAGGCACTGGAGCCTGAAGGACACAGGCCGACTGTCCAACAAGGCCACAACAATCATGATTTGGCATAAAGATGGTTTTGTTTGGCTGCTGGGGATTTTTAAAAAAAATGCCATGGCCCTTGCCAACAGTTAGAAACTGGGAGATCTCTCACAAAATCCCTGATCTTACTTCAACTTGAAAAATCAAATTTATTTTCCCCAAGCCTGTATTCCTATACAGAAATTAGAGCTGGGGCTGAAATGGCCTTGTGCACTGAACCAGCCTTTACCAGTCATTTACATCTGCTCAGGATCCCTCCAAGGCTCTGAAGTTCTTCGAGTCTACAGCTAACATTCTAGCTCATAGGAAAAATTCAATTTCGTTTATAGACTCTGGATAAGGCATCGTTTCTGTTTAAAACAGTCCACTGGGGAGCAGGGCAGAGTTATTGTCTATTCACCCTCCTGGCAAGGTGTTGCTATCCATCTCCACAGACACTCTGCTGAAAAACTGTGAATCAATGGTAAGGGCAGCCACAACAGGAAATTTGCTTGACGAGGAACACAAAATGAAAGAAAATCGTTGTGGTTTTAGCATGGAGGTAAGAAAAACAGAAACAGGTCTCGATGGGCTAGTTGTTTCAGTTTATTATAAATAAAAGGGTGGCTACAGCTCAAAACTGGCATCTTAAACAGTTCCAATTGCTGACTTTCCCAGACCGTGTATGTGGTATAGAGTGGCTTAGCTGAAGACCCATGGGCTCTGACGGTGGGGTCACTGAAGGATGCAGAGGTTCCTGAGTGCCCCGGGACCCAGCGGTCCAGCATGGAGGACAATGTCCTGATGGTATATGTGCTTTATAGATAGTGGCAGAAGCAGATTAACTAGCTCATCTGTGCAGTGGAGCTCAGATAAGTGAGCATCTTCAACAGAAGTGCCTCTGTGAGGGGTGTTCCTCACAGGTCCGTAACAGAACATGCCTGACTAGAGCCTGAGCAGACATACCCTGCCGTCTACCCCTCCATCTTCAGCCATACTCTGCTGTCCATCCCTCTGTCTGTAACATATTCTGCCGTCCATCCTTCTGTCTTCAGCCATACTTTGCTATCCATCCCTCCATCTACACAGGCCGAGCTTTCCCCAGGCCACTTCAAACCAGTAACTACAGCTGACAGTAAGGAAATGGTAGGGCTATCCTGGGAAAAGAGGAACTCCTCAGGTGACTCTTTTGGAGCTCAAAACTCCCCAACAGCCCTGGAGATACTGCCTTAGTGAATGGACACACCACAGCTTATCTTGTTCTCCTTTCTCTCATGCTCTGAAGGGCTTCTCCAGTTTGCAGTCTGGGCCTCTTGCAAATTTCCTTGGCTTCCCATTCTCCCTCTCCCTCAAGTTTCTCCTGGTGAAAAGCAGAGCAGATCCAACTGTATCTTGGTGTTAGAGAAGACATATTTTGCCCTTCAAAAGTGTTCACTATCAAGCATGCATAGTGGTTCATGCCTGTAATCCCAGCACACTTCAGGGGGAGGCAGGTGGATTACTATGAGCTGCAAGCCATCCTGGAATACAGAGTGAGACAAGAAGAAGGAGAAGGGGTTGCGGATTTAACTCAGTGGTAGAGCGCTTGCCTAGCAAGCACAAGGCCCTTGGTTCGATCCTCAGCTCCGGCAAGAGGAGGATGAAGAAGAGGAGGAGGAAAAAGAAGAAGAGGAGGAGGAGGAGGAGGAGGAGGAGGAGGAGGAGGAGGAGGAGGAGGAGGAGGAGAATTAGTAAGAAATGTCTATCGTGGTTTGCAAGTCTGTCTGCTCCACCCTATGGTGGACGCACCTACTTCAACATGCTTACTAGAGTCCAAAGAGACAAGCTCTCTTAAAGTAAACAAGGGATAAGTGGGCCTCACAGAACTGAGGATGGGGTTCAGAGAAAGAGAAGGGAAAAGGGGGTGAGAAAAAGAGGAGAAGGAGGAAGACAAGCTCTTAGTCATTCTTCCATTTGGATAATTTTCTGAGAGAATGGGACTGGGAGACCCCATCCCCTGTTCATGCCATTAGGAGCTCTCTGAGAGGCTCTGTGTATTCCGTCCTCAAACTGGCATGTAGGAGGAGTGGGTAGTCCTCGGAGGACTTCCGGTCAACAAGTCTTTTGTGAACACAGTGAAGGCTGTAGAGTTGTCATCATCTGTGTCTTAAGCCCAACATTTCCAGCTTTCCCTTTTGTTGAGTGACACGTAAAGGGAAGAGGGCTTCCTGCATGAAATTATGTCTCATGCCAAGGCAAGTAAGAACAAGGAGACCAGCTCTCTCGCTCTCTCTCTCTCTCTCTCTCTCTCTCTCTCTCTCTCTCTCTCTCTCTCTCAGTGGTTAGCCATCCCAGCATTGGCCTGGAAGTTCCAACCCCCATTCAGTAAGACCCAGGATGGAGAGGAGAGGTCTCTCTTGGTTCTGGGATGCTGGACGCAGGAAGTAGGCCGAGCAGAGTTCTCCAGAGAACACCGCCGGACTGCGCCATACCTTTGCCAGACCCTACAACCTATCCCTTCATTTGTAAGTTACCCCACAAAATAAACCTCCCTTTTAACTACGTGGAGTGGCCTTGATAATTTCACCAATACTCTCTCTCTCTCTCTCTCTCTCTCCCTCTCAATGGTTAACATTAAAAGGAAGTCTTCAGGCTGGTTATTTCATAACTCACATCAAGATAGAAAAGGGAGACAAAATCAGCAGCATCATTTATAAGCCCTGGGAAGTGGAAGTTTCCAAGCTGCCATAAATAAGGACAGGAGTATTTGCCAAGTCAGAGGGCTTGCCAAATTTGAAATCCACTCAATCCTTACATTTTGGAACCCAGAACAGAACACCAACCTTGTGGGATTTATAATAATTTCTTCTCAGCAAAACTTCTTGCTATTTTTAAGAAAGTAAAAACAACATGTAAAAAATATAACATGAGAAGGTTTTTATTTTTTTAACCATCTGGGAGCACTGTGGGTAGTTAGTACTGTGGAGGTGATTAAGTGGAATGATCTGTGCACTGTTATTAAATCCAGTTTAGTCAAAGAAGACTGAAATTACGCAGGAGCCATGTGTGTGTGCGTGTGTGTGCAAGTATGTGCAGGTATGTGTTCTATTGTGCTCTCACTGGAGCTTAATTTCTTTCTCAAACACAGACTCCACCCATATGATTCCATGCAACCAATATAAAATTTTTAATGCATAAAAATTAAAGAAAAATGAAGAAGTATATTTGGGGTATGAGTTCTGGGTAGAAAGACAGTGAGAGAAAAAGTAGAGAAATTATTTCTTAGGAAAGGTAAAAGTGTGTGGGAGGAACAAGCTAAAAGGGTAGCGATCTTGACATTAGCTTATACAGAGTTAAGATGAATTCTAGACACCAAATGATGAGCAGAGGTCTAAGCTCTGAGAGCAGAGGCAGAGCAAGGCTTCTCAGGCAGTAGTCTAATTCCTGGGCCCTCCACAAGTACCTTAGCTTCCTGAGTTGTCTTCTCATGTGCAGATCATGAAAACAGAAGCAGCAGATTATAAACATCCCACTGACTGTCACCCTTGAGGACAAGAGTGACATCTCCTTGGTGTACTCTGGTCTCATCCAAAGCCTAGATCAGTGTCTCACATGCATTTGACACAGCAAAATACCCTAGTTCTTGCATAAACCTGATGTAACAATCAAATGAAGAATTCAGCTTGTGTTCTCATCCCAGTTCTGTCAAGGGAAACAATCTCCCTCCCCCTGCTTAAATGAAAAGATACAGGCATTGGGTGGAGAGGTGTGCATGACTTAAAAGGACAAGGAACCATGATGAGGTTCTCAGAATGATGGCAGGGAGAAGCCTTTATGCCTCTATCGGTGGCTGGGCATTAGAGGACAGGAGCCCCGTGAAGGACGGAGCAGTGAAGCAGCCACCACAGGCCTCCATATTGCTCCTGGTGGAGAGGGTCTTCCATACACAGAGTGTGCCAGACATGTCCACCCTCCCTTCTCTACAAGGGCATGCTGATGTCCCTACTGGTCAGACTCTGTGAGGCAGGTGTGGAATTAAACAAGGCACTCCATCATGTGCTTGGAGGCAGAAGATAGAGAGGTGATGGAATTCCCCCAAATCCAGGACCCTGATATCAGCACAAAAAGAAACACCTGTCTATGGAGTCTGAAATGTCCGAAGCTTCTTAGGAGGTTGGGCTCTGGTCTCCACCCAAAGGTAGAGTGATGCTTACCCCCTGACACCAGGGTGTTGGCTGGAGCTGCACAAACTTACCTGAGGCCGCATTCTATTCTTCACAGCAAACAGCATAGCCTGCATTTTTATTTAACAGTGATTAAGAGTTGATTACAGTTTGATGAGGATTATTAAAAAGAGATAGAAGGGTGGAAAATAAACACACAAGATGTTTCTCCTTCCCTCCTTGGAAACAGAATAAAAATATCAGAAGGAAGGAAAAAACTTACTGCTCGTTAGTTTGTGGTTGGACAGAGATTTTAATTCAGTAAACACAGGCTCTGAGATCTTGTGGTGTGTGAGATGGACTTGACCAAATGACTGGAAAATTAGCATATGCCCTTGGCAGTCTCTCCCAATCCCAGGCTGCCAGAAGGGGGGGGGGGGGAGCGCTCATGTGACCATGCACTGGGAGGCTGCTATGCTCTCTGCTGCAGAGGCCAAGAGCAGCAGCTCAGGCATTTTGTGCCACAATGTTCCACTGTCTGGACCCTGTCCCTGGAGGTAGCTGGATATGTCCTATAATGGCCCTTCCCACCACACCCGGAGCCCAGCTGAGGTGATTTCCCCTGCGATTCCTCATGAGTGAAAACGTCTCCAGGGAGATGAGAAGGGCTGGAAAACCAAGATCTATGAACCAATGCACTTGACAGTCAAAAACAACAGACCTGCCATCAGTTACAATGCATGATACAACCGTGTTCCGGAGTCTCACGAGGCAATTCGCAGTGAAAGCTCTTGACACAACCTATTTCATGAAGTGAAAGGTAAAAAACAGGTGCCAGTTTTCCCACCAGGTCACACACACACCAAGTTCTGCAAGGGGTTCTTTGGTGGCACCAACAGCTCAGGGCTTCCTGAGACTGAGAACAGACACCTTCTCAGGGGCTACATAACCCAGCAATTCATCTGTGTCAAGAATGATCTCTAGGGGTTGGGGATTTAGCTCAGTGGTAAAGTGCTTGCCTAGTAAGCATAAGGCCCTGGGTTCAGTCCTCAGCTCTGGCAAAAAAAAAAAAAAAAAAAAAAAAAAAGATCTCTCTGCTCAATTGCCAGGACCAGAAGGGGTGATCACCACCAGACTGTAAAACTGTACTGTTTGCATAAGTCCCATAGCACTGTTGGGAGACCTGGGAAGTATGTGGAAGGCTGTTTGACATATGTTTGCAAAATCAATACCCCTAACTATCATTACCAGCCTTTAAATCCTGTGTCAATCCCCTTTTTGATTGTAAGGTAAAATTACCCCAAGTTGAACACTGTTCTGGGTGATCAGAGGTGGTGGCAGGCTCAAATAAGTCCAAGATGCAGTCATAGACATCTCAATGTTAGCCTGTGGCCAAAGGGGTAAATGAAGGTGGGAAGGGTGGAGGAGCTACAATGGGGACAAAGGGACATGAAGTATGGGCAGACGGGCAGTGCACTCTGGCCACATCTCCACAGACAGCCCCATCCTTCACTCCTCTTCCTGTGTCATACAAGTTGCTCTGTGTGGCTGACCTCTAGTTGCTTACTGATGGACAGGACACTGTATGTCCCCTTGCTGGGACAGAACGCCAAGTCTTTTCTCAAGAACATAAATGTTTTGTTGGAAAAAACCCACAAAACTTCCTTATGCACTCTGTATCAAATACATTTTAACCAATGAAAATAATACAAGAATCATAAACCGTGCCTCTTGTGTGTATAATTCTTATTGATGGAAACTTTCAAAGCCTTTGCCTAGCTCTGACTTGTTCCAGAGTCCACAGTAGGTGGAATCTCCCAAAAATCTAGGTGACGTTTCTCCCTCCCTCCTCACAATACCTTCAGCTCTGAAAACCACTAGTGACACAGGGGTGATGATATGTGTTTGGGGACAGGAGACAGGGTACAATCTACAGAGAACACAGGACACATGGAGATGAATTATAAAACTTTATTGGCTTGTTAAAGAAATGGATGAATCCAGCAAGTACATTTATAGTCTAGCCACATTGTTAAAACAGCACTTAAAAGTAAAATCTTTTAAAAATGAGATGCATTGTTTACAGGAAATGTGGAAAATAGTCTTGAAAACCCAGAATATTATAGGAAAAAAAATAAGCATGAAAATGAGTCACAGGCGGCCTCTGGATTCCAGCAGATGGATTTGAACCTGATGGGGTGAAACTCAGGGACATGTCTGTCTTGGACATCTCTTGCCACTTCATGTTTGTTTGTAAGTCAGTACATGAATGCATTGGCTGAAGTAAGTTGAGTGGGGGGAGGGATTCTGGTGCTTTGCTTTGCTTCTTACGCATATCCCCCCAAGAAAACAAAGACTTCACACACAGACAGTGTTTGTAGGGGAGGGCAGGGTGCTGCCTCAATATTACTAGCTGCCCTGAGGTGTGAGTCCAGATTGAATGCAGAGTGAATGATCTTATGTCATGTCCCAAGAGCTGGGAGGTCTCTTTGTCTCATCACCAGAACAAGGAGATAAGTAGCTATCCACAAGCTATCTACTGCCTTTGTAGCAGTAATTGTCATATAACTTTCTGGGCTGGAAATTCTGTCAAACTAATTTCAACCTGGCAGCACTCACCCCAGAGCAATTTAAATTCAGGAGAGTCCTCAGCTGTCCCAGGTGTCCTTAGGTTAACCTGACAGATTGCCAAGTATTGAGGGTAGGTATGTGGATGGGGCAGCATGTTCTTAGTGGCAACTCCTGTACCAGATTCCTTGGAGTCAAATCTGAGCTACAGGATCCCAGGAGCTCTGTCATCATAAAACAGAGTGGCTGCACAGCCCACACAGCGGGGGGGGGCAGCCACCTCCTGAGCTCCCTTTCACCAGAGCCCTCCCCATGAATCTAGAGTCTAGACCAAACAAGATGAAGTGAATCAGCCTGTGAAAGAATGAGATCAAAACAAAGGGGGGAGTCTAGACAGCACTATCAAAGCAGGTGGAGGTGTGAATCACCCCCTCACAGAGAGAAGAGTCAGCACAGGATTGAGAGTCTAGTTTGCAATGGAAAAAAAAAAGTTGAGTGTGTTATAATTATGCAAAGCAGCCAACAAAACCAGAAAACATTCTCAGTTTATCATGGGGACAGTTTAGAAAGGGGGAAGGGTAGCAGGAGCAAGGAAGTGCCCTGGGTCCTGTCCCCTCTCACACCCAGCATTCCCAGAAACTGTGTTCCAGCCACTTGTCCCATCAGTTACTTACTCCACACCTCTGTAGAAGTGTGGCCTCTGAGGACAGGCTTCAAGACTCTAGCTATTCTGAGCTGAATTCTGGATCCCAAAGAGTGAGAGGCCAAGGCCGAATGTGCGGTGGTTCTGTGCTGGGGGGTGGGGCTGGGAACCCATTCTCTTTAATGTGTACTGAGGTGTATGTCTCCTGCTGAGATACAGTCCTTCTGCAGCCTATGACTGTCTGAAGGTTGGCTTTTGTCACATCTCATGCTGATATCTTGTGACGTCAGTAGGCATTTCTTACTCCATCTCAGCTGCCTAAGGGCCTCAGAGACCCCATCCATAGTGGGCCAACAAGCTATGAACTATGTCTCTTTGAGGTGATGTGCCTGTTTCCTAATATCAAGGGCCATATTAAGTCCACTATGGACCCCATGAAGATGGGGTGTGCACTCTCTCATCTCATTCTGCTCCTTGAGAGCCTAGAAGTTGGGATTTGTATCAGATAAAGCAGAGGGAGGGTCTTACTCAGATGCCTCTGTACTTGGAGGATGGTGAGAACTCACTGCTCTGAGAACAGCCCAGAAAGGTGACAGGCCTGAGGTCTCAGATAAATAGGAGCCGCAGGGTGACAGACAGGTGTGCATCTCAAGGCTGCTGAAGTCCATGTCACAACTTGCAGTGGCAGGCAGGGAGAAAGTGAGTTCGCAGGGAAAGATAGCCAGCTACAGTGCGGAAGACGATTCTGTCAAAGACAGAAGGAACCAGGTGCAGCCCACAGGCAGGCTTTGTTGGCCTACATAATGTTTTAAAAATAACTGAGCCAACTTTTTAAAAATAGGGATGTTTCACATAAAAATCCAAGTTTCACATCTTCATTAAAGAATGAGAAGACTTGGGATCTTGGGTCCTTGCTCCCTGGGACACTGATGTCTGGGCTAGGTGACAGATGCCCTGGGGCAGCAGGTGTTGGCTTACCTAGACCAGCGTGAGTGCGTAGACTTGCCCAGCACAGCAATGCCTAATTCCTGCCAGAGAGCCACAGACCTAATTCCAGCAAAAATGCCCCTTCTCCCTTCCTAATTCTGTGAAAATAAAACACACGCCATTTGTGAGTCCCCAAAGAGCAGATTTCTTCTAGGGAACCAAAAAAGCCAAGAATAAAAGGCAATGTATAGAAAAGAAAGGCTGTGTTACTGATGGCAGTCTTCGGGGGTTAAAAAAAGAAAAAACAAAGAACACAGGGACTATATGAAACAATTTTCTAATAGTCTGCTGCTTTGTTATTCCCTGGAAGATGCCAAGTGATCTTTGACATATTAAATCGCCTTATCTGTCCACTTCTTTACATCTTAAAACAAAACAAAACAAAAAAGTACCCTGTATTCTTCCCAGCTGCTCACTGAAATGACTGTATTTTTGTTTTTGTTTTTTGTTTTTGTTTTTTCTTTCTGGTCTGAGAAACTTACAAAATAATCTTTAAATATTCTACCACCTTCTTATGGCTCCATGGACTACCATAAAAGTTTAAGAGGTTTTGGTTGTTGTTTTGTTTTGTGGGTGCCGAATGACCGATATTTAGGAGTGTTTGCCACAGGAAGGCCCTGTCTGCCTGGCAGTTTGAATTTCATTTTTCTTTCAGGGGTCAAGATCTCTGCTATTACCTGACCTCTTTGTAAGTCAACACCTTTGGGAAAGACAGAAATCTTAGTCCTGACAGGAGCTGTCACTCAGCAGCAGGGAGCTGGGGGATGGGAATGCAAGGACTCTGAGCCCTCCTTGTGCTGAGACCCACCAGGCGCCTGGAGACAGAGCCTGTGAGATCTTATGGCAGTGACTGGCCCTCTTCAGACACAGGCTTGGATGCCCTAGGCAAATGCTGTAATCCACAGAAATGCAAAGGCTTGAGTCCAACAATACTGGAGTGTAAAATACCACAGTATTTGCCTTAGATCAAGTGGGACCTAAATGGATTCTGGTTTATTAAGATTGATGCCATGCTTACAGAAGATTCAAAACAATTCCCAAACATGCTGGGGTTGTTAAAAGAAAAACCTGTAAATCCTTAAAGATAAATTACACTTTAAAGGGGGGAATGTTACTAAGTTTCCACTTAAGATATGCTCTATATGTGCATGTGTAATAGGGCTGAGTATGGATTTTGAATGAAATGTCCCAGCCTGGCTCTGAAGGGGACCTAAAAAGAAAGGCGTGTGGAGGGTGTGGACAAAGCTGCTGCCTGGTACAGATGGGACAGAGCCCACAAAGGCCACTGTGGTGAAAAGTGGATGAAAGCAGGGTCTGGAGGTCAGATAAAGTGGGGCATGGTTGGAGGTAGCAGCAATTGGTAGCTAGAAGGCTGCTCTCTCAGCACTGAGGAAGGCCACTTTAAAGCACATATTCATTAGCAACCTGCGGCCTCTTTGCTGCTGGGGTCAGGACAAGCTTTCCTGGCCATGAAAGCCCAGTAGTAACTCAGCATGCTCCTGGGGACTATCCTTAGACTGTGCTCTCCTGCTCACAGCAGGCCAGTCGTTCTGCTTGCAGGCCTATTCACACTAGAAAACTGCAGCTCTGTAATGCAAACTGTATGAAATGTGAGGCCCTGCTCACTAGGCAAACTTCTAAAAGGCAGATGGTTCACAGAGGGCAATGAAAAGGGTCAAGATTATAATTCCCTATATGCATATGTTCTACCATTAGTTATTCTCAGACCATTATTAATCTAAATCCACATCCCTGACCACACAGTCACTGCTGCTGCTGCTGCTGCTTAATTCTACTAGCTGGTGGACTTTCAAGCAACCATTAGCATTATGTGCTCTAACACCTAAGCTAAATGTTTGGATCTTTGCTGCCAGCAAAACAATGAACCTTTTAATGACACCACAGAGTCCCCAAAGCAGTGGTGTGTGCACCCATAACTCCTTTAGTCACTAAGGCTGTAGGTAGAAATCATGACAGTCAGTAAGGATTAGAAACAGAAGATGTTGCTGAAATAAGTGTTACGTGTAGTTAGACTTGTAGTGTACACTTAGACATAGCTATGACTTTAGATAGATAGATGCATAGTTTTTAAATTTGCAAATCACCTTTAATAAACAGAAGCAATTAATGTCAGCACATTTCCAGTATAGTCAAACAGCACGCCTTTCAGAAGAGAGGCATAATCCAATGAGATTTCGCTTTGACTCTATATTTGAACTACTGTAAGAACAGAAGGTGAATCTAAGTGTGTTCTTCCACTAGCTGCCTGAAACCTGCCTCTGCCTTGGTGTTCCCCAGTCACAGCTTACAATAAGCAGGCTGCAGACATCCTCGGAGAATAGCCCATGTCCACAGACACCCCCAAATAAGCGGTACTTCCTGGGATAAGCAACAGTGGTCCCAGGAGTCCGCCTAGAAGGCATCAAGCACGCACCACAGCCCTCCTCTGTCTTTTCCTTACTCCAGTTACCCATCCAGTGGGATCTTATGAAACAAAACAAAACCTAAAAGAAACACAAAATGAAACATAAGTCATGCTCAAAAGAAAATCAACAGAAATCCACATGCAAACACAGTCACTTTTAAAAGAACATAACACATCAAAATAAAACACAATGTGGAAGATGCTTTCAAATGCAAGGCAATACATACTAACCACACAAATTGTGATAATATGGGCATCACATTATTGAGCAACTTAGTTTTAAACTCAAAACCAATTTATATGATACATAAAATGTAGGAAAGCAATGGAAAAGATTTTTGCACACAGATCCAGCCACAGTTCTATCAGACATTTTCAGCTTAACAAAAGGGGGGAAATCTGAACACAACATAAACAACCCTTGGAGAATTCATAAGTATTTTCTTATGAGGGCAAGTGGATTCAGCAACAAGTATCTATTTAAACCTCAATTCTCTTTACTTTCCTAATTTCATCAAACTATTTCAAAGTAATTGATTTATTACTCAATAACTGAGTCAAAGCCTGGTTGGCAATACAACAATCTAAATATTTTTCTCAGGAATTCTAATATTACCTAAATTTAAGTATTCACCATATTATATATATATATATGATATACATATAAATGTAATGCCTATTATATGACTTAATACATAGCATTGGAGCATGTAGAACATTACATATTATGCATATATTATATTATTATTCATAGATATTATATATTCATAGATATATGCATATATTACATATGCCATACGTTTTTATCTAATAGAGAGCAATGACTGAACACAGATGAAAACATCAACTCTATAACAGATGATACAAGATAAGAAAGGTGGAGTTCCTTGACTTCAAACACCTCATTGTCCTGCCAGGTTCTCTTCTAAACACTGTGCTCCAGTTGTCCTGTTGAGTTTTCCAACCAGGCCAATGAGACAATTCTGCTATCGTGCCTTCTTTACTGGCTAGGAAACTGAGACCTAGAGAGCTAAGCAATGTGCCCAAGGCCCAAGCATCCTGTGTGCAGTTCCACCCAGCCCAGGAAGCCCTTACACCACCATATGAGGAAGAGACAACAGTACAGGTTCTCTCTGAACATGGCTGTGGGAATACAGTAGGAACATCCAGAGTTCTAGCGAATTCTGTGTGTCATTTTAATGAATCCTCACCAGATTCCCAAGGGGCAAAGTAGATGGCACCTCACTAGAGGCCCTTAAGATATTTTTAAGCTCATCACTGACAGAATCCTTCAAGACACTCCATTCTGCTCTAAGCAGGTATCTGGTCTGCCAAGTGTGGGGTCAGCTGTCTCCAGGACAGTAATCACCACCACCACAGTGTGTAGCATTGCTTACAATAATGCTGAGGAGTCTACAGTGCTTATTTCCTGTGACATCCATTGTCCCTGCCCTTCTAATGGAGAAAGGACTGGATACCGGCATCAAGTGTCGCTCATAGGTTTAATCATTGCCACCCTGAGAAGTTAGGGAATAGTCTAAGATGATAGTTAGTTCCATTTCCTACAAGGCCAGGGTTTTTTTCCTACTTGTTTTGTCTCCAGGCAAACGCTAATGAAGCTCAGTTAAGAGTAAACTATGGCCCAGAGTGTGAGCTGGCCAATTGGCAAGCCAACTCCTCAGTTACTCCTGCAGATCTGCAGAGGGAAGCTCTTGAACTCCTTCCCACTGAAACAACAGGATTAATATAAGGAGTCAGGCTTGCCAATGAAAACAGGAGAAACCGGATGGGTGGAAATAGAAGACTTTATCCCCTAATTAAAAAAAAAAAAAAAAAGGTTGTTGATTCAAGGTACTCATTCTCCCAAACATTCAATGCAGGAGGGCATTCGATTTGAAAAAAAGCAGCACAGGCTACCAGTGTAGTCTTTCCTTTATGTGCATTTATGACACAGAAACTCAAGAGTTTTGCCAACAGCAGAGTGTTTGCCACAAGAGCCAAACCGCTTTTCCTTTACTTCTATCTGTCGTTTTAATGACCAAACCTCTCCCTGGTCATGGATCACAACCACTGGAAATTAGAAGTCACTCCTCTAGATGCCACCACTAGTCACTGTCATTGCTCAGACCTCAGCTGCCTTTGCGCCAGCTGCTCACCCTGAAGCAACCTCTCTGGTCTTCTGCTTCCTTTGGGGACGTTCTTCACACACAACAAAGCAGATTCAATCCAAAAAGAAGTGAAGTGGGTACCAGCCTGCTATAATAATAAGCCATGAGCAGGGTGTCAAGCCATCACCCCACACTCCAAAACTGCTGGTCAATCTCCCCTTTTCTCATTCACTGCTGACAGACTGAAGGGATTCTACAAAATATCGCAAAATTGTTTCATCTAGAGTTGATCTTTATAGGAAACATGCCTTTATTTCTAAGGGCTGACAGCAAGGAAGAGGTCCAGTGTACCCATCAGGAGCCCCCAACTTCTACCCTCTCATGTTTAGAAAAAAAAAAAAGCAACTCAAGAAAGGAACCTCAAGATGATATGAAACAATAGATGATTATTTTCTTCCAGCGAGGGGGAAAGTTTTTAGACCACAACAAATGGCTGAACATCTTGTGGGTTTAGCAGCCAAACTAGCTGTCTAGCTTTTGAGCCCGAAATATAGATATTTTGACAATGTGACATTCTGAAGCATTTGCAGCATTCCCATGGTGCATGGTGGTTACCAAAAAATCAGCCCCTCCACCAAAAACAACTTCAAGGAAACTTTGTCAGCACTGTGTAGACTAGCAGCACTAATGGGGTAAGAGCAAAGTGGAATCCATCTCAGAAGTAAGGGCACAGCTGGAAACAGAGAAATTGATACGGCAGATAGACCCTAGCATCCAACCTCTGCTGTTCACTGATTTAGAATCTGCCCCTTGGTCTCATCAAAAGGAAGGGCTGGAGAGGGCCTTGGAAGGCCAGCAAAGCACTCTGCTTTTCTGTCATTGGCTCCCAACCCACTTAGATATATTCATAGTCAAGTGTGTACACATGTTCCTCTTATTACTCAGAAGCAATCAGCCATAAAATGGCAAGGATCTGCAGTACATTTAAATCAACTGCAATTTATCCAGAGCAAAAAGGAAAAGTGCTGAGTCCAGAGGAAGCAGAGGGAATGGAAGAAAGCCCCAGCTGCCACCTCAAATTGCAAATCTTGCCACAGTTGTCATTTGGGGAGCTTAAGCAGAAAACTACCAGCTTGGGCATTGTGAATGTGGCCACATGGTGGGAGTGAGTGTCCCATACCACCTATGAGGGGAGAGCTGAAGTCCAGATGTAGAAGCTCTAGATCATTGGACCATCTTTTATAAAGGCACTAAGAAATTTCTCTGTATATATTAGGGACTTAGTATCTTCTCTGAGCTCAGTCCAGAAGGTGCTTACACAATCTTTAACCACACTTTTGCTTCCTAATAATGGCAGACTATCCATATGTCAAGTCTTCAGAGGTTTCCTTCCACCAAGATCCTTCCAGATGCCTCGACTATGCTTCATTTTCTGCACAAACACTCTTCCCCATTCACCCAGTTCATAACTCTTGGCCTATGCTCCCACTCATGTCACTTTTTGCAATTCTGAAGTCTTATATTTGTTTTGACTTGTCCACATGCCAAGCTGACTCCTACATCCTACAGAAAGGCAGTGAAAGAGAAATTCCATATCTCCTATGTCTGACACTACATCACACAAGTGCCTGTGGGTGGACACATTGTGATTCAGCACAGTGCTGTGTGAACTTTGAGCTGCACTCAACTATACAGCCAAGGAGTCAGTGAGTCAACTGCACAGCCAAGGGGTCAGTGAGTCAACTGAACAGCCAAGGAGTCAGTGAGTCAACTGTACAGCCAAGGAGTCAGTGAGTCAACTATACAGCAAAGGGGTCAGTGAGTCAACTGCACAGCCAAGGAGTCAGTGAGTCAACTGAAGAGCCAAGGAGTCAGTGAGTCAACTGTACAGCCAAGGAGTCAGTGAGTCAACTGCACAGCCAAGGAGTCAGTGAGTAAACTGTACAGCCAAGGAGTCAGTGAGTCAACTATACAGCAAAGGAGTCAGTGAGTCAACTGTACAGCCAAGGAGTCAGTGAGTCAACTGCACAGCCAAGGAGTCAGTGAGTCAACTGCACAGCCAAGGAGTCAGTGAGTAAACTGTACAGCCAAGGAGTCAGTGAGTCAACTGCACAGCCAAGGAGTCAGTGAGTCAACTGAACAGCCAAGGAGTCAGTGAGTCAACTGCACAGCCAAGGAGTCAGTGAGTCAACTGCACAGCCAAGGAGTCAGTGAGTCAACTGCACAGCCAAGGAGTCAGTGAGTCAACTGTACAGCCAAGGAGTCAGTGAGTCAACTGCACAGCCAAGGAGTCAGTGAGTCAACTGTACAGCCAAGGAGTCAGTGAGTCAACTGAAGAGCCAAGGAGTCAGTGAGTCAACTGCACAGCCAAGAAGGAAAGGACAGTTGTAACATAATATACATTCTACTGTTCCTCTTGGTTGCCTGGTTTTGTGATATGAAAGAAAATGGCCCCAAAGGAGCAACACTATTAGGAGGTGTGGCCTTGTTAGAGGAAGTGTGTCACTGTGGGGGCAGGTTTTGAGATCTCTTTTGCTCAAATTTTCCTCAGTGTGACTTTTAGTTCAACTTCCTGTTCAGTTACTCCAGTACTATATCTGCCTACATGCTGTCATGCTCCCCATCATGCTGAAAATGAAATGAATGTCTGAAACTGTAAGCAAGCCACCCCAACTAAATGTTTTCTTTATAAGAGTTGCCATGGTCATTGTGTCTTTTCACAGTAATAAAAACCTGAACTAAGACACCTAGGTACTTTCTTTCATTCTTAAGCATCTGACACAAAATTCTTCTGTGGTCAGAAGATATTAGAGCCTCAGAGCTCGGCACATGGACACCTAGTGGGCAAGCTCCCAAGGAAAGTATGCTGGCCTTGGTTTATTCTAATCCTCACATTAACCTATATGACTGTGTGTGGGAGTGACCCTGAGGAAAGAAACCACTGTCCAGCTAGAGATAAAAAATAGTGACCCATGACGGAGGGTTCTCAGCAAGGAAGAAGTCTGATTTGATTATGCAAAATTAAGTAAAGTTATGAGATGAAAATTAAAGTAAGAAACAGAAAGTTCTTGGCAAAGTAAGACTACAGGAGGAAAGCCAAATTGGTTGCACAACTCAAACTCAATGATTCTAAGGAGGTTGTGGCCTCATCAGAAGGGCCTCATGACAAGTGTCAAAGCATGCAACAACATTTCATAAATTTTACCCTGATTCACCAAATCATCCCCAAATTGCCTTAAGTGGAATAGAAAAGAGGAAGAAAAGAGAGGTACTCAAAATTTTCCACAATGGCCAAACAGAGGTGCTCAGGTGAATGCAGCCTTTAGTGGACTGCAAACAGCCTTTTTAGTCTCAATACCCATACACAAATTTCCCTCTGTATCCTAGGGACATTGGCTACCCTGGGATATCCATGTATACCCATGGATACAGATGTCCTCTGACACTCCAGCCCTGTGTAAGACAGTGCACTAACTTACATACAATCTGTGCCCACTGTTCTGAATGTTTAAATTATCTCTAGTTAGCTGACAATACCAATGTGACATAACAACCTACAAATTGTAATTTTGCTCTTTTTTTGAGAGGAAAACAACAAGAAAAAAATCACCCATATTTTATACAAACTCATCCTTCTTCCCCAAAGTATTATTGATCCACAATGCAAAACACTAGGGTGCAGGGATCAAATGTTGGCACTGCTGCTATCGCCAGAGCTTTTGTGCCTTTACTGGGTCTTACCAAAATACCCCATCCAGTGGATTATTATAAAATGTGAAGTTATGCAGGAGGGGAATGATGCCAGTCCTCACACCCAGTGAGAATGTAACTGCATAAAATCTATTAAGATCCTCATACATGCGTCAAGCAGTTTGGCTTTGTCCACTTGTGTCTAAAGCTGTAAACCACAAGCCACAGTAGATTTGGGAATGAATTTCCAGAAAAGCAAATAATATATCCAATGTAAAAAAATCAGAAGTGTTCAGGAAAAAAACAGTGCCTGTCTGAGGACGACAATAGTTACTGTTGTGGGGATGAAAATCAGGAGATGGAGGGAGAAAGGTGGTGGAGGAGGGGGAGGAACCAGAACACAGTGATCACCATTGGTGGACTGCAGCAGCTGAAAGAGTTAAATGTGAGCACATGCCCTAAGCAGAGGGATCACAGGCTCCAAAATGGGAGTACAAACCCAGGTCCAAGCTCAAACCCACCTCAAGAGGAGGAGAATGAGTAGAAATGAGATTCTCACTCACACTGGGCACCACAAACAGCAGTTCAGGGTCCAGGGACTATTGTCCTCTTGCTAAGAAAGTGACTACTAGGGACTTTTGTGGGAGTCATGTTCCTACTTATTGCTACAGTCCAGTTGTCGTCCCATGATCTGGAACGGACAAAGTGACACTATCTACATCCTTGTTCTGAGGATTGGTGTGGGCATGCCCAGTCTGATGATGGTGTTAGCTTCCTGTGTGCTGATGCTATATGCAAGCTCCTTACTTCGTGTGCTCAGCCCTCACAAGCAAGAACACTAGCCGTCCACTTCCCAGGGTCCCAGACCAAAGCAGAGCCACCAGTCCGCTTCCTTGGCTGTTGGGCACTTGTTGAGAACGGAAAGGAGAAGAACTTTGTCCAGAGTTGATCTGCCTGAGCCCACAGACAATGGATGACATAGAAAATGTGGTTCCTGCAGCCAGCCACACCCTTTGTCTCCGGTGCCTTCCTCAGAGATGATACCGGCAGGATGGCCACCATCTCAGCTGCCACCCAGCTGTCACAAGAACCGAGACATGCTGCTCCACCAGAGGGTTTGGCAGGGCTGTCATGGGATCATGTGACCTGCCAGGAGTACTTGAAGAAGGTTAGTATGAAATGATGTCCAGCTTGTGCTTTGTCAGTCTATTGGGACTTAATGGCCACCTGTGAGGAAAAACTGAAGGCCCCAGGAGAACCTGGGGAGGCGTAGACAGCCAAACCCCACGGCTGTCCCTTATTCCAGCAAGATGCAGAAAGACAGAACCTTGCACTCATCATCCATCTGGACTATCCACTCATTTGTACCAGTGAGAATGTGCTCAGAGATTGGTGCTCTGAAGGCATTTCTCTCAGGAGGAACCCTTGGGATTCTGACCACAGCCAGTCACTAGGCATGTTCCATTGGCCCTTCAGGTGGCCCGTTTATGAAGCCTCATTAAACATCACCAGTGGGAAACTCAAACTCTAACTAACATGAACCAGGGATGTAGCTCTACATTCAGACTGAGGGAGCCATAGGTCTCTCAGCTTGGTTTAAACCAAGCTGCTGTTCCAGAAGTCTCTGCTGCTAGGGACAATCCCTCAAAGAGTTCATTTGGAAGAAGGCCTTTATGCTGGGCCATACCATCACAGGCTTCCCAGCACCCAGCAGCGTCTCCCTACACTGGCCAGCCTCAGCAGCTTCACAGGGCAGCATTCCCTTCTGAAAGGCAGGGAAGATTCTCCACTCCCCTACTCCTTTGTGCTAGAATGCAGGGTCCCTTCTTAAGTCTTGGGTGTCATTATGATGTGGAGAAGACTCTGGTTATTAAGAAGCACACATTACACTATACACACCACATGTATACACACACAGTCACACATAAATACACAAATGCACAAATATACACATACATACATATAAATGTACAGGTGTACACACACAAACCCCAATACATGCAAAAACACATACATACACACAAACAAACACGTACTCATACATATATACTCACAAATACGCATATATACACATAAATGCATACATATGTACACACATAAACACATACATACACATATATAGACACTCAGACTGTTTTGTTTTTTATTTTTGTGTGCATCTGTGATGTGTGTGCATGTGCATATCACACATAGCACATGTGTGGAGTCAGAAGACCACTCTGTGGAGTCAGTTCTCTTCTCCTTTCATATGGCTTCTAGGAGTTGAACTCAGGTCATCAGGCTTGCATGGCAGCACTACCTACTGAGCTTCCCTGTGTCTTGATGGCTGGAACCAATATGAGAGTCACAACTGCCAATGCCCATTCCGGCTCCTGTGTCAGGGAGTAGCTAGTGTTACCATTGTTGCTATTCAGAAAGAGACAAAGGCTTATGAATGTCAAATTCCCCTATTACTTCAGTGGTGGGGAAGGAGAGTCAGTGTGACCCCTGGAAGGTCAACTATGCTCCACACCTGGGAGGATTCAGGCATCACAGATTGGACGAGACAGGTTATACAAGGAAAAGGAAAGCTGCCATGAAGTTGGAAAGGGCATAGGGTGAAGGTGGATCTAGGAGGAGTTGGGGAGAAGTCATGAGAATATGATGGAAGCACACTGACTGCATGTGGAAAATTCTTAAAGAATTAATAAGAATACCAACTAAAACAATCAGAGCCAAGCATGGTGGCACACAGCCCTTGGGAGCAGGTGTATGTCTGTAGTTTAAGGCCAGTCAAGGGCTACTTAATGAGACCCTGTCTCAGATGGAGTGGAGACTGAAGAGATATCTCAGCAGTTAAGAGCACTGGCTTTTCTTACAGAGGACCCAGGTTCAATTCCTAGTACTCACATAGCATCTCATAGCCATTTGTAACTCCAATTCCAAGGGGCCCAACATTCTCTTCTGACCCTGAAGGGAACCACATACATGGTGCACAGGCACACATACAGGTAAAACCCTCAGCACATAAAATAAAAATAAATAAATCTAAAGAAAGGGGGTGAGTGAAAGATAGGTCTATGTTACACTAAGCGTATATTTAAAAAAAAAAATACTAAGGAAGACAAATTGCCAGCCTGGAACTCACAGATGACCTTGGCCCATTTCTTTAACTACCAAGAATTCCGTCATAAAAGTGAACACCACTTTAAACCACTGGCGATGTTTTTGAAGCCTACACTGTTGGAATAGCCTTCACAAATGCTTGGCTCCCTCCTGGCCAGGAGCATCATGGGTATTTCTCTTTTGTTTTCTTTCCTGGGTTGCCCACACCTCTGTTTCTGTGTGGCTCTGTCTCCCAGCTCTGTACATACGGCTTCTTCTCTCATCCCATCCTCTCTCTATTCTCCTGTGGCTTGGAAGAATTGGGAGACAGGACAGCTGAGTGGGAGTCATGTCCCAGATTTGGACTTTTCCTTAAAGATGAACTGCAATTTCAACTTTATTTATTGACTATAATTTTCCCCTGACACATTAGTGGAAGGAGGATCTTGTTGGCTTCATTTGAAAACAGACTGGTATCCCCATTCTACAGATTAAAATGTGAGGTCTCGGGAGGACTGAATTCATAATTTGATTTAATTGCATGTTCTCTCATTAACACAGCAATAAACCACACCCACAGGATGGGGCGGGGTAGAACACCTATATGTCTAGAAAGAATTGTGTACAATTCAGCTTATAATTTTGGGTCAATTTTTTTTCTTGAATGTCTTTCCTAAGACAAATGCCTTTGTTAACCCACCAAGAAAGCACTGTTTGGAAAACGAAGGGGATTTGTGTATGGGTGAACCTAGACTTGCCATCAAGGTATCTTATTTAAAATCCTAGGGAACTGTCAGTGTGTTTCCAGGTTTATTCATGGGAAGAAAACTCCAAGCCTGCCTATGATTGATAAGCTCAAATATTACAAATGACCTTCCCAACCACACTTCAAATCATAGGTCTAAATACACAATTGAGGTGAATGGCGGAGGAAAATGCCATAGAAGAGAATTTTTCTCTAATTCAGAGTTTGTTCTCCTGAAAAGTCTAAACTCAGAGCAGAAATCCTTGGGGACAAATAATGTGGGCTGTGCAGAGCCACTGCTGCCGATGCTCAGGGTAGCTATGACCCCTCTTGCCTTGGCCTGGATCATCAGGATGGCTTTCCATGCCAAATAGCAGCTAGTGGCTGCAATATCACTCTGCATTCAAATACTGGCAAGGGTGACAGATTTCATACCTACAGGGGAAAGTGTCTAAGAGCATTCTGTGGCTTTTGTTCCAATTCTAAGACCTCAGAAAAGCATTTTTTCAAGGGATTTTGAAAAACCCCCAGTTAAAGGGCTCTACTGTTCCACAATTAAGAAAAAGGAATAGGTAATATTCATGAAACTAAATCTCAATAGATTTTCTGTTTCCATTTTCCCTGAACACCAAACCAGCTGCCTACAGGCAAGAAGAGAGCCCAGAACATGTCCTCTCTCCCATCCATACCTACCCTGGTACACTTCAGCCTACCAAGACCTCAGCCAGAGATGTAAGAACCCTGACTGCATTTACCAGGTAACTGCACCTAACTGACAGCCACAAAGCCCCTTCAGCTGATTTCTTGAGGGAGAAAGTAGATGTTCTGCTTTATAAACTTCATTAACACAAAATAAATTAATTAGAGACTTGCATAATATTGGACACAATGATCTGCTGGTTGCTGTATTTTCCAGGGGAAACTATGACTTGATAAGAAGCCTAATTTGCTCTTTAAGCCTAATTCCATCTCACCTCTTCCACCCCTGGATGAACTGAGAGACAGCATGGAATATCAATTCCTCTATGAATGGGCTCATTCTCACAGCAAGAAGCCATAGAGTCTAAATGTCTCCATCATGCTGGAAAATTCACAAAATTCAAAAGGAAAAGTCACTGTTCTAACCCTCAGCACTACAGATTCTGGCGGGCAGGCTGAGGCAACAGATGATTATCTAAATCCATAGCTTCATTTCCCAGAATGTAATGACAAAACTCACCTAGAGCTGAAATAGCCATCTGCCATGTCATTTGTTTGCTTGTTTGTTTTTAATTCTCAGAATTTAAAAATGGTATTGGCAGAGAAGGGTGATTTCACACAAATGACCCACTTTCCAACTTGCAGAGCCAGAACTATCATCCCACAAAATGTTGTCACCTGACTTCAGAGAGGAGCCTGAGCACAGAAGACATCTGGAATGATCTTAATGGCATCAAGTAGGATTTTGGTAAATGAAAGAAGTTTTGTCTTGATTTTGAAAAATGTCCATAGTTTCTAAGAATGACAGCTTATACCTCTCAGGCTTGCTTCCCCTGATGCCTTTCAAGATGGACATAGGGTACTATGCAAAACTTGTCTCATTGTGGGCAAGATGCTGTGTGCTGAGAGTCTGGGCTTTGCTTGTTTTCAACTCAACCCCATATTTATGTGCTGAAACTTAATCTTCAGATCTATATGATGATGGGGCCTCTGGAGAACAACTAAAATTAAGCGAGGATTTGAGGATGGTGCACCAATGGTGGTGTTGGTGGCTTTATAGGAAGAGAGGGTGGCTCCTGCTAGTATGCATGTGCTATTTCACCACACCACGCCCTCAACTATGGTACAATGCAGCAGGGAAGTGAGGACAAGACAAGGCTAGTGCTGTGATCTTGACTCCCAGTCTCCAAATCATGAACTAAGCTTAGAACCTACTTCTTTGTAAATCATGTGTTCTCAGGTATACTCTGAAGACTCCTACAATAACTGCAAAAGTTCAAATGAAGTACCTAAGTTTCCCCACCTGGAGCTAATAGTAGTACTACATTATGACCACTGTAAAGATCAAAGGAGTTACTGAACAGATAGCCTAGTGGGTGTCTGGTAGATAAGTGTGCTTAATAAACATGAGCCATTTCTATGTCTATGAATTCTTGTCTTACTCCCTGGACAACTGATGTTTAATGCTCATCAAGACTGCAAATAAATAATGATAAAGTGAATGTGTCTGGTGCTGTAATGGCTATTCAGTCCAGGGAGGGGAGGGCACACCTGTGAGAGATTGTTTTTGCTTGGTTTGAAGTGGGTGAATCCGCTTCTAGTCTAGACCTTTGAGGTAGGAAGACACACACATTTGATCCAGATTTTGAGGTGGGAAGACTTTTATGGCCTTTAATCTGGGCCATACCTTCTGCTACAAGTCTATATATAAGGACATGGAAGAAGGAAGCTTTTGCCCTTTGCCTCCTTGTCCTCGCCTTGCTAATACACCCATTCCTTACTGGCATTGGAGCCTACTTTTTGGGATTCCAGCATATTCTGAAGATCAGCTGAGACAACCAGCCCTGTGGACTGAGAAATTACTGGATTCTTGGACATTTTCCCATCACAGTCAGTCATTGTTGGATTAGCTGGACTGCAGCATGTAAGTCATTCAATAAATTTCCTATACATACATAGAGATTCGTTCTATAATTTTTGGTACTCTAGAGAACTCTGACTAATAAAGATACCTGGGTCACTAAGTACACCACATAGAAAAAACAACTCAGAACTGAGATCTTTTTGCTTTGTCTCTAAGATTTACTTATTTTATTTTATGCATCTGTTTTTGTCTGCATGTGTGTACACTTAATGTGCAGTGCCCAGAGAGTCCAGGCAAGGGTACAAAACGCCCCAGAGCTTGAGTCACAAGCAGTTGTGAGCCACCATGTGGGTGCTGGGAACAGAACCAAACCTGGGTCCTTTACAGGAGCAGCAAGTGCTTCTCGATGCTGAGCCCACTCTCCAGCCCTAAGACCAAGAGAGATCTTGAGTGAAAAGGTTACAGAATCTGAGCACTTGAAAGCATAGTCCATTTTATCCATCCAGTTGAAAAGATGAGTTCCAGATGACTTGAGCAACTTGTCCAGGGGCACAGGGCCACCGAGGCTCAGATTTGGCCCTGTCATGCTCTTTACAAACTCATTACTGGAGAAAGGTCAGTGCGGTGAAAAGACATTTCTCACAGGGAGCTGAACAGAGGACAGGGGTGGGGCCTGTTGTTTTCATATGAAAATCAATGTTCTTGACAAAATTTACCAAGTGTCACCTCATTTCACTGATAGAATTAGGGTGAAACTTTAGGCTGTTACTAGGTATAGTGGTGTGAATGAGAGTGGGGGCCCCCCAGCCTTGTGCACTGGAACATTTGACCTCAGTGGTGCTGTTTGTGGAGGTTGTGCAACTTTTAGGATGTGAAGACTTGCTGGAAGAAATGTGTCACTAGTAGCAGGCTTTGAGGGGTTTTAGCTTCACATCACTTCCAGTTTGCCCTCTCTGCCTCCTGTTTTCAGGTGAAGGGAATGATCCTTCAGCTTCTTGCTCTGGCTACCTGCTTCTATTCCCACCCCACCCCCTGCCATTATGGATGCCTCCTCTGGAACCTTAAGCTACAATAAACTTTCTTCTTTCTGCAAGTTGTTCTTGGTCATGGCATTCTATAACAGTGATAGGAAAGTAACTAATACACTAGGTCATGCGGCAATGTCTTCATGAATGGGATTGGCACCCTATCCAAGTAGCCTATGGGTGTTCGTTTTCTCCTCTCACCATGGGAGGATGTCTATCAACCAGGAAATAGACCTGCTAAACACCTAACTTACAGCCACCATGATCTTGCATTTCTCAGCTTCTATACCCATAAGAAGACAATGTCTACTGTCAACAAGCCTTGAGGCCTGTGGTGTTGATTTATACCTCTTTGAATTGCCTAAGACTGTCCAGCCCAGAAGTTCTGAACCCACCATGGATAAATTACTCACATATTTTACTTGACTTTTGAAAATGCTTAAATGTTTTGTTAATATATTACATTAAACAGCCCCATCACTCCTATGGGATCACTTATACTGACTACATGGGGGTTAGCGGACATGTTTTGTAAAAGGACAAATGGTGGGCATGTTTCAGCTATGCAGGCCATTGTTCCCTATCACGGTTGCCCATGTTCTGTCACAGCATGAAAGCAGACACAGAGAGCGTATATGGCACGCACTGGTATGTTGTAGTAAAGCTTGTGTTTATGAAGAATACACAAAAACTGGATTATGCCTGTGAGCTACAGTGTGTTAACCTTTGAGGAGTGCACTCATGTGCCCAGTGTCTTTCTTTTCCACTCCTAGCTTCTTCTTGCTGTAGCACTCACACTGTTTCAATAGACTTATCAGGCTGTGATCAACTTGCAGTAGAGTCTAATTTATTCTGTACTAGAAAGAAAACCCAAGGTGAACTTACAAAACAACATTATGAAATTTGTTTAAAGAAACACAGTTTTTATTACTTTCATATACATAAAGGAATCAAAATTAAGTCAATAAAACATCTCCAGTATGTTTTGGCAAGTAGGGGGTAATTCAGTCTTACCCAAAAGAAAAAGAACTCAAAATTATGTGATTCATCATTTGCGTTCATGAACTGTCTTCTAAAGTGATTAAAAAGTCGGTTCTTTTAGATGGTGAAATATGGTCACCATCACCTCATTGTATTTCCACCATTAACTGACTTGAAAATTCCTTTGTTCATAGAAGATGCCCAAATAGTCCACCAAGCTAATTACATGCTAAATTAATGACCTGAATCAGCAAATTGCTAAACTTCCAGACAGGCTGAAAGCATTACAATCCCATGACTCCATAAATGAACAACATCTTCTAAAGTAGCTACACCACTCTCCAGGGACTCCTAGAGTAGGCCAGTTATTCAAAATCTGCTCACAATCCCTTTTCTTTGCTCCCCTCTATTCTAAAGGGTTGGGGAGGAGGCAGCAGCCTGATTTCCCACCATCCTTTGAAGCTGGCCATTGACATAGAGTTAGAACCCTAAGGGTAAAGTTCCTCTTTTCCCACATTGAGCAAGAGCCTCCTTTCCTTCCTTTGTGATTGGAATGTAGACTTTATGTCCAAAGGAAGTTAGCCTGCTTGAGGCCATGGCTTGGTAGCATGAGCAGGAGGCCTCTCCACTAAAAAAGCAGAAGGAAAAGGTAGAAAGAACAGAGACCTTGGTGAAACCCAACGTGCCACACCTCATCCTCATTCAGATGCCAATGCAGAAAAAAACATCAGGCTAAGTGGTTGTTTTTGTTTTTTTATGTAGCTGTATGAGGATTCATGGGGAGGGGGGCGGCTACAAATCAAAGAACTTTAGATACTACCAACAAAGGGTAATGCCTTTAAATGACATTCCGGTGGCATCTCAGTGACACTTGCAACTCTTGGGTGGATGAAGAGGTAAAATATCCTAAAGAAAATAGTACCTGTGGCCCAAAATGGCCATGGGAAATGGCACAGAAGAGCCAGGAGAGGCAAGGTGCACTCTTGGTTTGCAAGAAGATGAAGAAACTTTGGGACCAAGGAAACAAGCACTGAATAAAGACTCTGAGAAGGAGGCTAAGACCTTCAGTGAGGGAGAAGTAACAGGTCCCTCCTAGCATTCAAAAATACTGTTGACCACTCCCCAGAAAGACCCCCAAAACTCAGCAGACCCACAGGAGAGCTGTGCTTAATCTGAGCCCAGGTGACCAGTATACCACTGGGTAGCCAAATTTCCTAAGAACCCAGAGCTGGAGGGACGCCCATAAGCACTCACATGGTCATGGCAGATGTGAAATGGCCTAAAACTGTCAGCAGTGGAGGCACTCCCAGGCCATGCTAGAGTCAGCCAGGCAGAAAAGAAGCCGTATTTCAACAACCATGAAAACACTGCCAAGGTAGCTCCCACCTCACCCCTTGGGGAGGACAGAGACCTGAGCTCTCCTGTTCTTCCAAGTGCAGCACTGACAGAGTTTACCCAGAAGTCTCTGTGTTATGCGTTACCCAGTGAGAAGACTGAGCTCTTGAGAGAACTCTAATGTAAAGGAAGAAAATAAAGAGAAAGTGTTTCCCAACTCCAGACCGAGAGGAATATTGAAGCTTCCTCAGCTGCTGGGTCTGTGACTCTGCTCCTGACTGCACCCTGTTCTATGACTGAGATTTTATCTCCTCATCAAATACAATGGAGGCAGGGCCAGAAAGGTGACCTTCCTGTGCCTTAGACCAAGATACAGAGAGGGGCCATCCTGCTGAGTGATAGCCTCAAGCTTCTTCATAGATCTTTAAAGTACTTGTACTCGAGAATCTCCCTCCCTTTGACTATACCCTCCTACCATAATCATGGAGGGGTAGAGGGGAGGGGAGGAGCAGAGAGGGGAGGGGAATTATAAAAGGAAAAGTAACATTTCTTCTACATTCCAAACTACTTTCCACCTTGGGCAAGGCACTTTTAATACATGATCTCCTTTAAAATCTGTTTTCTCTCCACATTAGAGAAGAAAAAGCCACTAAGAAGATGAAAAACTTCCCTAGTCTAAGCAGACAAGGTCGAGTCAGCCATACCTGACTAGAGAGTCCCACATTACATTAGGGGCTACTTTGCAGTACTGTGTTTATCTGCACTTCCCCCTTACTTCTTCTCCCCTGTCCTCCTCCTCCCTCCCCTCTCTTCCCTCCCCCTCCCTCTCACACTACATACAGTTTGTATCTATTGTGCTAAGATGCCTTCCTGACAGATGGAATGACCAATATCCAAGATGCCTCTGAGTCTCCTTGAAAAACTTGCAGCACTGAGCATAAGAAGATGGTGCCTGACCCAGTAGAGAGTCCTCAGTGTTTTCCAAAACCCTTCTGTCAGGCGCAGGAGTCAGCCTGCACAGCTCTGCCTCATCTTAGGCTTCACCACAGCTAGTCAATGCTGCTGCTGTCACAAAACACTCACAAGCAATGGACGCGGGTGTGTTTTAACAAAACTTTATTTACTAACACAGATATGGCCCACAGGCCTTAGCATGCTGACCCGGTACTACAGTCATTTCTGGGGAGACATACAGACAGTGGTGGTCATCCTCCCCTCTTTCTGCAACAGAAACAACTGTATATGATTAATTTTTATCATTAAAATGTCTCATTCTATGTAAGATTAATTTTCATGCAGTATATATTAAAAATATTTTCATTTCAAAATCGTATTCCATAAAATTGTCATCTGAGTGGCTGGAGAGACAGCTCAGTAGTGAAGACCAGTTACTGTTCTTGCAGAGGACTAGAGTTTGGCTCCCAGGACCCGTGTTGGTGGCTCTCCAGATATACAACTTCAAGGGATTTGAGGCCTCTGGCTTCAGTGGGCACCTGAGCTCACATGCATATACCCACATATACATGTGATTAAAATAAAATATTCTTTAAAAATATTGTCTGAATTTTGAACTAGAGAAGTAAATGTCTAGAGAAGATAAACAGGCATAAAGCAGGAGCTGGTTGGTCTTGAGTGTGCACACATGTACACACAAATATACTCTATCTCACACACAAATACACACACGCATACACACATACACACCCACACAAGCACACATGCACATGCTTACATATACACACACTTACAGCACATACACACACACTTACTCACATATGCATATACTCACACACATGCTTACATATGCACACACTCGCACACACATGCTAACATACTACATGTGCTTACATAAACACACACTCACACAAGCACACTCCCAAAAGCACACACACATACTTACATATGCACACATTCACACACATGCTTCCATATACACACATACATCTCGGGGAGGATTCCTATTAGCTCTCCATGCCAACTTTACTACATGAATAACCTGCCCCTCAGTTAGTAGAGTTAACACAGTAAAACTTTCATGGTGACTCACACTGCAATTAAGGTCATGCTTACAGTAATCAATAAAATCCTCTACTTACATGTTCTATGGATAGTTTGACACCCACTTCTAATCCAAGTGATACTGTTTTTAGTTTAAACCAAACTGTCACAGACACCTCTGCTCTCAATACTGCACTTTCTATCAATTTCTTTTTGGTTTAGAAAACAGCTAAATGGGCAAAGTAAGTGACTGTGAAGCCCAAAGTTCACAAAGTAACTGGAAAGAAGGAAATGGTCTCCCTGCAATCCACCCCTGTGTTCAGGCACACTTAGACATGTACACACAAAGGCAAGCACTTTCAGACAATTAACAACATACACACTCAAAATTGTACTCTTGTTAGTCTCATTATATATTATCTTGTACACAGACTTGGCCACTGCTGATAGTGGTGACAATGTTGACAATGGTGATAGCATCGATGATTTACAGAGGATTCACATGTAGTGGACGCTATGGAAAACACTTTATAGTTGACATCACAAATTCTCAAAGCGTTTCTAAAATTTGGGGTGGTTGTGTTTTATTTTCCAGAGCCTTCTGGGCCACAAGAGACAGTTGGGTCTAAAGCTACATCTTTCTGATTTGCAACATGGGGCAACTTTCTCATCCTCATGTAGAGTTTGATGTTCTCATTTGTAAGTGGTGATAATTATACTTTCCCTGAGACTGTGCTGAAAGTGCCAAGTGAGATCATCTCTGCAAAGCTCTTAGAGGGATGTACCAGCACATGTATTAGACTGAATCACTCAGCCTAGGAAAATGGGAATTCCATATGTCCCCGACTCATAAGTGCTCAGGAAGTGCTGTGTACGATTATCATTGCCTGTTATCCTTGTTGCCCGAGGCCAAGGTGGCAGAAAAGGGCTTTGATCTGAAGGTGGTTGATACTAAAGGCCAACACATCTTCCACTAACTTCGTGACCATCAGAGACATTCTCTGATATCTCTTCATAAACAGAAATGGACATCAGGAAGTCAACAGCACTGGTGCGTCTTCTTTTATTACCAGAATTTCATGAACAAAGAAAGAGTTCATTTTATCACCATCTCAGTAGTAAAACAACCAAGCTTGTATGAAGCATATAAAGCAAATGTCAGTAGAATGAAAAATATGATTTCTCTTTCTTCCTCTATGTCTTAAGGGTTATGATCTACTGAAAATTGGGACCTGCCTCATTAAACAGGTATAATTAACTTTAGTCACCACATGCCACAGTGGAATTGCTGCGGGAGGGTAATTCAGCAACACGAAATCAACAAGCAATCACATTTCCTCTTCTGCATCCCATGGTGGGATCTGGGGATAAAAATATGTTTTCTTCCCAGGCTGGGGATAAAGAGACTTCCCCTCAAAGCCTGTATGTTCCCCAACAAGCCTGAAAGAAATGTATTCCCATCTGAAACTGAGCTGTGCCTTGTGTTGTCATTTTCCCAGTGGCTACAGATGTTGAATGAGTCTAGACAGTTTTCAAGCTTGAGTTGAATTTTAGACAATGTCTTTCAAATCAGAGCTCACTCTAAGAAAAGCATTTTTCTCTATTTTGAAAGTCTAATCTCCAAGGTCCAGTTTCTTAAGACTGTAGAATCCAGTCAGAAATAATTTCTCTACTTACTTTTTCTTTAAATAAATAGCAATTATTCCATGAGTGTGTATAAAGTAGATCCCAGAGTTGGGAAAACATTTGAGCCAGGTATGGTAGTATGTGCCTATATTCTCAGCACCTGGTGGGTTGAGACAGAAAATTCTGAGTTCCGGGACAGGTTCAGCTATGCAGCATGCTCCAAAGCACCAGGGCTACATAGCAAATCCTTGTCTTAAAATAAGGTTAACCAACCAACCAACAAGCATTTGAAAGTGTGTGCATGGTATTCTGTCTGGAACTATTTGCACTTCCTGGAACTTCTCAGAGTATCTATCCTAGTGTGGCCACATCCAAGAGGACTCTCTGGAACTGTTGCCAAACATCTGTTATCAATGTAGGGTTCTTTCAGCCTTTGACTCTGCATGGAGCCAAAGCTTGCTTTACAATGTTGCAGAGCTAACAGCCAGTTATTTCAACATTTTTTTTCTTTTTAGTCTGATTGAGATGCAAGCAAATGTAAGGAAATGTGAGAGCACAGGCAGTTAACATGCTCCCAAAGCTCATAGAGCTCTTCTGGTCAAAGTCCTCAAATAACAAGATGATCAAAACAAACACACCCTTCAGAGGGATGAGCGGGTCACAGGACAGGTCCTCTTTCATCTCTTGGCCACCTCTGAATTTGTATTGTGCAATCATCAACATTCCTTTCAAAGGTGCCAAAAGAATATGACATGCATTTGGGTCAATGCAAAGGTGAAAGCTCACATCTCTGACATTAGTAACTGAAAGTCTTCACTTTGGTCAACACATACAAAGGCAACTAACAGAATACCAGGACACTTAGACAAGTCCCAAGGGGTCAATGCCACATTTGAAAAGAAAATACAGTTAAAATAGGACACAGCAGTCATTGGCAAGGGGACACACTGATTAATGTTCTTCAAAATCCACCTTACAGCCAGGGTTCATTCTAGTACCAAGACTCACTCTATCAGTACAGATTGGCAACCACAAGGCTGACATCGTTCACCATATTCTCCCTACACTCAACTTGGCCACTTTGCTGTAGATTTCCTTTCAGACCCTCAACTGTACTTCTCCCTCACATCTCTGCCATGGCACAGGCAACCCCTTATCTCCGGCACTGAAACAAACTCCGCACCAGGCATGGCACTGTTTCCAAAGCCCTAAAAAAGACCAGCTGACATAGCAAATACCAAGAGTGACCTTGAGGGTATTGATCAACCTTCCTTCTCTGTTTCAGAGGTAGGGAAATTAAATAGTCTTCTAAATCATTAATGGATTCCTTTTATGTTCCTCTCTCTATGAAACAACCTCCCCCTCATCCAAGCTGAGAATCTCTGTCCCTACAACTTACTGGAGGAAAAAAACCAAAATATCTCTTGTCAAAAATACTCAAGAAAAAGGCTCCATTTTCTTTCTCTTGCTACTACTTAGAACATCCAAAGAAAATTCACCCACCATCAGCCTTGAAAAGATGCACATCTTGGGGGGAGGGGCAGATAAATCTGTCTTTAAAATACATTAAAAAGCTAATGACAAAGGAAAGGATTTAGTGACAGCTGCATTGTTTAAACTACATGTTAGTTTGACTTTACCTTTCTCACAGGAAGTTTCTGTTTTGAAAACTGTGTTTTGAAATGGCGTTTGGACCTAGAGTCTGTCTACCACTGATGAGAGAAACCAGGATTCAAAGGCATCCTATCCTAAGTTACCTCCCTTTATCAACAAATCCTTGGCATTGGGAATGAGCCCAGAAGGCCTGGGGTCCATTTAAATGGAAATGAAACAGGAAGGCACCTTTGTAAAGTGCACAAAGTGTTGTGCCTAGAAGGACAGAGTGTCCTGTCTAAACACAACTGCCACCCTAGTCTTTAAACATTTTAGATAGCTCTAGCTCAGCAGCTGACAAAGCCTGCAGAAGACAGAGAAGGCAGAAGAAAGCTTAGGGCTAAGATGCACTTCGGTGATAGTCCCTGTAGCTGTAAGACAAGGAGTCTAAGACTGGACATTGAGAGGGAGAAGATGGCAGGGCTGTGAGGAGGAGGCAGTTCTAGAAGCTCCAACCCTCTAGGACTTCAATCAACACTAATTTAGATTGGCCTCAGAAGGTCTTTGGCTGGCTCTCAGCCTCAGTTTCCCCAAGGAAGCTGTGGTAGATTGCAGCTTCCCCCATCCTTCCCTGGCTGACCAAGTAGAAGCCTTGGCCTTGGTAAATATGGACTTCACACATCTGCAGTTCTGGTTTTCCTATCACACCATTCAAGCCCTTCAAGATCTCTTCAATCAAACACTTTCTCTACCCATGCCATGTACATGGTTGTATACAAGAGTTGCTGACCCTCACTGTCTAGCAGCTAACCCATTCTGGGTTCTCACTGCAGGGCCAGCAACTACCCAGTCATCACCTCTGGCTTGTACTGTACCTCATTGTCCTCACAGCCTGGGAGAAGCCCCTAGGTCAGGAAGAGCAGAGCGTCATACCCAATCTCATAGAAACTCGGAGAGCTGACTGTGTCTTCTCCTCTCTGATAGGATCTCCAGGTCATCTGGGTACTCCAGTTTCCCTCACACTTTGTCATCTGTGGATCCTCCTTGTGGCTGATTGAATAAGATCTGAATGCTTAGGGAGTGGCACTATCTGAAGAGATGAGGAGGTGTGGTCCTTGTTGGAGATGGGCTTTGGGGTTTCAGAACCCCAAACCAGGCCCAGGGACTATCTCTTCCTGCTGCTTGCAGATCCAGATGTAGAATTCTTAGCATCATGTCTATCTGCATGCTGTCATGTTTCCAGTCATTCATGCTGATAATTAACTAAACCTGAACTGTAAGCCAGCCCCAAGTAAATGTTTTCCTTATAAGAGTTGCTGTGGCCATGGTGTATCTTCATACCAATAGAACACTAAGACTCTCCTCATTCACCCTGTGTCTCTGTCATACAAGATACTCCTCCTTCAAAATACTCCACCTTTCCAACCTGCTCCAACTTCAAATACATGAACATAAACTCCAGCCCATTGACACTGCCCGGGAGCCCTTGCCTTAAACAGCTATGCACAAAGGACCTCTTTCCCCTGGAGCCAGCAACAGGGTACTTCTGAAGGAACAGAGAGTGATAATAGAAAGTGTCACTTTGCTCCTTAACATCTTTCAGTAAATGCATGAGAGCTTTGAAAGTGTGTCCCTCTCTTCTCTACATCCCTAGCACCAAGAACAGACATTGAACCCAGGATCTGAAACATTACAGACTCCAACAAAGCTCTAGCCTGGGTCTGTCACATCCATATTATTAAATTTAATTTTCACTATCCTCCTATTTTTAAAAATCACATTTTCATTTTACTACTAAATCTATTATTACCAGTTTCTATAAGTTACTAATTTTAGATTCTCAAGATATGTGGTAATTATGATATAATAATCATGATAATTAAAATACATTCGTTAAACGTTATTCTAATGCCATGCATATAATAATAGCAACTAATAATATAATGTAGTAGTCATATGTCAAATTCCCATCCAAGTATTTTATACTTAATAATTCATTGAATCCTCAATCCTGAAGTAAGAAAAATGAAAGTAAAGAGATCAACATAGGCAAAGGCATAAAGTTGCTAAACACTCTACAGTGTTCATTCAGATTCAAGGTGTATGGCTACACAGTTTCTCTGCAGAAAGCTGGACTACCCAGCCTCTCTGCCTCATACATAGCTGTGCTGACTAGTTTATATCAACTTGACATTAGCTGGAGTCATCTGGGAGAAGAGAACCTCAGTTGAGAAAAAGCTTTGATAAAGTCTGGCTGTAGGCAAGCCTGAAGGGCATTTTCTTAATTAGTGATTGCCACCCCTGGGTTGGTGGTCCTGGGTTCTATAAGAAAGCAGGCTGAGGAATCCATGAAGAACAAGCCAGTAAGCAGCACCCTCCATGACCTCTGCTTTAGTTCCTGCCTCCTGGCCCCTGCCCTGTTTGAGCTCTTGTTCTGAGGTTCCCTCAGTGATAAACAGCAATGGGAAATTTTAAGCCAAATAAACCCTATCCTTGCAAAGTTGCTTTGGTCATGGTGTTTTATCACAGCAATAGTAGCCCTAACTAGGACAATGGCCCATGATACTAGGGGATTTATAGCTATTTTTTTCTGTAATCCTCCAAACAAATCTACAGAGTAGGAACATGACCATCACCATTTACCAAAGGTCTCACAACTAATAAGGTAGGTGTGAGAATTACAAACTAGGTGTTGACCACAATGTTTCACATGTGACAAGATGGACTCATGCAGAGCAATGGAGCTGCATCTCTACATAGTCAATAGTCAGTGTCAGTACATTTCACCATCACCTAGTTCCCCAAAGCCTGAGGGATCAGTTCATGTCCTCCATAGTTTACAGGTAAAGAGACTCACTCAGTCAATGACCCACATCTTCCTCATCTGGAGTCTCCTAAGCTGGTTTTGTTTCACTGTACCTGGCATATTCAATACGCACTCTTTGACAGAATCACTAGAAGCTTCTCAAAATCTAATCTGTGGAAATGTCAGTGCTTCCAGGACAATGAAAAGCCAATTAAAAGGATATGCTGATAGTGGCTTCCTGTGTGACTTCAAAGAACACCAGCCCATAATTCTTGACCGAGAGCTGCCCTTCTACCTTCACACATCCAGATTCTAAAAGTAAGCAACAGTGTTTGTTATCAACTGCAACTTTGTGGACCTATAGAGATGGAAGCCCTGTAACTGGAATATTTGCAACATAACAGGACTTCCTTCACACAGTCTCCTTTTTCAGTATGAGAGGACATCTTTTTTTCTCTGAAGTTTCTTTATTCTGTTAAATATTATTAAACTAAGATTAAAAGGTTCATCTACAAAGATTTGTATTTTAATCCAATTTTGGGGAAAAAAAAACCCCACAGTAACCAGAAGTAGAGACAGGTGAACCAAACTAAGGAGAAAAAAAAATAAAGACCTAAAAATCTTATACATGTATGGTGACGTCAACCTTGAGTTCATGTTGGCAGCACCACTTGTCACCTACGCAGAGGGACCCCAGGCAAGGTAATT
This sequence comes from Onychomys torridus, assembly GCF_903995425.1. Taxonomy (NCBI): domain Eukaryota; kingdom Metazoa; phylum Chordata; class Mammalia; order Rodentia; family Cricetidae; genus Onychomys; species Onychomys torridus. Next base: position 131,991,427 of record NC_050447.1, on the reverse strand, counting down.
TATATGTCAGAAACTTCATCCACAAAATTGCTTGCTACTGGTATGTTGAGGTGAGGACTTAGAAGATAGTTAGGTGAGGTCATGGGGAAAAGAACAGAGTTGACATGTACCCTCTCTAATGCAGGAAGAAGGCCTTCACCAATGTGGCCCCTCATTCTCAAACTCCCAACCTCCAGCACCATGAGCCACTGTTGCTCACTACTCACCAGCCCAGGGTGCTGTGTTCAGCAGCAGCAATGGCCGAGCTATCATCTCTCAGGCTGTTCAGTGATGGCCCAAGTATTGAGGGTATTCAGTGAACTAATTTATGCAAGATATTTAGAAAATTGATTGGAACAGAACAAACACCCACAAAAAATAGACATTCTTTTTGTGTTAAATAATTAAAGTAAATAATATTTTTTTAACAACTTGGTAAATCTCAGGGGACTCTGGGAATGTGAGCTCTGGGAGATGCAATGTTGGCAGGGTTCAAGGCAAGGGACTGATGGCCCGTGTGGTAATTTCCTTGATTTTGAACAAAGGCATGTGTGCCATTTGAAACTTCCAGGTGAGTTTCCAAAGCCCCCTCCATGACCTCTGCTTTAGCTCCTGCCTCCTGGCCCCTGCCCTGTTTGAGCTCTTGTCCTGAGGTTCCCTCCGTGATAAACAGCAATGGGAAATTTTAAGCCAAATAAACCCTATCCTTGCAAAGTTGCTTTGATAGCATGGCTCCTGTGTGCAGGTCATCAGCTTGGCTGGTGATGAATGGATCCTCAGGTCATCCTCTGTCTGCAATGACAGACTCCTCCCAACTCTCCAAATTGATATTCTCAGAACAGCTCATCCAATGAGCTAAGCCTCCAAGAAATTCTCTTAATGTGGCTTAAGATATTAATGAATGAATTAAAAACTCATAGAAAAAAATGAAGGCACAACACACAAATAAAAACTATACGTCATAAACTCTAGTGTAAGTAAGGGCTTCTCAGACCAGAAGAGTCTACTGGCTAGGATTTGGGAGATTAACTTGAAGGCAACTCTAGTGTGAACTGTTTAATGAGGCACAAGTCACCCTTCTCTTAGAACCACTATATACCTTTTCCTCTGAAGAGTGGTTTGTGTTGCCCCACTGGTCACATAAGTATGGCAAGGGTTCCTGGTACCACAGCTTCACAGTCACACTTCTCTCCATGGACCCATAAAACAGTCCTGCTGTGGATATCAATTGCTGTGTTCGCTGTGAATGTGTTGCTCTGATTTGGTTGATAAGTAAAATGCTAATTGGCCAGTAGCCAGGCAGGAAGTAGAGTATAGGTTGGACAAGCAGAGAGGAGAATTCTGGGAATGTGAAGGCTGAGTCAGGAGACTGCCAGCTGCTGCCACCATGAGAAGCAAAATGTAAAGTACTGGTAAGCCACAAGCCACATGGCAACTTATAGATTAATAGAAATGGGTTAATTTTTAAGATATAAAAAAAAAAACTAGATAGCACAAAGCCTTCCACAGCCATACAGTTTATAAGTAACATAAGTCTCTGTGTGTTTACTTGGATCCAAGTGGCTATCGGACTAGTGGGTAAGAGAGATTTGTCAGCCCGGTGGTGGTGGCACACGCCTTTAATCCCAGCACTTGGGAGGCAGAGCCAGGCAGATCTCTGTAAATTCTAGGCCAGCCTGGGATACCAAGTGAGTTCCAGAAAAAGTGCAAAGCTACACAGAGAAACCCTGTCTTGAAAAACAAAAGAGAGAGAGAGAGACAGAGAGAGAGAGAGAGAGAGAGAGAGAGAGAGAGAGAGAGAGAGAGAGAGAGATTTGTCCTGATCATAGGGCCCCAGCAGGACTGGAGGAAACTCCAGTTACACAGTCCTGCACAATTGAGCAACTCTTTAAACCCACTCATTAGATTCAGAAAACAGGCCTCAGTTTTCCAACCATCATGGATGAGGAAGACACCTGGGCCAGCACAACAGTGCTTGCCACATGGCATAAATGCTGGTTTTGGATCGACCACTCCTGTAGTGCAAGTCAGAGGGGCAGGATCCTTTACAGAACTTCAGTGATGTTATCTGCATTTTCAAATTGCCACTAACATCATTGGTTTATACGTCTCAGGGAAATACAATGAGAGGGACTTTGAATGCATGAACTTGATTTATGGCTCTATATCCATAGCCTCCTAAGGAAAAGAGACCATATTGTGCAAACAGGCTCACCAAAATCATTGTATCAACATTCATTTGTGAAAGAAGCTAAATGGTGAGGGAGAGCACAGTCACTACAGGTGTGTGCTTACTTTTCTTTGCAGATCTAAATTGCAATGAATAACTCAGATGCATCGTTACCTAGTACTATGACATATATTGGATGATAGACACTATATCCTATGTGGACACCAATTAGTTGATGAACATTAAGTTATTAAATATACTCTGCCCTTGCCCCTCCAGGAAATGACATGAAAAGGGACAGAATCATTCACTGGCAGTTTGCATTTGGATACCACTAAGTGAAGATCTGTTGAGTGTGGAGTGTGGAGTGAACAACTACAAGAAAGTACATGGAATATGAATACTGAGAACACCTGCACGTGCGTGCGCGTGCGCGCGTGCACACACACACACACACACACACACACACACACACACACACAGTATCACTCTCTGTCTCTCTCTTTTTCTCTCACCTTTATTATAAAACTGAATATGCACACATCTTTAAAGTGTAATTATCAAACTCTAAACATGCTGCATGAATTCTCACACTCTACTCCTACAACCCTATGTAGAAGAAATACGTTTTGTGGCAAAGAGGTGGAAAGCCTGCAAAAGAGAGGATAAGGCCCTGGGTTCCACCCAGCCACTAACCAGGACAAAGGCCTGAACCCAGTTCTGCATGCCTCGGCCTCAACCTTCCAATAGGAACATACCACTTTCTTTGACAATGATATATATTTCTCTTCACTAATGTGCAGATGTCACAGACTTTCTCATATTTTCATGACTTACTACATGAATTTCTGAATTGGAATCTTCCTCTTTATCCTTCCCCCAATTCTTGCACCACCAGCTCCAAAGCCATCTGAATGTCCATCTCTAAGATGGTTTGCAAACTATATCTAAGTATTTACTGACTCTGTGTTCCCCCACTAAAGCATATCTCCCTGGGAGATGAGATTGTCGAACTCAATGCCTAATACAGACACATGTTTGCAAATGAATAGATGCATACAGAAAAGGAGACAGTAAATAACCAACACATGATAGTGAAGCCAGGATTTATTCAGGGCTAAGTGAATAAATAATGTGATCATCTCAACAGAACACATCACATTGAAGAACACTATAAAGAAGGGGAAGTCAGTCCAAAGTCATCCATAATGTCCCAGTCTTACTTAAATAAGCATCTAAGAAGGAATGCCATCAAAAGTCTCCCTCATGTGATGCCTTAGAAGTCTATACCCTATAAGGAGAATTGTCAAGAAGATGTTAGAGTCAGGGAAAGCTATGTATTTATCATCCTCTACCAGCAGCCTGGGCCAAATATGACCTACATTCTCACACCTGAGGACGTCAGGCTCACAGCCTACCCACCAGGACTTACGCTTACACGCTGCACACACTTAAGCACTACCATGGGAGCAAGGCAAAGCTCAACTTCCCATCCACAGGAAGTCAAGGGTAATCTGACAGTTCATGGATGACTTTGGTCTGAACTGTTCAAACCCCAGAGTCCGATTCTTTAGCAGTGTTGAGGGAAACAAACATCAAGGCCTTTGGAAATGTGTCATTCAGTGACATGACAAGCACTCCCCATCCACAGCCATTCATGTATGCAGAGCATCATCTGTCAGTATGGGGTAGCCCTTGATCAGGTTTTCATACTCAAAGGATCCATCCAGGTGGAAAGTGTAGAAGGAGAAAAAGGCACTGCCTTCTGTTAGAGGCAGGGCTAGAGCTGACAGTACAGAGTGTGTCCTCAGCCTCTGCCCGCTCCTGGTGGCCCCATTCAGAACACTTGTTTTGCCCAGTCTCTGCTTCTTTGTAAATGGCTTTATAAGAATTCTAAATTCTAGTTATGTCCAGAACAGATTTCCCAAGTAAAGCTTCCCTCAAGACTGAGAGCTTGGCCAGCCCACACCCTCGGCTTGAGCAGCATTCCCTACTGAATTGAAGATGAACTGTCTGGCAGTTACTGAGACAAATGACCTGACATTGTCATTTGGTGAAGCTTACATCCCAGACTCTCCTCCTCCCTCCCACAGACTTGTTTTTTTCTGGGAGGCCATCTCATAAGCCTTTAAACACTTCTTTCCAATTCAACTATTTAGTTTTAAAACGCCCTCCAAGGGATTACCCTGAAAGTCTTCCATTGAAGAGTCATTACCAATGGCCTTGCTGCAAGTGACTTTACCAGACAAGAACCCTGCGTTAGCAGGAGAGATGCTGGGAGAGTTGGCACATTAAGAGTTCAGATAGCTCCTCACTGAAACTCTCTCCACTTGATGGCACCTTGTGTCTACCGGATTTAATGAAGGATATGCAAAGCAAGAGACTCTAAGCTTCACCAGTTATGTACCTGCATTGTCCTATCAGTGTACAATCACATCTGATTGGTTTCATCTAGTTGTTGTTTTCTCAAAAGCCTTTGTTTCCAACAAGGTACATTCATTTCATTGAACACAATTCTTTTATGCTTGGCTAAATTCAAGATATACAAGAAATAATTTTATACTTAAATTACTAAAACAGATATTTTACTAATCTAGAAATTTTTATTTTACTTGCCATTTTTATGCTCAGAAAGGTATGACATAGGTAACATTAGTATAACCCACACCTTCTAGGAGCATCAACAAAATGAACATTAAGATGTGTTCTGCTCTTAGGTGACAAATCTTAGGAGTGAGAGGTCATGAGTTATAACTGGTGTTCTCTCAAAAGTCTTCCCCTTCTCCAAAGTTTAAGACACCCACAAAAGCAGGAATTTTCCAGATTTTACTGCCATACTAATTGTAATAACCAAGCTGTAGAATTAGCTGTATGTGTCCATCAATTGGTGACTAAATAAATAAGATGGGTGTGTGCACACAGTGGGGTTTTATCCAGGCACAAAGAATAAAATTATGACACTTGTAAGAAAACAGATGGATCTCAGGACGTGGGAGGCAGAGGCAGGTGGATAACTGAGTTCAAAGCAGCCTGGTCTACACAGTGAGTTCTAGGTCAGCCAGGGCTATACAGAGAAACCCTATCTCCAAAAAAACAAAAAACAAAAAACAAAAAAAAAAAGAAAGAAAACTGATGGAGTTGGGGGTCATGTTATACAAAATAAGATAGACTCAGAAAGGCAACAAATATTACATCATGTGTTTTTCTACCACTTATGGGCTTTAACTTTTTTTATAGATATAACACACATATGTGCTCATACGCACAACACACATGCATACATGCACATGAACACTCATGCACACACACATATACACAGGCACACACAGGTACACACATACACACACACACACACACATACACATGCACACACACAGTTGAACACACATTTTTGTGACTAGAGGTCAGAAGGAAGGCCTGGAGGAGGAAGCAGGAAGCAGGAGGCAGGAAGGGGGATGAGCAGAAGGGACAGGTGTGGGAGGAAAATTGTCAAAGAGCATGATACATTGAGAGAGGTTATCTTGGGAAGCCTGACATTACATAGAGCAAATAACAGCAATGGAATAAATCATTGCAATTTGAAAGCAGAGATTACCCTTTCTGAAGAGGCTTGCTGTTTGAAGGTGGTGCTGACTTTGCTCTCTACCCTCATGGTTTCTGTGCATGTGCAAAGCTGAGCCCTGGAAGCTAAATCAAGGCTGAACTCCATTGAAATACACAATGAAAAGGAGACGAAAAAATAATGTCATATATAAAGACTGCATTTCCACCAATACACTGTCATACCAGGAAGTCTCTTTTTAAATATAAAGCCACAGCCAAGTATTTTATTAAAAATAATACTGCAAAAAGACACAAATGCAAAATTACAGAAGGACCCAGCATTAGAACCACACTTTCACTTATATTTACTTTCTAAAAATGCATCACACAGTCTGCCATGGTTGTAAAATTACCACTAACTCTATTGAGCCAAAAATCTCATAGTTTTGGTTTTTTCCCCCACAAAATAAGAGAAAAAACCCCAATGGTGATCATGTGAGTTTCTATGTACAGCCATCCTATATACTCTCTCTTGAACAGAAGTTGACATGTCAGCAAGGACCCTTGTCCCACCCCAAACTCCAGTGGCAACTGGAAAGCTATCTTTTCTTTCTACATGGTTCATACTTGAGTCTGAAAAGTGAAGTGGCTTCACAGAGACCCAAGGCAAAGTTGCAACAGAGAGCTGGAGTTTCCTGCCAGACCTGCCTGTTCCCCCTTCCTGCCTGAGCACCCAGGGTGTTCTGGAGAGTAACTCAACTCAAAGAGAAAGAGGCTTAAGGAGTCAAGACGCCCACCTCTGTGATCCATTTAGAAACACTCAAGGGTCTACACAGGTCAGTAGCTGTGTCATTAGATATTTTGTTCATTTATTCTTTTAACACAACATCACTGAGTTTCTTTTTCTATAAAGGACCAAAGAATGAAGGAGTCTGGTTTAACTAGCTATGAGGTATCTGTCATAGTATCAACTCTTCCATTGTATCCTGAAAGCTACCATTAGTGAGTACATGGTTGTATTCCAATAAAGCTTTATTCATAAAAATAGACAGAGGGACAGATTTTGTCTGAAGGCTACAACTAGACAACTACTGTAAGGGACAAACACAAGTCACTTATTTTCTCCGATACCATTGGCACTCTGACAAGTAACAGCCCAGAGGTCCCATAATGGCAAGCATGATCATCATAACTACTTTTTTAAAGTTTAAAAAAGTGAACATAGAGTTCTATCTTTGATACCTGATTTTCTAATTTCCATATCACCCAGGGATGCTCTACTCTTGCACTAGTGGTGTGGGCTGCTCGTGCCAGAACTGGCTGTGGTCAGAAGTTCCCTGGCTTCCCCTTGGCACTCAGCACTCTCTTTTTATCAGCGGCAGGTGCAGACACAGAAGGAGGCTGCCCCAGAGAGGAAGTTCACCACAGAGGTTACATCTCAGATCCAAGGCAATTGAGTAAAATTCTCCAAATGTGTACGTGCTTTTCAACCTAAAACCACCCTGCTTTCTACCACCTCATGACTGTAGGAAGACAGTGTGGGAGAAAGACTGTGGGGCACACTCCACTACTATGCCCTCCAATAGCAAGGGTGCAATGCAGAGCCCACACAGCAAGGCACAGAATATCCTCCCTGGAATACTGCCCCTTAAACAGAATCTGAGAACTCTAATGAAGCTCACTTGTCTCCGTGAATCTAGACAAAGTCCAGAGCAGATGATACACAGCCCCTTTAAAGCTGGCCTTCTATTTTGCTATCACCATAAAAGTAAAGACAGAACCAAATGTCTGGCAGCATCAGACCTCTACAACATAGCCCATGATTTGTCTTTTCAATCCAGCCTTGACCTGAATGGCAAATCTATGTGTACCATCTCCCTGTTTGTTGACACATTAGCTTCATGCAGAAGAAAAAGTTCCCTTGGAAGTGAGTGTGTTATAAAAAGAAAAAAAAGTTATAATGGAAATTTCAGATCAATATCATTGAACTTTCAAAAGACTTGATGTGGAATCTTCTAAATGTGTTTCTATTTTGGGCACATTTTATTATTATTATTACTTGTTAATATTTTCAATTCTTGTCAATGAGCCCAGAGACCTTGGCAAGATGAACATTTTATAAATCTGATAAATAAATAATTGAAGCCTCCCAGTCAGTGTTACTCAGGGGAGAGGGAAGGAGGCACTCAGCTCTGTTAAAGTTAGGTCTTCCCTTGGTACCTGCTCAAGTCCAAGGCCAGGAAACGCACCTCTTCCTGGGGTAAGAGCACAGCCAACTTACTTTCAATCAAGGAGACAGTGAGAAGTGAGTCAGCCCACTGCCCTGGGCTCAACACAATGAGCACTGAAGTGTCAGAAGACATTTCCTGGATGTTTGAGGAGATGAAGGCCTCCCATGTGAGCTGTGTAGTCCAGGCAGGAGGGCATCTTATTCCTGGTGCCTTCGCCAAACTGCAGTGCCTGGCCTCAAGGTGCACCTTTTTTCCACTCACCATGGTAGAGCACTCCAGATCTCAGAGCAAGACATCATGTGCTTCTGTGGCCAAAATGGCTCAGGGGAACTCCAGGGAGTGGCTTAGGAGAACACACACACACACACACACACACACACACACTCACACACATACTCGCACTCACACATACTCTCCCACACATACTCACACTCCCACACTCACACACACTCTCTCTGTCTCTCTGTCTCTCCTGTATGTACCTTAACCTGAACTATGGCTCACAGATTGCATGGATTGCTCAGCTATGCACTATTCACTCAGACCAGCAGACCACTCAGAGAAGGGAAACTGGCTGAATGTATGCTTCACACATTTATTTAAAAAGGAAAGAGCCAAGTTGTTAATGCCCATGATATAAACAAATTATTGTCCAAAGAAACCAAATCACATTGTTGAACCAAAAAGGTTACTAATGCAGCATCCTGACTTCAGGTACATCTAGTTGTAAGTTGCCAAGGATGATAAAGCACACTTTCTTTAAAAGACTTTGGAAAAGAGGGTTCCATAAGCAAATCTTTGGCACAAACTACCTTATGCCTTTCTAGGGTTGCCACATGCCAGCTTGTTAAATCTTCAGAACATTTTAGATCCAGCTATCTTCATATTGATAGCTTAACCATGGTGGGAACACGGACAACACAGGATCCAGAAAGTGTTACAAGTTGAGGGCCATGACTGCACACCATCCCTGGGCCTGACTGTAAACATCACACGCCAATGCCACATGCTTTATAAAACTGCCTCTCTGTTTCTTCTGGGGCAAGCAATCTTACTGTCTAACAGTCAAAACACTCTAGAAGTCACAGCAGATATCCATTCCACAACATCTCTGGAAGGCTTGGCTTCTATTTGGACACAGAGAAAGGGAACTACCTGCTTTGCACAGCAAGCCCTCTGCAGAGTGCTGTGTTTGAAAGTTGTTACTAGCTTCTGCTTCCCTCTTTTCCTTGCTATTGTGACTTGTCAATTATACACACCTCTTCAGAGCTCTTAGGGTTTGGGGTTGTTTGTTTTGTTGTAGTTTCCATTTTATGTGCATGGGTGTTTCACCTGCATGTATGTCTGTGTACAACATATATGCAATACCCATGGAAGCCCAAAGAGGGTGTAGGATTCCCTAGGACTGAAATTACGTATGGTTGTGTGTCACCATGTGGGTGCTGGGGGTTGAACCCGGGTCCTCTGGAAGAGCAGCCGGTGCTCTTCACCACCAAGCCATCTCTCCAGTTTCTCCTTCAGTGCTGTTTGTTGCTGTTTATTGTGTTGTGTCTCTCAAGCACTAGGAGAACAGGTTTGGTAACTGAACGGTCTGAAAACACCGAGAAGAGACGTGACGGCCCCACTGTTTCTGGTATATGGTCCTGCTTACTCTTTTATATAGCTTCTGTCTCCATAGCAGGTCCAGACTAGAAGCTGCTTTTCTCTCTCTGATAAGGATCATATCTCCTACAATCCAAAGATAGGAAACACATCTCCTGTGAATCCCAAAATAAATTTATTTGACCTAAAAGCTAAAGACAAAGATGTGCTACTGTCTATCAGTATTGGGAGACAATTCTGCATGGGTCCCTAGCACACATGCACCTTTGTGAGGAGAGATGGCATTTGCCATTTGCTCTGGGTTCTTTTCAAGCTTCAGAGGATACAGCATCTCTGAGAAACGGGATACTTATCACTCATTTGAAAAGACAGAGTCTCACCTCCACATTCTCCTGTAGAACAATACAGAGCATGGGCCCACCTGCCTCACTCATCTGTCATCTTCAGCAGAGGGGACAGCCACCAGAACACCAATCCCATGGCACTGTGCAGTAGTATTTACCAACTCTGTGAGAAATCTCACCACTTGAGTCTGTGAATTCTGTCCACTCCTTTTAGCCTGCAAGCAGGGTAAGCTGTCAGGCCTTTTATGCTTCTTGGCACCTGTTACCAAGCTTTTTGAAAATAATCTACATTATATTTACATTAATATCTATCCAAGGTCTATCACTCAGAACTGTACTTACTTACCTGCCCACATAATAAGGGACACTCATAAGCTTCAGAGGTGTTTTGTAGCTTTGCTGGGTGCTTGATTATAAGACATTTCATGACACTCCACTGAGAATGACTAAGACTTAGACCTGTTGTCCTCTATTTAAGACACAAATGGACATGGACAGAATGGTGTTTAGCCTTGATGATTCTTGTATACCCTAGAACAAGGTTTGCAAATGCTAAGGACTATATAATTCACCTGAGTAACAATACAGCCAGACTCGAGTTCAGGAGGTCTGGGCACTATAATGTAAATAGTAAAAATATAAATAGAAAATAACTATGACCATCTTGGAATTTCAATACATCAAAGAATTTCTTTCTTGATTGAAAAAATACTAAAATTTCCCTAAGTATATGATTATTATATAATTATACAGCTGCTCATGAACTTAAAACAGGTTATAGCCAACTAAACTGACCCATTTTACACTGAATATATTCTAAAGGTAAAATGCAGACTGCCTAGTCTACCCTCCACAGACACAGAGACACAGCATGTGGAGGGGAAGGGCTGTTCCCCTCCTGATGGTGTGCTCGGCTTGTGGTCCTCACTCTGCCGCTGTCCAAACCTGGGACAGAGGATAGTACTGCACATGGGAAGCCACATAAAAGACTCCGATCCAAACTCCAGCTAGGACTTCTACTAAATATGTCGCTTCTGTACCATCATTAATAAAAAAACACAATTTGAAGCAGCAGAGACTATTTGTATGAAGAGAACTACAGTGTTTGCTGGAACTTTTCTTTCCCTCTGGTTTACGTGTGATTCTGCTCTAAGAGCCAGGATCCAAACAAATGGACAGATGGACAAGTTAGATCAACAGGTTACAAACTGCAGCAAGTAACAAGCAGGGCTAAGCAAGCACTCATGGGTAAGCACGGAAGTAGAAGAATGTCAAGGGGTTGACTCCCTAGAAACAAATTCTTCTGCTGGGGACACACTATGCACAGGGTCAGAGGCCTGGGACTATCACTATGGACAGCACTTTGTCAGCAGCAAAGGCCAGCCGCAGACGCCTCCCCCGCCCTTCTCAGCCCTCACCTCTGGCTGCCAGAGCTCGGCCACCTACACAAGCAGCCTGGAAGCCTCAGGGGCCATTTCAGGACTGCTGTCAGTCCACAGAAATCATCCTCCTTCTTCTCCTCTGCTCTGGGGAACATTGTGGGGGGCAATTTGAAAGTCATGGGAGAGAGAAAGCTTGGGAGCAGCCGGGGAAGACGCACTGTGGAGTGACTGGGACTCTGAGCAGTGTCCCCACTGGCCTCTCCCTTGTGCCTTTACCTTTCTTCTTGATTTTTCTGTGGTGTCCTTTGATTTCGTTTGTTCATTCGTTTCTGAGACAAGCTTTCACTATGTGTAGCCCAGGCTGTCCTGGAACTCTGTAGACCAGGCTGGACTCAAATGCTCAGAGATCCACCTGCCTCTGCCTCCTGTGTTGGGATTAAAGGTGTGCGCCACCACTGCCCAGCTTCCCACTGACTTGCTTCCTTCTCATTCATTTTCTCTCTAGCAAACAGACAACCAGAGAGACAAAGTGGCTTCAGCATCCCACACACCACTTCCTCATTAGTGGCTGTTCATTTTGAAAAGATGTCTCTGTTCAAATTCAAAGGCTCCACTTTCAAACCTTTAACATCCACCACAGTTTTTATTCTTAAAACTGTATCTAACCACATTTTCTCTCAGATAGTATCTACTACCAATATCCAAATCTCCAATCAAAACCTTTTTTTCTCATTTATAGATCATTTTGTCCTAAATGTCTGATCGATGATCTCCACTGTACCTCTAATTTGCCAGTATCTTTCTGTCCAAGTTACTTGAATGGCTTTGAAACACCTTACAGGGGAAAAAAATCACATTCATCCCCACAAAAAGCCACATTCTTCTTTTCTGACTCACAGATTGTCCAGTTCAGAGTATGTTTATTGAGGGTTAGCTCTTTGCTTTGCCTAATGCCAAGCACTGGGGATGAGAGAGAGAGAGAGAGAGAGAGAGAGAGAGAGAGAGAGAGAGAGAGAGAGAGAGAGAAAACACAGAACTGCTGACCTCAGCAGCCTTTAAGCCCCAGTAGGATTCGTAGGCAAATGTCTTCTTTGCACCTGATAGACTCAGCATTTTCTCTGGAGGATTTCTCAGAACAGTGCAAACCTTCTATCAGAGAGCTCTCTCCTTTCTGCAAGGATCAGTAAGACTTTCTGAAGAAGCTGACACCTAAGCATCACTCTGAAAAGACAGTAAGAAATGTTGAGAAAGGGTGGAGGGAAGCTCGGATAAGCACTAGCTGGTGTCCGGAGAGATGTGACAGCTTGCAGTCTATACAAATGCCCACACCCTCTGCAGAGAACCCACAGAGAGCTCGAGGTCAGTCTTTATGAATTCCTGATTGTTTGGTACCTGTATCCACCTGAATCTTTCAAAGCAGACCCAAATAAAGAAGTGAATAGGAATCTATCTAGATATTGTCAGCCCTGATATTCTTAGAGATCTGCTGATAATTCCCACGGAGATCAGAATCAGTGTTAAAAGGACACTGTGGTCCACGTAGAGAAAATCGTTTTTTAAATAGTAACATGGTGGGCTATTGGCACAGGACAGAGAGTGGCTACCCCAAGAGAACAGCCAAGAAGGACCACCCATTGCCTGCCCCAGAACCACACTGCCAGCACCCTGACCGGCTGAATTCCTCTCCACAATTCTGTTTCTACAAAATCCTTAAATTGTCAAAAATTAGGCAAAAATCTCTCCATATACCATTTAATATTACTAACTCAGACACTTAGAAACAATTTTCAATCACTCTCTCTGTGAGAAATTAAGTTTCCTATTTTATCTTTTAAAGAGATATGCCCATCCAATTTTAGCGAGTCATGAACTTTGATGATGAAATGCCATTTTGATAGTTTTAAAATTAGATACTTTTAAACCACAAAAAGTCTGAAAGAGCTGAAATATTAAAGCCAGCAAGATGAAACCTTCAACCATGGTTCTGCCAATGGCTAGTCTGTAACTCGCATATGTTAACAGGCTCTGAACTTCATCTAACTTATTCTTAAAACACAAAATGATTATGAAAATCAGAAAAACTTAGTCAGGCCTCTGGTACACAGAAGCTGTATCACTAGATAACTCTAATCTAGACCTCACATTTTAAATTTGTGTGTGTGTGTGTGTGTGTGTGTGTGTGTGTGTGTGTCCACACACGTTGTAGGGTACACATGGAGGTCAGAGGACAATCTCAAGCAACAGGCCCTTGCCCTTCACCCTGACTGAGAACAATGTTCTCTCTGTTCACCACTGTGTGTGCCAGGCTGCCTAGCCTGGGAACTTCCAGGGTTGCCCATGTCCTTTCATCTTCCCACAGGGGAGCAGGGCCTGCCAACTCCTCTACTCCTGTGCTAGGCTTTTACATGGCTGCTGAGGATCTGAGCGCAGGTCACCAGGCTTGGCTGGTTAGCACCCACTTCAGTTAACTTTTGTTAGCTCTGTTTACACACATCTACCCCAAGTTACCAAATGGGAAATAAAAAGTTTCAAAGCAGTTGATAAAAGGTGTCAGATAGGTATTTTGTGGAGCTCCAACATTGTCTTGGGTGTCAGTTCTTCTGTCTTAGACCCAGAAGAACATTTGTGGAAGTCATTTGCTAAGGAGAGGTTCCCAGGAGACAAGGGGAAACCAGAAAAGGAGGAAGCCCTGTGAAGCCGAAACTTGAAGGGGAGGCCTCAGCCTTAGCCAGACTCTGTAGAACAAACACTCTGGGGGTAAATGATCCTCCATATTACATTGAAGATGCACACACTGTGCATGAGCAACCTCAGGAGAGGAAAGAGACTCACTCCTGCTAGTATTGCTGAAAACCAGTGGGGAACTGAAGGAAGAGAGTGGGGGTATCTAAAGGCTACCACTGCCATCTCTGCCTGCCACAGACAGGTGTGAAGAATTCCTTTAGCCTTTTGAAGAAGGCATACAAAAGGCAGGGTGGCACACAAGCCAGACTAGTGAAGACAGTTTGAGGGTATCTGGGCAGCAAACTGACATCTGTAACATGGATCAGGAAAATGTAACAAAAATAACTATGTGAAAAAATATACAGATTATATATAACTGTGTGGATCCTTGCTTTGTGTTCTCGGAGCTTGTTTATCACTGGATGGCATATATTTAACTACAAATCATTTTGTGTCTTTCTTTGGTGGTTTATAAAGGAATAAGTATGAAGTCAATATTTCCTAGGAACATAACATTCAATTTTGAAAGCTTGCCTTCAGGCATCAAAAGGTGAGGTCTTCAACCTGTTACAGTTGTGGTTAACTGTGTAAGAGAGATGTACTTTTCACTGACAGAGAATGGGCTCTGCTCAGACTGGAGAGATTAACCAAGAGCTTAGCCAACTCCTCAAGAGGAATGAAATCTGGCAACAGTGACTCCATGATGCTGTTATGTATGCATATTCATATAGCTAACTGTGCTGTACCAGCTCCTCAATGTGAAAGCTGGCAAAGTGACCCCATGATGCCGTTATGTATGCATATTCATACAGATAAATATGCTGTGCAGAGATTCTGGGATGCTACACATCTGTCTAGCACAGATTTGCAAAACAGGGACATAAGAGTGTTTTACTCAGATAAACTCCTATAATGAAATAGATGTAATTAAATATATATGTATAAGCTATACATATATATATATATATATACATATATACACATATATATTATAGAGCTACATTGTTGTCTGTAGAAGGGAAATATTGGTTTTTTGGTTTTTTGGCAAGACACTGCTCAGAAACTCCATGGAGACAGTGAATTTAGTAGTAGACTTGGTCATGAGGTCAGCTGAAGACTAATACTCACTGTAAATGGTAAAAGAGATACAAAATACAAGGATGATCTAAGTGACATTTGCATGAATTTATCAGGATCATGAATATTTCCATATGTGACTCTTAAACTTTCACAATAATATTTATAATACGACAATTTATAACTTAAGGCAATCATGTCAACATGTCTGGAAGACAAGAAATGGGCAGATCAGGACACCAGGTTCTTTGGCTGATCAAACTCTAACTGGACCCCCTTCAACTCTTCCAACTAGGATCTGCTTTTCTATTTCTATGTGTATTTTATATGCATTGCCCATGCTAATTGAGAATCCTGCTAGGTTATTTTTTCCAAACCCCCCTGTTTTTCAGGCTCTATCCCCCCTCCCCATATCTAGTAAGGTTCCTTTGGTTCCCTATTCACCCAGGTGATTTCTGCTCACCCTGGACTGTCTACAGCAAAAATCCTGTTAGGCTGGTGAACCTGGACTTCCCCTAGCTTAGTAATAGTATACCTATTGACTTCCATCCTGTGCCTGACAATGCTGTTCGGAATTTTGTACAATTATATATTTGGGTCTCTTTTCCCTCTTGCAGCATCCAAAGTGAAATAGATGTTGTTTAATTACTATATGGCTCTTGTTTTCTTTGACATTTAAAACATTGTACAATTGAGTACATTCAACTGAACATAATGCAGAATTTTTGAGGGGCCCAGTAAAGATAATACTGAGAGTTAATGAGCACCCTAAATTTGTGGCCATTATCAATGTCTAAGACTCAGAAGACCATTGTGCCCCAGTGTCACCCCCAGTTTTATTTTAAGAGTATGACCACAATGCCCTGTGTAGCCCTCTCCCAGACAGTGGCTTGCAAGGCTTTGGTTAACATTATTAAGTAAATGAATGGTGAGTACCATGGTAGCCTACCACAGGATCAGGGGTTGTTCCATTTCCAGTCTCTGAGAATACTGTTGGAGCTCAAAAGGTGAACAAAATGACTTCATGAGTGGAGGGGTTTTAGCTTAAGAATGACTGAATCTTGTCCTCAAGTGAATTCTCTAGAATCACTGATGCTACAGAACACTTATAATTAGCTGTTTCTGTTCATGGAAACACTAGTTAACACTGTGATGAAGTGATCCAGCAGCACAAATTTACTCAGACATGGTCAATTCTGTTCTTAACATACTTGAATTCTAAAAATTTGGACTGTCATTATAATTCTTTGCTGCTTTCCCATGAATTGTTTAAATTGAAAACCTTTGGGATCAATATGAATTTCTTATGTTGGATAACATACAAGATAGAGGACAGAGAAATCAAGCCAAACCGACATTTCTGGTTTTCAAGCTCATCAAAGGGTTATCTAAAATCACAGCTATTGCTTCCCACACTGCAATTTTACTATGTAAATCTGTATAAAATCTATTTCAAATGTGGTAGGGTTGCTGACATTTTGCTGGTACTTTCTGAGTTAGTATTTTTTTCTTTTCATTTGCTTATCCACAGGCATTATTAGATGGGAGGTAAAAGAACAGACTAAATACATATTACCAGGAAGTTTATAAAGAGGAAGGTGTACATGAGAGGAGTGAAGACTTGGGAAGCATCAACTTTCTGGGCTTGTGAGGGAAGGGTGTAGAAGAAATTACTGTTTCCTGGAGCTAGAGGAGGGTAACAGGCAGTACAAGAAACAAAGGGAAGATCATAGAAGCTGCCCAAGATAGCCAACCAAATATCTTCTCACACTAATAGAAAACAAGACGGGAGTAAAAGCTGAACAGAAATTGATGCTAAAAGAGATGAGGCCAGAGGACGAGCCGCTTCCCTGACGCCACCACCAACAGTGACTCTAGGAAGATGAACCCAGACTCAGACAGCAGAGCCTGGCCAGGAGAACAAGTAGGCAAATTGAGTGGCATTGTCTTCTTCGGAAGTCATGGCCTCAAACCCTGGCGGTCGTAAATGTTTAGATTTAGCCTATTTTCTAAAAGGAACGTCATGTGAAATCCCAGGGTTCTACCTGATGTCGAACCATGGCAATGAGGAAACAGAATTCCTATTTTGTCTTGGCACAGTCTGAAAAGACATCATTTGAAATAGTGATGCTTTTTCCCAATAGCAACAGGGACCCCAAAAGATAATTAGACTAGAATTGTATGAGCCATAAAACCCAAATCTCAGAGTAAACAGCCGTATGGAAGGAGTCAAACCAAGGATGAGAATTGTAGTATCAAGTCAAGACATAATTCAGTCCTAATCTTCTCTGCTGCCAAGGGCATGGTCATGTGATATCCACAGCCATCTCAGCATGTTATATGTGTATAATGCTGAGGGATTGCAGATGAGCAAACCTTTCAAGCCATCCTTAGGAGAGCAGTATGGGGAATGAGAGAGATCTGGACCATACTTCTGAAACAGAGTTGAAGTTGACACTGGGGCATACTTCTATCCACAGTCTTGCATCATGAACTCCTCTTCCCTGTCATCTAGAGATGCAGTTACTCTATTTATCATTCATTATTAGAAATCCACTTAACATATTACTACATCCACGGTGCCCATGTGTGAGCTCTTTCCACATGCCTTCACAATGTTCAGCTAACCAAAGTGCCTTTGCTACCCATCAGCAGGAGAAGAAAGCCGCATAAAGGCTGACCCAGTGTCAAAGAGCCACAACACTGCAGAGCAGATAAACTTCATGGCCCAGCTGTGCCACTCTCAGACATCTATACCCAAAGGCTCTATGTCCTACAAAGAGATACCCGCTCATCTGTGTTCGCTGCAGCTCTATTCACAATAGCCAGGGAATAGAAACAACCTAGATATTCAACAGCTAATGAATAGAAGGAAAATGGAGTACATTTACACAACAGAATCTTACTCAGCTGTTAAATGAATACAATTATGAAATTCATAGATAAATGGATGGGTCTGGAAACAATGATTCTGAGTGAGTTAACCCAGACCCAGAAAGGCAAACATTGCCTGTTTTCTTTTGTTTGTGGATGGTAACTTTGGGTCTTTAGATATGTTTCATTTGGAATGCCCACAGAGGTCAGAAAATAGCAATGTGCCATGGAAGGGAGCATCTGAGGGAGGGGAAATAGAACACAGGGGTATATGGGAATAATGGAATGGAAGGGGTTAAATAGGGGGTGAGATGGGACAGCAGCATAATAGCTAGAGGAGGGAATATTGGGGAGGGATAACTCACAACAAGCCCTTTTGAAGAGATACATGGAAACCTACCTACTTCTATAGAAGCCTCCTAAAATATATACATAAGTAAAATGTTTAAATGGAGATAACCTATAAGGAGGCAACAGAGTCCCTGCTAGACACCAGAGGATAACAAATACAAAGGCCGCTGCCAGAAATACACTTCCTTCTTGGAATTGTTGGTTAGTATGTCCCACCGACCCCAAACATTAGTCTATTGGCAATGTTATTGGTTTCCCTAGCACTCAGTGCTAAGAGCCTATTGTTGAAGACACATTTTTGAGTCATAAGAGATGGACCAATCAAGCTGGCACTGACCTGGAATCTTCAACCCCAGCAGCTAGCTTTCATAGTGCAAGAAAGTGCTATGCATGACACCAAAGGAGAAAAGTACTCATCAGTCTTACCTAGTGCTGAGAACCCTGTGATTTTCAATAATGACTGGTCTGGAAAGACATGCCCACTGATGCAATAGTTGCATGAATATTATAGAAGTAACCACCCAGTTTCTGGTGGAATTTAAGGCCCCTCCCCAAGATGAAACTCATACCTGGGACCATTATCAGGACTAAAAACATATGGTTAGATAGATTATAGACCCTAGAGAAGAATCTACTACTATTATTCTGCTAACTGGAAAGATGCAAACCTATTTCTAAATTCTCCTTACTCACACTCAAGGATAAAAGGCTACATTATGCCATATGAAAACTATTCTCAGCTCTGTAATAATTCTAAAGTGCCAGGGACTTACTTCAGACAACACAACACAAAACCAGGCTAAGAGTAAGGAAACAGCCCAGCTATTGAGCTGGTCCCCAAAGTGTTCCAGGAAGGGATGGTTAAGGCAGAGCTGTCCTATAAGAAGTGACTTGTGTGGATAGTTTAGACTCAATGTATTCCCATGATGACCTCGGGTTAGAAGCTATATCTGTGAGTGTTATTTCATATGAGAATAAAAAAAAAAAAAGAAATTGTGGCTCCACTATGGAGAGGGAAAAAAAACATATCACACACTGAAAAAGTATCAGCAGAAGAGTCTGCCAGACTTAATAAGAAAGTGTGTGATTACACTAAATGATATTATAATATGGTAGCATTAATTCAACAAGAGGAGTCTTTTGGATGATTTTTTAAAGTCCTGTGTTGTTTTGGGCCTTGCCATACTTCTTTATTTTTATTTATTTATTTTTTGAGCTGAGGATTAAACCCAGGGCCTTGTGCTTGCTAGGCAAGTGCTCTACCACTGAGCTAAATCCCCAACCATACTTTTTTAGTTTTTAAACAGAGAATCCAGAAAGCAAGGGTAGGACATGTTCAGTTCAGTGGTTGACTCTATTTAGGTTTCTGCAGGATTGCAAGAGTTGACAAATCTCAGTAGGCATTTGTTGAGTGATGTCACTCTGTATGCTGTGAATGTGTTGCTCTGATTGGTTGATAAAAAAAAAAAAATGCTGATTGGCCAGTAGCCAGGCAGGAAGTATAGGTGGGACAAGGAGAAAGGAGAATTCTGGGAAGAAGAAGGCTGAGTCAGGAGTCGCCAGCCAGACACAGAGGAAGTAAGATGTGTAGACAGAACTGAGAAAAGGCACCAAACCACGTGGCTAAACATAAAAAAGAATTATGGGCTAATTTAAATGTAAGAGCTAGTCAGTAATAAGCTTGAGCTAATGGCCATTCAGTTTGTAAATAATATAAGCCTCTGTGTTTACTTGGGTCTGAGCCGCTGCATGACTGGGTGGGACACAGGAACTTTATAAATGGCTGTGGGACCTTGGTGCCGATGAGACCAGGAACACTTCTAGCTACAGGCATTCTGCTCCACTCTCTCCACTCTTCTCTTCCATCTGCGCCCACGCTGACTCCACGGGGGCTGAGACGACTCTCCTGTCTTCAGTTCAGGATGTTAATAACTTACTAAAGACGTAAAGAGTTTAAATGAAATTCTCCTCCCCTTTCCTCTCTCCCTATGGTGATATATTGTATACCAAATAAAATGTGCCTGAAGATCATAGAACAGAACAAGCTACTAGATTAAATATCGATTCCTGGCAGTGGTGGCACATAACTTTAATCCTAACATTTGGGAGGCAGAGATCCATCTGGATCCCTGTGAGTTCAAAGGGATTGATTGAGTCTAGGAGAGAAACAGAGCCGGGCAGTGGTGGCACACACCTTTAATCCCAGCACTAAGAAGGCTGGGTGGAGGAAGGTATATTAGACATGAGGAGACAGGAACTAAAGCCGTTTCAGGCCTGAGGAGTCCTAAAGGTAAGACATAGCTGCGGCTTGTTCCTTTGTCTCTCTGATCTTTTAGCATTTACCCCAGTATCTGGCTCTGGGATTTTTATCAATTCATGTTACGCCCTCCCTAACCCTCTTCTCTTTTCTTCTCTCCTGGCCTTCATCTCCCTCTCCTCTCTCAGAATACAAACATTAGCATATGATAGCAAAGGAGACCAATGTGCTTCTACTTTTGCTGATGCCTTGGTCAGAGCTGAGATTTTCTTCTGTCTTGCTCCTGTCCAAGGCTTGGCTTTCCTCTCAGGAAATGCAGCATCTTAGCCTATGGTTATCATATGGGTGGCAATCTGTTTCATAAGGAATTTAATTTCTCTAGAATATCTCTTTTCCTCTCTAGTAGGCTGTAAATACATCAAATTGAAAGTCTATTTTATATAAAAGAACCCTTCTGGCAATTGTGATTCCCCTCCACACAAAGGGAATTTTATTAGTTTCCATGAGCTTGTGTTTCTAGATCTAAGCTAATGGATACTAGGGTCTCCACACTAGAATCCTTGCCCTGCAGTAAATACTTTTTCCCAGAAGAAGCTGTTAAAACTGATGCACCAAGCCAAATAATACAACAGGTTCCTTGTAAAACCCAGAACAATTCAAACAAATGAGTTGTTTAATTAGGAATTGAAATAATTTGTACATAACATCTGAAGGGCTTAAAATGAACATATGTTCCAGTAAATACTGTATAGTGGCACACTGGTTTACCGTCTTATCTATAAACCTACCAATATGCTTTAACAGAGTCATATACACTGTACATGCATATAGTATGTTTCTGCATTTCAGACTCAGTATTAGCTCAGATTGTAATCTCCATTTTTCACCAGAACATAAAATATAAAGCATAATGGCCTCTTAGGGATTAGCTTACAGAACTAGGCCCAAAAACTAAGAACTGGTTTTGTTGTTATGACAGCCCACATGACATGTTCTCTCCTTTATTTCATCAAAGGGAAAATAGAATTTAGAGACAAAACATTGACTAAAACAACAGCTGCAACTGCGAAGTACAGATGTGAAGCCAAGGTTATCCAATCATGTCTCCAATATGTGGTTCCTATTCATTAGAGTTCAAGGCTTACAAGGTAACAACTTTCAAATTCAAAGGAGGCATATCATTTAATCAGGCTGGCTTCCCAGGTGCCACAGGACAGTTGTGCTGACTCACAGTTAAATGCATTCCCACAATCATTCAGCACTCTTGCCCAAAATAAAGATAAAACTGGAGCATATGTTAGAATGTAAGCCAAGTTACTATCTTTCTTCTTCAGAAATCCTCAGAAGCCTGTCCACCAAAATTACATACAGGAATGGAGGAGGGATTAGGAAGCACAGCAGAGCAGCCAGCTGGATAAACAATAAAAGATAAAAGTGACACAAGAGGGAGAAGAAGAAAGCCAGAGGACTTCCAGATTTTCAAAGCCCCCGTCCAAGTGTGGCCTGTCCTGGGTGAGGAGGTGTGAGGAAGAAAGCCACTGGCTTAAAAAGAATCCAGTGAGGATTGTCCTTGATTTTCAAGCACTTCTAATTTCTTCTAAAGAAATCATCCACTTTAAATAAAAGGAGTAGTGTGAGAGTTCCTAAACAACATCACATGAGCTTTCTATGTTATGAGTAAGCAGAACGTTTCCTGGAGTTCCAACAGGCTTGGTGGAATGGCTGACGCAAGGTAGGCAATGGAAGTTAGAGCTGAGGTTTGTTCCTGGCAGCATAGGTGATCATGAAGGGATGTTACATTGAGTACAAGAAGGCAGCCCTGGACAGACAAGCACCACATGTCCTCTACTGCTAGGAAATCAACTTATCAATTGAGAAGCTTGGGTACCAGAGGCTAGGGAGAGGAGGAGGAGGGAGGGAGAGAAGATAGTGGGGAGTGCAGCTGCTTAGGAGGAATGGCTTCTGCTGTCTGGTAGTGCAGTAGTGCAACTAGCTGACAGCAATCAGTGCAGACTTCAAAACATAGAGCATAGAGGACTTAGATAGTTCTGGCATAGAGAAGAACGTGCCTGAGCATTGATGGGTTGGTTACACTGATCTCATCCCAGTATATTACACTCATGGGCTTTTACTATTATTTCTAATTCTTTGGGAACTTCATAAAATATATTTTAAATATATTGACACCCAACTCCTCTCTGTCACTCCTCCAAGACCTGCCTACAATATCTCTCCCTCTGCACTTCCCCTTTCCTTTATAAATTTAATAACTTATCAATTCCAGTTTGTGTTGTCCTGGGGGACAGTCACCAGAGCATGGTGAGCTCAACAGGAGACATATCCTTTGAGAAAACTGACTCTTCCTCTCCTACATGCCATCAACTGTCCATTGATCAAGACATGCTAGCATGCCCATTGACCAGCATGCTAGCATAGAGTAGGAAGGGGTTCAGAAACCCCCTCACCTCTAAGAAGCTATGAGCATTTGTATTCATGCATTTGAATGTCATACCACAATCTGTAAGCATTTATAATTAAATTAAAATTAAGGAATAGCTAATGGGAGAATGGCTGATTGCTCTGCTTCCTGTGTGAGCCACTATACCAACCCCTTCTCAATATGATGCACAGGTTAAGCGTCCCTGCTGTTACATAGATGTATGCAGTGTTGGCAGGAAAGTAAGAAAGAGAGCTGGACAGATGGCTCAGTGGATAAGAACACTGGCTGCTCTTGTAGAGGACCCAAGTTCAGTTCACAGCACCTACAACCATCCAAAACTGAGTGTCAGGGGATCCAAGGCTCTCTTTTGGCCTCCATAGGCTCTGTACACATGTGAGATAGATATATGCATGCAGGCAACCACTCATAGACAAAAACAAAAAGTAAGTGAATATTTTTTTTAAGTAAGAAGAGATTTGGAAAGACAGCTTGTGAGCCTGGGTTGGAAGGACACCTCCAAACAACAGGAATGGGGCCAGTCATTTCTTCCAAAATATATTTTAACTGTTAGTCAACTCTTTCAACTGACTTTTTTCTGAAATTATCAAGGATTGGTGAGTATTGAAATATTATTTTCTCCATTAAAAGATTCCTGAGGTATATTATAAGTTCAGTTTGAGGCTGTGGGGAAGACAGCCAAAAGTTTTCCTGTAAACCTACTTTCTCTGATGCCTCTGGGAGGCTCCCAAGTCCTCTCACATGAAGAGGAACCAACAAAGCGTCATGCTCCTCCCTACAGTGAGTTAATCACCGAACTCTTCAAAATGTCTCTCTGTTTTGTCAGTGGCTTTCTGATTCGATGAAGTTAAAATAATATTCTGAAAATGTCACACTAAAATTTCCTCGTGTCTTTATTCACTGTATCTCTGAATAAGATGAGTATTTCACACAAAATTAAAAGAGAAAAAGGGAATTGCAAAAAGCCCAAGGAGCTAAGTTTAAAAACACACAGAATAACTTAAGTGAGAAGGTGAAGGATATGTTTATGGCTTGGAGCAGGAGGCCTTCAGAAGACATGGAAAATATCACAGATTCATCTCTATCAAAAGGCAAACATTTTTGTTTACCAAAAATTTATTGAAAAGTTAAAAGATGCTGATGTGGTGGCTCACCCCTGTAATCCCAGCACTTAGGAGTCTAAGGCAGGGTTTACTGAAAGTTAGAGGCCAGTCTGGGCTACAAAGTGACAAACTAGCAAAACTTTAAAAACAATTGATCAAAAGCAAAAGACTAAAGAAAGCAGGAATAATATGCTTAACCAATAAAAATTATAACATAAAAGTACTATATACATATATACCAATAATAATTGTATCATTTCTTCTCATTTTTCATATGATAAAGATTCTTAACATTATTAATCAAAATATCAGCTTAATCTAAATTAATAAATATATAGAAGATTGATACTATTCACCATACCTGGGAATAATAAAAGTGTACCCTTGTGTGCTATTGCCAGAAAGTCTGACGAGTAAAAGGCTTGTTTGGGTGCCTCCTCACATTTGAAGTGTGTACTGTTTCCTCTCAGCTCCATTTCCGCCCATCTCTATGTTTATACATAAAACAATTTTCTGAAATTTTGATTAAAATTTAAATGTCAGGATGTATCAAATTAATCACAATTTATTAGTACTAATAGTATAAAGCAGTTATTAAAAGGTGGAATGCTTGCTTGTGTTTCACAAATTAAACTCAGTTTGTCTTCACAACAGCTCTGTGAAGTGGATACTAGCATTGTCTGCTGTAGCCTGGATCTGGACTATTCCCCTAAGACTTATGTGGATTTATCTTGTTGTTGGGAGGTGGTGAGAACCTTGAAGGGCGGGCCCTATAGGAGAAACTGGGTTATTCGGGGTCTGCCCTCAAAGGGAGACCCCTGGATCCCAGCACCTTCCTCTCGCCTCCTTTTCCTTATCCTTTCTGGTCAGAAGGTGCACAATTTTGCCTCTTCTGTGTTCCCACTATGATAAAAAAAAACCACAGGCCAAAAATGTCATGACCAATTGATCATAGTCTAAAACCCCCAACACCGTGAGCCAGCAAGAACCGCACCTTTCCTTGAGCTGATTGTCTTGGGTATTTCATTAGAGTAATAGGAAGCTACTGCAGTGGTGTGAATAAGAATGGCCCCCATAGGCTCCTGTATTTGAATGCTTAGTTTTGGGGGTATGGCACTATTTGAGAAGGATTAGGAGGCATGGCCTTGTTGGAGGAAGGGTGTCTTTAGGGGTGGGCTTTGAGGTTTAAAAAGCCCAAGCCAGGGCCAGTCTCTCTCTCTACCTGGAGACCAGGATGTAGCTCCCAGCTACTTCTCTAGCACTATGTCTGCCTGACGCCATGTTCCTGCCAAGATGATATTGAACTAAACCTCTGAAATTGTAAAGCAAACCCCCAATGAAGTGCTTTCTTCTGTGTTTTCTTGGTCATGGTGTCTCTTCACAGTAGTAGAATGCTGACGAAGACAGCTACGAATCTATGTGTCACTACAAAATGAAGCAAGAGAAGATGAGACTCTTGCTCAAAGCCACAGAATGTGATGAGAGACAGTGGGTTTCAACCCTGAATAGCCCAGTGACAAGGTGTTGGGAAGTACTGCTAAATAATGTGCAGTGACTCCCCAAGTGCTGGAAGAAAGGGCTACAAGGTAAATCGTGACTTCAGGAAATATGCAGAACAAGATTGGTGTTATGACTCCCTGTGGAATAAAAAAAGAAGCTATGTTCTGATTATCTACATAAAAGTGAAGCTCGGAATTTGATCATTTACATAATGTATGCATCCTGCAAGATAAAGACAGTTCTATCTGGGAATGGAAACAGCAGTGTGAAAAGAGGATGATGGGGAGTTTCTGTTTTTGACTTACATTTCCCTAAGCCTCATGGGAGTTTAGAAAACAGACTTTTGTTAGTGTTCTAATTTATCTACAATGCAATTCTGTTTCTTCAAAAGTGAAAGATGTATGTGGAGGAAGTTTTTCTTTTCAGATGTTTCTATGACCGTGTTTCTGGCTTTGGCCACATGTTTTCCTCTTAAAAGATGATCCAAATATGTGTTGACTCTAGCTCTTTGACCTTCAGAACCATTCTGAGCTCACAGAAAAGGCGGGAATTGCCAGTGGAGTTAGTGCTAGCCCTAAGATGTTTATGAACATTTTTAAATGAGTGGAGTTCGTAGTGCTGAAAGACATTCATGATCACTGCAGAGCGCTAACTTGAGTGTGGAACGGAGAAACGTGAACCTGTGCTCCCAGGCAGTATCACTTTGTATCTGTCTTAACTGAGAATCCCAGAGCCTCTAAGATTGGGAATGGATACATGCAGGATAGGGACATACAGATGAAATCTCTTGACCACTGAGGCCATGGCCACCTTTTCCCCATTCTTTCTTCTATGGTTTCTTAGGCACTGAAGTATTTCAATCTAGAGTCTGAAGGATGTATAGGTACTGAGAGAGAAATACCACATGTGCGTTTCCATCAGGGAGTGCAAGTAGCACACTGGTAGCCAAGCCCGTTCCTCACCCATGTGGTGAGTGCCAAGCCTGCTGGCTCCTTGAGATGTTTCCAGCCCTGCCTGTGGCGGGACTCCCAGCATGGAGTACCCTCTGAAGAACTGGCAGCTGATATGCCATGAATTCTTCCATTCCCTTTATGTGCACTTCTACATCCTAGAGTAGGGAGGCCAGGAAGCCATGGGAGAGCCAAATTAGACTTGGTCAGAACATGAGTGCATGCACTCACTGCACATTCATGGTCCTGTTGCTATTCCTTAGCAACAAGCAGCTCTGAAAATTCTTTGAGAGCTATATTATTGAAAAATAATCACAATAAACTAGAGGCAGCCTTAGAAGAAAAATAATTAAGTTATACTTACAGAAATATCAATTCAGTCACAGATGTAGGTAGACTCACAACATTTTTCATGTATTCATATTAAGTATGTATAGGAATAACCCAGTGCACATGGCCAGACACTAATGGAGAAGCTTTTTTTGGAACTCCTCTGTGCTAATAATAACTAGACATCCAACAAAAATAAGTAACTGGACAGAAATAAACAAGAGAAAATGGAAAGGAAAATAATCTACCACTTGACATTGTTACTGTCACAAGTCCAATAACCTATCAGACATTAGCAACAAGATGCTTCAACTATAGTAAACAAGCAACAGTGAAAAAATTCTAGATTAATGGCAAAATAGGAGCCACCAGCTGATACCTCTTCCAGCTTCAGGTCTGAGTGAAAACACAAGCCCCAAAGCCACATATTCAAAGGCAGCAATTGAAGATGTTACTACACAGAGTTGAAAAGCAAAGTACATCCTCCAAACTTAGAGACAACTGTTCCAAAGCCAGGTGCCCCAAGACAGGACCTGTCCAGATGACTTCTTGCCAATGACCTTCAATTATCTCAATTAAAGGAAATTAGAAACAGTGGGGTTTGTCCCTTTCAGAAACTAGGAAAAACCCAGAGTCCCCCTTTAGCCATTCACCTGTGAGTAGTTATCATCCAAATATTAAGTTCTTACCAATTAACAGCTTACACTGGATGAAGCTGGCAGTTCTCTCAAACCATTCAATTAATATTTATTGAGTACCAACTGAACGAGGCACTAAGTAAAGCAGACAGACAGAGCTGACACTCAGTACCCTCCTATGCTGGGCTGTGCTACCAGCAATCTGCTTCCCCTGAGTGACAGAGCATCGGGCCAATGAAGCTCAATCCTTCAGCTCTATCTCCAAAGACAGCACCAGAGCTCTCTGGTTGAATTTCCCCACTTAACTCCCCGAATACAATGTAGAGCTCATCTCCTATGGAAGCAACGTCAGAAATCACATTTGGGTCATCATAAGGCTTGTTCTTTCCCTGCATTCAGCTACAGTGTGGCAACTAGAGGTTTCTGGTTTGTATTACCCCAGGTTCTTCAAATCAACAGTATTAAACCATTAGTTCATAATTTGAAAGCTTGTGCCACAAATTGAGATAGTTGACATGCAAGATAAACCATATCCCCTCAAAGTTCCTATATTAGAAGAACAATGGTCAGTGTGGTAGTGTTGAAAGGTGGCATAGAATGTTTAAGAGATAGGGTGTAGTGGGTGGTGGCTAGGTCACTGGGGTGCTGCCCTTGGAAGGAGTTAATATTGGCTTTGCAGGGTGAGTTAGTTCATAGGAGAGAAAAATGTGATAAAAGAGGAAGATTAGTCCCCTGCCCTTTGGCTTCTTGACTAAACATGTCATTTCATATCTCTCTGTTGTTCTACCTTCCTTTGGATGACAAGGGAAGAGAGAGGCCTCACCTCAGGAGAGGTGGTGGTGTACTGTTCAGGCTTTCAGACTTCCAAACTGTGAGCTGAAGACTTCATTCTTATATACAGCCCCCAGATTCAGGTATTTAGTTCTTTCTTAATAGCCATGAAAAATGAAGACAGCCCTGAATGCCTAAAGGTGAGCTGGCAGCCATCCGGTCTTGATTTGTTCCTAAGATGGGGAATATATTGGGGTTTAAACCTCACCAAAAATTAAGGGTATAAATTTCATTGTGCAATAGCCCACTTGCAAACTAGCCGTTGGTCCCTCTCTGAGTCCACACTTCTGGCCAAGGCTATGAAGTTTCTTCTATTGCTCCTAAAAAACCATGACTGGCAACTGGCACATTGTCTGATTATTTCAGGAGTATAATGTTTGCATAGTCTTCCCATTTTAGGACATATGTTTTGAGCATAATACTCACTCTAATAGCATTGAAAGTGCATTAACACATTAATTTTTAAACACCACTTTATGTTCAGTTTTGTTTGAGCTTGATACATGAGCCCCATCTTAATTTCTAGATCCCAAAAGATGATGGACTCAGCATCTACCTTGTTAAGCAATAACTTCAGATCAGGTCTGTTTGTGCATACCATTCCACAGATTGATACATCAATGAAAGCAGAAATAAAATAAAACCCTAGCTGCTCCCACAAGGAACACAAGCCTTTGAGACATTGTCAGTGTACTTTTTATTTATGTTTAGGAGTAAGAGAGAAAAACACACCTATAGCTGTGACTGCTGGAAGATGTCATTGACTGCCCTGGTCAAGAACAAGCAACTTCTTCCTCTCAATTCATTAACAATACCCTCGCATTGTGCTCAGAAAATGCATGCATTTGGTGGTAATCACCCAAAGTATCCATTTAAAATACCGTCTGCTCTCAGTTCTGGGGTCACAGTATGCAATCCAGCCTTCTTAGAAATGAACATCTGCCTTTTCTCCTCCTACTGTTGCTCTACTGAGAAAAATAGGTCGCCATTTACAGGTACTTCTCTTCAGTGTGCTGTTCCTGGACAGCATCAGGACGACTTCCCAGACTACACTCCAGCATTCCCAGCACTGTTAATGAGCTTCCAGAAGGGCCTGGACATATTCTTTCTCAGAAGAATCCACAGATGAAACCCCTCGAGTCAAATCCTTCAAGAGAGGAGCCTCAGCCTCAAGAGGCCGCTACTCTCCAGAGCAAGCTGTGCTTGGGGGTCACGCACTCAAAACATTCCTAGGAAATAAAGCACCCAGTAAGGCTGAGAAACATAAATGCTCATGGTGGATACCCGGCATGTGGACAGCAGACAGCTAGTCTAGCCTGGTGGCTTGGGGAGAAATGGCCATTTAGTTTGCATGGCAACCCAACACTGTCATACTGGGAGAGAGATGTGGAAGCTCACATTCATGACCAGGACTAATGATTCTCACGGCTTGGGCATTAATTTCGGGCATGAACAGCCCCTGAAAAGTGTTCAGATACCAGTTTTCTCACTCACACAGACCAGGCTACCTCAGAACTCTAGGGGAGCCCTGTAATCCTTGATTCCCTGTGAGTTTCTGGCACCTGCTTAGGCTGAAAAGCCACTTTGCAATGCCTCCATCCACGCAGTCCACCCCTTCTCCCAAGTCTCATCACTTACTGGAGTAAAGGGGCTTTTCTCCCAAGGAAGCATCAAAGATCCACATACTAAGAGATGGAAGGGTTTTATTGCATTTTACTTTATGTCTGAATAGATAACAACTGAGAATCTCTATCATGGTGACCAAAGGAATGAGGGGGAGAAAACAGCAGAAAAGATCATCTATCGTAGGCCCATGTACACTGGGCCAAGATACTGCTGCTTAAGCATCCCTTTCCAAGTGACAAGCAGGGTCAGAGTCATTCCCACTGAGCACACAGGTAAAACACCCACAGACCCCATCCTCCACCAAGTCCTCTTTACAGTTTTCCCTCCTAGGCACTCACAGTACTGAGCTGTCAGAGACCACACAAAATATGATAATCTCATAGCAGCCAATCCATAGGCTTAAACACCACAGCAAATGCTTCAAAGTTACAGGGACTCTTCACTTTCATATAAAAGCATTTATACCCCCAAACACAATTCATTGGCCTAAAGACTATCAGTTATCTGCTCATGGCAACAGCGTTCTCAGCCCTGAGAATTTTCCCACTTAAATAAAAACCAGTCCATGCACAAGCTCACTGTACCATGGTGGCTTTCTTATCTGACAGTGTTAATTTTCCCAAGAGAATACAGGAAAGCAATAGCAAAAGAAATCAGGTGGCAGAAGTCTTAGAACCTCAATAGAAAGGAGCACATGTGCCATGGCTGTAGTACCACCCTGCCCCTGTGCCTCACCTGACCACAACAGGAACATTTGAGCGCTGTCCCATGCCTACACTGCTGAGCTAGTACATACTCAAGAAACCAGTCCATGCTTCCTGGGACAAGTGGGCAGTGTTGAGCAATCACGACTTAGTTCTGTCTTGATTTGTAGTATTATACCTTTGTTGCTGTTCTCCCAACTTAAAAACCAGTTATCATAAATCCAGCCACTTCCTCCTTTAGTGATGATTAGCATTAGTCATGAGCCAAAAATGAGTCCACTTAAGAAGAAAATAAGCATGGCTCTGCTTACCTTTCATGCCAAACTTGGAATGTCTCGCCAACTTGAGCAGAAGCAGCATCACCAGCAGACAAAATCCCACCACAGACGCAATCACCACCACAGCGTAGACCTGGAAAGAGAATGAGGCTGTGACAACCTTGCACATCGTTCCCTGTACTCAGATGACAGTGGAGAGCATGGCAGTTAACACTTCCTGAACATTTATTACTATGATGCCTACTCTACAGAGGATGAAGCATGTTACACTTATAAACAGACCTCGAACTGATACCACATGAATAACCCTATCTATGACTACCTCTACCTATCCATCCATCCATCTAGAGACATAGGAGCAAAGGAAAGGGGAAGGAGAGGAAAGGGTGATGGATGTAAAAATATTAATATTTTTATGTTAGTGAAAATACAGTAGGTTTGATTTTATTATTCTCATTACTTTTATACATGCTTAAAAGTTGTTCCTGGAGAATACCCTTCTTAAGTTAGTGCCATGGCTTGTAGGAGCCAGGGCATGCTGGAAACAGGGTGGTGGTTTGCAGTATGTCCAGCTGGAGATAGACATCACTGATCCTTTTATCTACACTTTTCTGTGTGGATATTACAGGCCAGAAAAGGACTTTTCATGTTTAAAAAAATAGAATTACAAGTTGAGTTATGCAAGGGGGAAGAGCAGCTGTGGGAATGCTGTCACAATTCTAAGACAGAGACGACAATGAAAAGTATTCACTGCCACCACTGCACCTCTGGGTACATTATGATCATCCTGTACTTGAAGGACATAGTGACATTGTAGAAACAACGATGTGACAGTGTGACACACTGGGTATCGCCTTTAGGTTTTGCTCAGCCCAAGTGTCCTAGCTGGCTTTCTGATGCTGTCACATGACTAAAAGCAACCCAGGAAGAAAGGGTTTATTTCATCTTACAATTTACAGCCCATCATCAAAGGAAGCCAGGCAGGAGCCTGAGGCAGGAACCGTGTGGAGGAACACTGCTTACTGTCTTGTTCCCCATGGCTTCATCATTTTGCTTTCCTATACCTCCCAGAACCACCCACCAACATGGCTCCACCCACAATTAATCCACATCAATCATCAATCAAGAAAATGCCCCACAGACATGCCCCCAGGGCCAATCAGATGGAGGCAATCCTTCAATTGAGGGTCTGTCTTTCCAGGTGATGCTAGTTTGTGTCAGGAGAGAAACATTAACCGGCCCATCAAGGTTTGGGTATTGGCAAACTTCTGTTATACTCTGACAGATGGAACAAACTTAGACTCTGCCAGGCACAGAGCCTCTGTAGCAAGAACTCAGCTCTGCAGTGTAAGTTGAAAGCAGCCATAGAAGATGTGAAAACAAATTTACAAGGTCATATTCTAATAAAGCTTTATTCATTAAAATCTGATGCTGCACTTTGACAGTGCTTACCAACTTTTCCCTCTAAGGTAATCATTAATACTCCTTACCAAATTGATCTTGGCTCCTATTTCTCTGGAAAATGCACTCCCTGCCTTCCTTGTGGTTAGGTGCATTCTCAACACTAGTTGAGACTGGTTTTAAGGAAGGGTGGAGAATGTCCTTGCCAATCAGAGGTCTTAGTCAAAGGCCATGCTTATCAACAAAGTGATGAGTGCTGTCAATCAAAGACTCTTGGCCACTTGAGGTTTTGATGGGGGTGGGGAGCTGGGGCGGTCCTACAAGCATTTAGTGGATAAAAGCCAGGAGTCTGCTAGCCATCTACCATGGCCAGGAAAGAGTCCCTAGAGTCACTCAGCCCCAAAGCCAACAGTGTCAAGGCTGAGAAACCCTGCTCCACCTGCCTCCACCCCACTGTGAGGAAAATCAACTCTCCAAAGGGCAGCTGTGTGTCAGCCAGGTCCTAAAGTCAGGGCAAAGCTAAAGAGACTCCCAGCAATCCATATAATGAAGCATGAGAGACATCTTTGTGGTGTTTAGCCACTAAGATGTGGGGATGTTTGTTACTTCAGCATAGCATATGCTGACACTGCAGACTATAGATATTTTAGAGCTGAATTCTCCCTGAGTGTGAAATTCAGATGTGCCCCTCTGCTTCTCATAATCGTCATGTTTAATAGCTCTCTGCCTTGTGGGTTGTATAATCCTCAGTGAGTTCATGCAGACAATGAATTAAGAACAGTAGCTAGGACAGTACATAACACAATAGTTAAGATAAATGATGATACTACCAAAACTAAAACTCATAAAAATGTAAATAAACATCCCAAGGTCACATAGCTTGGAACTGAACCAGTCTGTCCAGCTATTTAAAAAACTATAATTTATTCACAACCAAGTATATGGTTCACAATGAAGGCAGGAAAATAAAGACTGAAGGCTAATCCCTCCACAGTGTCACTGGTGTCAGATAAGAACAGCATTAAGTGAGTCACAAAGCTCCAAAAGGGCACTGGCAATGGCAGCATCGTGCAAGACTCTGATAAGGGACCCTTCTGCCACTTTAGTGCTTTTTGGCTCTCCCAGAGACAACCTCAGCAAAACTCTGGGTATAGAGTTAGCCTCACCAGCCTACATGTACTCAGAGTGACAACAGTTCCCTCGTGACTGGTGGTGGACAACCTTGTTCTAACCAAATCCATCTCCTTCGAAGATGTCCAACATATGCACACTGCATGAACTACTCATGTGTTGGTTGATCACTAGCCTTCTTACTCATATGAAACACCGTCATGGCAGCACAGAACTTGTGTTCAAGTTGTCCTTATTCTATTTAATAGTGACTACAAGGAAAAAAACTGATATTGTGTTGTTATAATTGTTAAATTTTTTATTAGTGTTTTTAATCTCTTACCATGCCTAATTTGTAAATCAAACTTTATTATGGATATTATAAGGAAAAGCACTGCCAAGCTCCAAAACCACCTGAAACTTCAAGCATCTGCTGGAGGTTTTAGAGCATGTCCTCTTCAGTGAAAAAAGTGGCTACTGGGCCGGCAAGGTGACTCGGGGGGGGGGGGGGGGGGGGGGTAAAAATGATTGCTTCCTGAAAACATGATGACATGTGTTTGAACCTTGGAACCACAGTAGAAATTGGTCCTCTGACCTACAATACACACTGGGGCACGTGCATACTCAAACACACACACACACACACATACACTACACAACTTTATTTAACATACAAATAAAATATCACATTCCAATACAAATAAAGTATCACCACATCCCCCCCCCTTTATTCTAAGTGATCAAATGCATTACCCTGGCATAACAAGAGTGATGCCAGAGTGAATCAGTTGCAGAACTTGCTACTTGCCTCCCTTCTAAATTGTTTCAGTTCTTGTTGTTTGCCAAATGATTTCCTATTTCACCCTTTGAAAAACTTGGTAGTGTACCTAAGACACCTAAGCAGAGTGAGTATGCTAACTGCTGTGTGTGGTTGACTCATGATGTTCAAATTGTAACACCGGCCTTCAATTCCAGCACCACATCAGGTGGTTTAGCACTGGGAAGTCTTACTCTCTCTTCTGGCCTCCATTTTCTCCTGGCCTTTTCAGGTATACATTCACACAGCCATAGAAATAAAATTAACATAAGGTTCTGAGGATGGAGGAAGAAGACGTGAGTCCAGTTCCCAGCACCCAGATGGCCACAAACAACCTTCTGTAACTCCAGTCCAGAGGAACTGAGGATCTTACGCCCTCTTCTGGTCTCCTCTGGCACTGCACACACACAGTGCACAACTACACACTCAAAGCACCCATACACATAAAATTTTTTGTTTGTTTGTTTATTTGTTTTTGGAGCTGAGGATCGAACCCAAGGCCTTGTGCTTGCTAAGCAAACACTCTACCACTGAACTAAATTCCCAACCCCTAAAATTTTAAAAAATCAGAAAAATTAAATATGTGGTGCACTACCAGAAAAGCCCATGTCAGAGGCCACATGATCTCTATGTCACTGTTTCTGGGTCTTTCTAGTAGACCCTCCAATCTTCGATGGCCTGCTCACATCTGAATGATAACCATGTCTTATGGAGACAGTGGCAATTCCTCCAGCATCTGAGCATCCAGAATTGTCAGAACCAACCCAGGAGGCAGCTATTTACCCCACTCACCGAGAGATGCTCCGGGTTGGTTTCACCAGCAACATCTGTGGAAGGGGCTTCATTGCTTTTGTTTGTAGTCTCCCTGATGTCAGCTGCTGCGGTCCAGTCTTCAGGTAGAGGCGAGAGAAAGAGGAAGACTGTGAAGCCATTGGCTGCTGACATACACAGGGCCACAGTGAGACCCAGCACACGGCAAGACAGATCCAGAGAGTCCTAATCACTGGCAGGACAGCCTGGCTATGCAGGAATGTGGCTGGCTGCTCAGTTCAATGAACCGTGGGGATGGAACTGCACAAAACCAACATGGTGTCCAGTTTCCATCTCTCCATCGCTGTTCGGCTGGCCATTCTAAACCACTTTAAGATTTCTCCTTTGCTCTTGGGGAAGCATCCCTTTATTAATGCCATCTCTAAAACAACCAAGAAAGGGAGCCATGGACATTTTTCACATGAAAATCTTTGGAGGGCAGATCTGACTGTCAGTTTTAAAGCTGAGAAATATCAGCTGGAGAGTGAAATGATGAGGCTTAGGCCACATGGAAAGAAGCAGTCAGAGCCACACACTAACCCAGATTATAAGAAAACACTTTAGCTCAGTGGTAGAGCACTTGCCTAGCAAGCGCAAGGCCCTGGGTTCAATTCTCAGCTCAAAAACATGTAAAAAAAAAAAAAAAAAAAAAAAAGAAAGAAAGAAAGAAAGAAAGAAAACGCTGATTTCTGAGCAGGGGCATCTCATTGGAGAATAGGACGAGGGCTTAAGATGCAACCTGGTGTGAGCATCAGTGTAGAACTTGGGTCCACAAAGGCATTTTTAGAAGAGCACAGAAACACCAATATTCTATAATGAATAAGCCAACAATAATTAGTCAAAGAGATGTGTCTTCATTGCCATAAATCTCAAAGTCAGTTGGCATGTTCTAGATCAGTTTTAGTTTACATGGACTAGGTGACTAACTTTCATGGGTAATCAAAGTATTTGTTCTTAATTTTACCCAGAACGGAAAATTCTTAGCAAACCAACTGCAGACATGCTTCTTGTAAGTATCTGTGTTTCAGCTCTAACTAAGAACAGTGCCCCTCATTTTCATCCGGCAAAAGACATTTCATTAACTCAGCCCCAGTCTAATTCCCCTTGGTAGGATCATCGTGCTGGCTTTAGGGCAAACAATTAAAATTATATTTTTATTAACAGCTTGTTCCTTTGAATGTGAGTGAAGAAAATAACAGAAAAGCACTTATTTTCTTTGTTTGTTGTTATATTCTTAATGCCAAAACTCACATTTTAACAATGTTTATTTGGAATATCTTAAAACTCACTGATTTCAAACATAAGCACACATCATTTATTTACTAATTTTTCTTTGTAGTATGGCCAAATGGCCAGATAAAATTTAGACCATTTTAAATGTCTTTAGTTTAAACCATGACATCTTAGCCAAAATGCCCAAGTAGGAGCTGAGGCCACTGAGAAGGTGACATTTTTAAAGTTTTAAAGTTCTGAAAAATTCAAAACATAATTTTAAACTGTAAAAAAAAAAAATCACTGTTCAAACCTCATGCTGTATGGGGTAATCTGAGACAGTTTTTCTTTCTTTCTTTTTTTTTTTTTTTTTTTTTTTGAGCTGATGATCGAACCCAGGGCCTTGCGCTTGCTAGGCAAGTGCTCTACCACTGAGCTAAATCCCCAAACTGCCATGTTTTTCTTAAACTCCTTGCATGTCGAATTAAAAAAAAAACATATTCAAATCACCTGCACAAGAATTAATCCACCCACAACTTGGACGAAATATAGATTAGCATGCATACACAGAGAAAGGCAACATGATTCCCAGTGAAAATTAGCTGGAGTTAAATACACATATAATAAGCATATGATGGTCTATAGCTCATCCAATGGAGATCTTCTTTGCAAAGTACACACTGAATATGATCATTGTTTATATAAGGGCATGCTATAGTCCCAAACAGGAATGTAAGTAAAAAGTTAAAGAACAAAGGACTTTTAAAAATATAACATTCTAACTAATCTAATTTTAATCATTTTTAATTTGAGTCCCAATCTTGAAACAAAGTCTGTCACTTCTCTAAATCCAGAGGCTTTGTGATCACAGTGGTGGTCTGGGAATCTGCACTAAAGAGTTTTTATACCCACCAATCAAAGCATCCTTGGCACTTAGTCAAAAAGTAAAGTAGAGATGAGCACCTAAGCACCATTCATACAACTTTTGGATTTCTCCTTTTCCACGTTCCTAAAAGGACTTCCTTTTTTTTTTTTTTTTTTTTTTTTTTTAGGATTTTAAGCCCCTCCACTCCCAGGGAAACAACTAGCCTGCCCTCCAGGGAAGGGTCCAGTAAGTCAAGACTATGTAATCCTGCTTCTCAGTAAGGAAGGTTAGATGGACCATGGCTGGGTCAGTCCCTCTGAAGCTTCAGCTCACACCACAGAGGAAACCAGCCCCCAGCAAAGCTGGTCAGTGGATGGTAAAATGTGGAGCAGAGACAGTGAGTCTTGACAACACAGTCCAGTGGCTGGCTGAGCTGCCCCACACAAGCCCTCCCTCTTTAAAGCTCTGTCCATGAGCGGCCTTCTACATTACACAAGAAACAATTTCATATGTGTTTCCTGTCATGGCCTGAAGGTGATCCACCTCCCTTCCCTTGGTTATCATGGCTTTTAAACAGGTAATTAGTTCCCAATTACGGAAACAAAGTGTCTGTAAGAGCAGAATGGATTTACTACTTCCAAGAAGAGAGCCTGGCAGAGAAAGTGCTATTTACAGGCACTGCAAGTACCAAGGGGAGAGAGCCATCAATACTGGTGATACTTGAGATGTTATTTTGGCCCATGTAGCACTTAAAAATGTGTATTTAACTCAGCTTACAGGTCTTCTTTTAGCTGATTTATTTCATTATACACCAACATTTTGAAAAAATACAGAGTGAAGAAACATGATAGCTACCTTCATAGAGATCTTCAGGATAATTTGGGTTTGTCTCTGAAAAGCAAAGGACATTAAAGAGTTGTAAGTATACATTTCAGAGTTAAACACTGCTTAGCTTTACTAAGTAAAATATATTACCTATACCCTGAAGTTTTTATAGCCAGATAGACTGTCTTGAAGAACAAGTACATAAGAGCTGAGGTTCTGACCTCCCTATAGATAAAGCTCTCTCCTCCTTCCTCCAATTCCATACCACAAAATCAAAAACGTGAGAAAACACTTTGGAAAATATTAGTCCATTCTGACCATTCCTCCTGCACTATTTCCAGTATACAGTTGGCTATGTTAACCATAGTTTGGCTATGTTTATTTCAAAGGTGGTAATTTTCATAGCACTTCTATTGTTCTCTGATGTTCAGGGGTTACTGTCAGGTCATATATCCTAGAACCATTTCCATCTGGGTCATGTCATCAGCTTTGTTTTCCACCCTCCTCTCCAGACAAGGACAAGTCTAGAGTTTCTTTGTCCTAACAACACAGAAACATAAAATATATTCCCCAACCAAAGTCATTGACTAGTATAAGATTAGAAATAAATTTTCTAGCACATATAAATACAAACATATAACAGATTTATCATTTGCACGGCTGTGAAATCACCAATTTGATGAGAATATCTGTGAGCACAGCTACCTGGGTCTGTAAGAAAGTGAGCTTGGAAATACACTTCATCCTAACATTTAAGTGATTGCAAAATTAGTCCCCTCAGTGCCTCCTTACACTTTTAGTCTCTGCCTATCAACAGGGAAACTTCCAGCCATAAAGCTTACTCAGTTTTCATTTCACTTTTGAGCCTCTAGCAGAAAAATAATATCAAAACAAAGTGAGAAATGCCAGTTTTCAGTTCACGAGTTCCCCAGTGAATAATAACTAAGGCTGGTCTAAGTGAATAACCAAGTGAAAACGACCCTAATGTTCAGATTCGAGTTGTAGCATTCTTCAGTCAGAGAATTTGTTTTCCAGAGGAGAAATTAAATGGGTGGCTATGTGCTTCAAGTCAAGGGTGCTGCCTTTGGCCAACAGTGCACCTTTCTATGCACCTGTCACTGGAGTCTGTGTGAGCAGCAATACCCACAAATGCACAGCATACAACCCCTGCAGCCACCTATGACCACACTGTGTTACTTAACATAAAATCAATCATTCAAGAAAATTTCAATTACATTTGATGACTTTTACCACTGCCAATATCATTTTGAAATAGTTTTGAAATATACTGTGAAAATACCTCTCCTTAGAATTACAATACCATGTACAGGGGCTTGTGGGCTGCCCTGTGGGCAGTCTGGGGACCATCTGGCAACTTGAGCAGTGAGAACTCCCAGAGTTGCACCTCCTGAGGTCATTTGTAAGACATCCACTGACCCTCTTGAGCCTTTTCCCTTTGGAGAAACTTCACACCAAATGCTGTCCTCCACAGTGATGCTTTTGACTCCCTGCTGGGGAGAAGTTCCACAGCTCCAAAGGAGCAAGTCATCTTTCAAGCTGCTCCTCCAGCTATTTTCTCAGATCCTACACCCTTTGCTGCCTTCTCACTGTCCTCTCAACACACAGTCTGAGTCTGTTAGGGCCTCTGCCTTATAGACGTCACTTTGGATGCCCATGATTCTTCTTTCAATCTGCCCCTAAACCCTCTTCCAAGCCCTACTCATCCTTTTCCTACATCTGCCAATCCAGCACAGCTGTAGCACCACCCAAAGCACACTCAAATGAGAAAAAAAAAAAAAAAGAGCAAGGACCAGACTACCCAGACTCTCACAGGAGAAGAGTCTTGGGTCAGAGTCCCTAGACCAGAGGAACCAAAACAATTCTATTCCTGTATGGATGCAAGAGTCTGAGATTTCTAATTTCAAACTCTTATTAATGGGTCAAAGAATGTGAGATATCTTGTTTCAAACTCACCAATTTGGTTTATAACTCTGTAGTGTCCCATTGTAAGTAGGAAAAACAGAGTTTGTACTGGCATTATGAACCATCCCAGGTAAACAGGAATGAGGGACATGCCTAAGATAATGGACTTTTCAAAGCTGGAGAGGTCCCAGACAAATGCATATAGTTCACCCAGGACTAAGGTTTCTCCCTAGATATAGGACTCGTTTTGGGGAAGGCTGGGAGCAGTTAATGTCCTTGTATGTTCTCAAATCCTTATGGATCCCACAAATGGGAGAGGTGGTGTAGGTGGAAGTTTCTGTCCCATCCAGCCCCACAGCCATTCAGTCCCAAATAAACACACAGAGGCTTATATTAATTATAAACTGTTTGGCCTATTGCTCAGGCTTGTTACTAACTAGCTCTTA
This sequence comes from Onychomys torridus, assembly GCF_903995425.1. NCBI lineage: Eukaryota > Metazoa > Chordata > Mammalia > Rodentia > Cricetidae > Onychomys > Onychomys torridus. Next base: position 131,951,066 of record NC_050447.1, on the reverse strand, counting down.
TGCTTAAATTAACCCATAATTCTTGTCTATGTTTAGTCACGTGGCTTGGTACCTTTTCTTAGTTCAGCATTCTCATCTTGCATCCTCTGTGTCTGGCTGGCAACTCCAGCTCTCTTTTCCTCTTCCCAGAATTCTCCTAATCTGGTCTCCCCAACTACACTTCCTGCCTGGCTACTGGCCAATCAGCATTTTATTAAACCAATAGGAGTGACAAATCTTTACAGTGTATAAGAGCATTATCCTACAGCAAGGTGGGATTATAATACCATTTAATTTTACACCTAAAGCTCCAGTTTTAAGAAGGTAGAATTCTGAGTCATGTTTACTTGGACCGTAAATTTCAATGCCCTCCATCACTATAAGTGACATCCAGATGTGATAAACCTCATGACATAAGGGGGCACCACCAAACACTCTCACACATGAAATACCACCAAACACTCTCACACATGAAACACCACCAAACACTCTCTCACACATGGGGCACCACCAAACACTCTCACACATGAAATACCACCAAACACTCTCACACATGGGAACACCACCAAACACTCCTCACACAAAGTGCTTAGGAAGATCCAAGAACATGAAATAAATTCAACAAAGCAAATTTTTGATATAGGATTTCATGTAGGATCATAAATAAACAGGTTAGAGCACAGCCTAGAAGATAGTGCATTTTTCCACACTCATGATCCAGCATCATGTCCTTGCTACCAAGATCAACCACAAAACAACCAGGCCACATTCGAACTTGCTGAAAACAGTGTTCTTTCTCCCAGCTTCCCTCTTTCAGATCCAGGAGACCTGTCACTGCTCTTCCACTGTCAGTCACAAAGCTGGGGTGAGATAATGGTCCCGGCAACGAGAGGGCTCAGGAGCAACAATCACCACTTTAGTTGATGTTGAAACTAGTGAGTCACATTCCACAGCACAGAAGTGGCTCAGGCTGTGCACATGGAGCACACATGGACTCAAGTTTATGGAAATAAGATAACAATTGTCTTTACACTTCTGGCAATAGACAAATACTGAAAATATTCCACCATTTTTTTCCTTAAACTCACAGAGATCTACCTGCCTCCACCTCCTGGGTGCTGGGATTAAAGGCATGCACCACCACACCTGGGTATCCAACTATTTTAAAATCTATTTTCTAACTGGTTCCTTTTCCTGAAATCTAAATAATGTTCATTCTATACTCTTACATACAGTGTGCAATGGTGAAGTTGGGGACTTCTGTGGACACTCAGCAATGGAAGTGAGGCAAGACAAGAATGAGAAAACAATTCCACCAAGAGAGAATGAATGAGAGATAAATGAGGATCATCGGATCCAAGTCACAGCCCTTGCGGTGGGATTGGAGAAGCATCTTGTGGTTTCTTTAATCATACCCTGGTCCAGCCCATCAAATGGGAAATGACCTGATTCATGCAGCACATGTGCTTCAAGCAAGGTCCAACATGGAAATACAGAAATCCAGCCACTTTATTGCACCCTGGAGTTCTGTGTACATAGCAGCTGTTTCTTTCCTTTGCAGCCACTCCAGTGGCACCACGGTCAGATATTGGTGAAATTATTAAGGCCACTCCACGTAGTTAAAAGGGAAGTTTATTTTGTGGGGTAACTTACAAATGAAGGGGTAGGTCGCAGAGTCTGGCAAAGGAATAGGGTAGTCCGGCGGCGTTCACTGGAGAACTCTGCTCGGTCCACCTCTCGCGTCCCGCGTCCCGGAACCAAGAGAGTGAGTCCTTCCCGATCCTTCGTCTTCCGCTTCCTCCTCCACCCCGCCTTGTGGGTGTGACCATTACCGAAGCCTCAGTGGGGGTTGGAACTTCCAGGCCAATGCTGGGATGCCTATCCACTACAGTCAGATGCCAGTATCATAGCCAAAAGAAATTGAGGACTAGGGACAAGCTGATCTCCTGTCTGTGTGCTGGTTCCTAAAGAGCATTCTCAGGTGCTTTGGGCATGTTTGCTTTGACTTGAGGGATTGCTTTCAAGAGTTACAGGAAGAGACCAGAGGACCAGAGTGGCCTGAACTTGCAAAGGGAAAAGAACATGGCTGCATGAAGGCCATGAACGCATGCCATCAAAGCTCCAGAATAAACTGGAAGTACCTATGCCTCCAGAAGATGGTGCTCAGAGCATGAGGCTTGCAAATGGCCAAGATCAAATCAAGGTTTTTCTTTCTTGAGTTTATCATGCTAAAGCACTTACCAACACCCTCATTACATAAATAACCCAAAGTTCCTGCCTTCTATCTCTCATTTTGTTTATCATTTTGCCCTTTGAGTTTTTTAGGTTTTTTTGTGGGGGTGGGGGGATGTTGAGGCTGTGTCTCACTCACGAAGGCCTCACACTTGCAATGATGCTCCAACCTCTGTCTCCTAAGACTAGAATTATAGGTGTGCACACCAGCACTCTCAGCTCCATTTTAGCTTCCAGTATCAATCACACCTCATGAGTAAATCTTTGGGCTTCTGAAAATCTGTCTGAATAAATTATTATGACTTAAACTGCAAGATTCTATCGTTCAATAGAAACCTAGTCAGAGGGTAAGAAAATAAACAAGGGAAAGAGAGGTAGCATGAAATCAGCCATCTTGTGTTCTGCACCAAGATGAAAATGGCAGCAGGGGTCAGGAGGACACATGCTTCCTGCTTCTAAGCCATTGTCTCTCCAATGCCCTTAATTTTTAAGATTTATTTACTTGTTATGTATGTGCCTTGGTGTTTTGCCTACGTTCATGTCTGTGCACCATGTCTGCACTGTGCCTGTGGAGGTCAGTGGAGGGCATCGGATCCCCTGAAACTGGTGTTACAGATGGTTGTAAGCCACATTGTGGGTACTGAGAACTGAACCTGGGTCCTCTGCAAGAGTCATTTATGCTTTTACATGCTGAGCTGTCTCTCCAGCCCCTCAAATACTCTTCAAACAAGTCTTTTCCTTTAATTTTATTTTTGCAGACTCTGTGATCTTTAAAAATATTCCAAAGAATCCCTTGTGATAGGAAGAGCAAAGCACGTATTCTTTTCTAGTGGGAAGTCCTTGCTTTAGATCAGCAGTGTTTTCCGACTTGTGGCCAGCAGCCTCTGAGAGCCAGGCTGCCCCTCCTCAGAGGAGGCTGAGCCCAGAGTCTGAGAACACAAGGGATTTATTCCTTTCTCAGCCACCAGTACTGAATCTCCTCTTTCCTGTCGGAACAGTGTCTTCCATAGGATGAGGGAGGGTAACAGCATGGCTGTGGAAAGCTCTCCAGAGCCTCTAAAGGTATAAGCAATTAATCTTAGAACTCTGGAGATGCAAAGAATTGTAACGATGAAGCTTAACTATCATGGTTATCACACGCTTGTGCCTAAACCATATTCTTGATTTCTTTTGGCAGGAAAGTATGTGGAGCTCTGCACTTTCAGCCCCAGGACAAGAAATGGGTCCTGATTTATGGCCTAAGGAAACAGCACGAATTTGCATGCTACTTTTCCTAACTTTGAGAGACACTTACTCAGTGTGTTCCTGGGCCTGAACACAGCATGCCTACATCTGCTGCTTTGGGGCCTTCTAAGCACTGTGGGGAGCATACCAGTTTACCCCGTCTCATGAATCTTTTCAAAAACAGCACTGGAAGAAACTGTGGGAAAACACTTCCAATATTTATAGTTCGTCCCTGACATGCATTTTGCATAAGAGACAACTGCTTCTGAATTAGGGAGCAGAAGTCACTAACTCCCACTGCTGTGTGAATGAGCATTCTGAGCCGTGACATTCTTCCTGAATGAATGGGCCAGAGAATTGCAAGGTTTGAAAACAAGAGAGTCACCATCTAGTGCTCTGGCGAAGTCTGCTGAACTTATCAAATTTCTTTTGTAATGACATGGATCAGATGATGGGTGAGATGCTCACACTCAAGAAACACCTGACCTTCAGTGTTCTCAGTATTTTTGCTATTTAGTCGGAAGCTACTCACAACAGGTCCAAATTCCTTCCTTGTGGCAAAAAGTAAGTTATTTTTCCTATTAGTTTTTGTTTCAAGCTTCCCTAGAAAGAAACCCATGTTACTTCTAGTCTCTATTCCCGTCTCCATGCACATTTGGCTGCTTATAAAGAGGTTTTTCTATATGTGGGATTGAATTCCAATGACAGCCACATGCGGATCAAGTTCACCTGAAATGAGTATTTATTTCAGGCGTGTAAGCTAAATAGGATACACCAGAGTTACTGGAGGCGCCTCAGCTAACCCCCTGCTGGAGATACGTGTGTGTCTGTACGTCTCCACTTTCCTCCCCATTCTAAAGCCTTCATGACCATGGAATTTATCCTGCTTGTAGCAATCTTAGGACATCATTATAATCAGTATTACAATTGGCTATCCTGGATGAATCGGTGGAATTTTCTGGAAGGATGTTTAAATAACTCCTCCCATAGATCCTTATGAAGCATCCTCACAAGGAGTGGTCTATGAGCCAGCAGTGTCAGGAGCTCAACTGAACTAAGGCAAAAATACTGCTTGAAAGTCCCCAGCTGACTCTAACGCACAGCAAGACCACCATGCTGGAGTCAAGGATGACTGCTCCTAGAAGCTGATTTTATAGGGACAGTGAAAACCAAAGATAAGATAAAATTAGAACGATTTCCAGAAGCTGTGCTCCTCAGTGCACTAGACAGACAAACACTGTAGCTCTCTCAATTTCATTCAGCAGCTGGCAGCTGCATCTTCCACTCTGAACACAGGCCAAACTAGCCAGAACTGGGCTCAATTCTTAAAGGCAGGACCCAAAATGGCCGAGTGCAATGTCTGGAACCAAACAAAGTTCCTTCTCTCTTTTACGAACTAGGCCAGGTTTTCAGTAGCTAACATCTCTGGAAGGCACTGGGTGGACACCTAAAGATCAGACAGCACCTGCCACTCCACACATCACCCTGGGTGGGTCCCTGTAGACAGATGCTAAGATCCAAAGACATTTTATCGAGACCTTGCTATGTTGAGTCTCTCTAGTGCCAAGCTCACTCCCTCAGATCTTACACGTGGCACCCTGGACCTAAGCAAGCTGGGCAACTCCTTCAGCCCCAACCCTCCAAGCACAATGACACCAGGCACTGTTTTCACCTATCCAGAAATAGTGATTAAAAACTCAGCCTATGCCCAGGCTGTCTGTCTAATTCAAACTTTGCAAATTTTTGGTGTAGAGAATTTTTGTTTTTATTTATATTTTGATTTCTTTCTGATTTCTTCATTCTCTGTCTCCTAAAATAAACTCCTAAGCCCAGCAATCATCTAAGAAAGCTAAGATGAATGGGGGACACATCCCACAGGGAACCAGAACATCAGATGGACCAGGGCTGCTCATCCATGCTGTGACTTGGACTTTCCTCCTTCCCCTTTTTATAATCATCAGAAATGCCACCAGTGAAATTAGATTAATTCTCACCACAAAGATTGGCTAACCATCACAAATCACTACCTGACTTCAGCAGAAATGCTGAAGGAATAAGAAGTCAAACTTGACCTTCTGTTGTCCTTAATGTGGAGTGCACCACCAGGGACATGATGGTTCTAGCTCTTCTTTTTTGTTTGTCTCTTTAATTCTCAGGTAGTTAAAAACGAAAGTAATCAAATCAAGCACAGCTGTTATCTGAATGCTATGGCGGAGAATTCATAAATGCTCAGCAAGACTCCGTCCCACGGCTGAGGTCAATCTCTAATCAGTCACATTGGTTTATGGCCCACCAGGGTCATCTATATCTAATGTCACCCAAGACCAAGTCTCCATAATTTTCTCTTTCATTTATTATTCCTTGATTGCTGGCCGTAGAATAAACAGTTAAAGACAAAAATAAATCAGTCTTTTCTCAAAGCAGATATTAACAGTTTGCTTGCTTTTCTTTTCTTTCTTTCTGTGTGTGCGTGTGTGTGCGTGCGTGTGTGTGTGTGTGTGTGTGTGTGTGTGTGTGTGTGTGTGTGTGGTGTGCGCATGCTCAGTGTTGGCAGGTCTGTGCTGCTTACATGAATGAATGAAGGTGCCAGAAGGGGACTCCCTTCATCGCTCTCCACCTGATGACTTGAGACAGACTCCTTCACTGAGTCTGAAGTTCGCCCTTTCAATCAGGGGGCTTGGCTAACAAGCTCTCAGGATCCACCTGTCTCTGCTCCCCAGCACTGGGGTTACAAGCACAAGAGGCCATGACTAGTTCTGACATGGACATTGGGTGTTTGAACCCAGGTCATTCCACTTTTGCAGCAAGTACGCTTACCTTCCTGAGCCATCTTTGCTGCCCCATATTTTTATTTTAAAGACATAATAAAAACAAGTAAGTGAGTACCAGGAACACGGAGGAAGAAGAACAACTTTACAAAATTTAGCTCAATTTAGGGCCCAGGCACCTGCTGTCCAGCCTGATGACCTAAGTTACATCCCCAGGCCCCAAGTGGTAGAAAAGAAGAGCTGACTCCTGTGAGCTGTCCTTTGACTTCCATACTCACCACACGCACACACACACACACACATGCACACATGCACACAAAAATAAAATACATTAAAAATTTAGTTGAATTCTGACTTTTTATAATTTTTTTAATAATTGAGAGAACCCCACCCCCCATTACAATCAAGCCAGAAAACAAAACTAACAACTTGGTGCGTTAAAATGAGGCCACATGGATAAGAGAAGTTTAGTTCAGCCAAATATTAGCACCACAGAGGAATGTTCGAAGGAAAACACATCAAAATCCATCTAAAACTGGCCCTTTTGTGTGTGAATTTCAAAGGACATAGACCTGCTTTTCAGAACTTTCAAACTCTTCCCCTTTTGCTCTGCCACATCTCTTGTGTGACTTAGACTAACTCACTGTTATAGTGAAGAGTTCTAATCACACACAGGTCTCAACATCACTTGTGTGACTTAGACTAACTCATTATTATAGTGAAGAGTTCTGATCACACACAGGTCTCAACATCACAAAGCAGGCTAGCCCTACAATGGAGCAATCACCTGAGCAACAAGACAGAGTGGACAAGCTTCTGAAGGACTGTAGATGAAGTGACAATTGTCACTCCATCACTGTTGCCCTGACAGAAGCTTTCCTTCTGGTCAGGCAGGGCCTTCTCCTCCTCTGATAAAAGGATTGCTCACCATAGCCAGGTAAACAAGATCCACGGTATTGGTTTCTAACCCATAAATAAGAAGGTGGGGTTCTGACCCCAAATGGATACGAGGGTCAAAATAACTCTTGAATGTCTTATGAGCCAACTAGTGACTCTGCTCTTGGTTCTTCACAGGACTCAGCACTGTTGATGTGAAATATCACCAAACATGGAGATGGTGATAAGAATAATCTCATGATCTACCATCTCTCCATCTGCAATCCTGTGTGGATCTGAACACTGCTCAGACTTGTTCATCCCCTATCTTCTGTGGGTCACACTAGTCCCTTTCCTTTACACAGCTTCACCCAATGAATCACTTTAGACTGGTGGCCTTTAAGAGGCAACATCTCAACAAGGTCTTCAAGGTCCTAGCTGTCTACACTCCACACTTGCCATGAGGAGCAGATCTCTTGTATCACCAGTGCCAGCTACATTAAAACCAGGCCAGATGGCTTTCAAATCCAGTCACTTCTTCTACTACTCTACCCTTTCCCCAGATGCAAAACCTTCAGGTACTCACCATAATCAATTCCAGGTCGGCCCATGAAGTGAGCAGAGATCTGTCTCTCATCCTTTCCATACTCATTCTTGGCCATTAGAGTGTAGTCTCCATTATTCATATGAGTGGGATTATCTAGCTGGAGGCAGCCGTGGTACTCCGTGTGATTGGTAACATGAATTTTAGTACAGATGTATTTGGATTCATTCAGTATTGCCCCATTGTAGAACCACTGAAGTGCTGGCTTGGGGTTGCCTCTCACAGTGAATGGGATGCACCAGTGGTGGTCCGAGGTTGGAGATTCGAGAAATGTGATAGTTGGTGCAACTGAATGAAAAGAGGAGGAGGTAATAGCACCAGAAGGCTCAGAATCCTCCCCTTGAGTTCTGTGTCATTAAGAAGAGCTTTTATTTAACCATCATTTAATTTAAGAAAACCCACAATCAGTAACTCTAGGTCAACCATTTTGTATCATCTGACTGATTTAACTCCCTACCAGGAGCTTCAGAGAGCAACTTGCCCCACTCCACACATGACTCACAGAACACAGCGAGACTCTATGGTAGGAAGCAGTTGATGTCCACTCTGGCTTTGTTCACACACACACACACACACACACACACACACACACACACACACCCCTTAATGTTATGTGGATTCATCATAAATAATGAGAGATACTTTTTTCATTAGCAATTCTTCCTTAAATAATTAAAATAGCTATAAAAATCACAATATTTGAAAATGCCTTTGGAAATCTTCATTGAATATCTGATCCCATGGAACACATGCTAAAATATATCAGATTAATCAACACAGTGAATGTTGCTATCATCACTGATTGATCAGCGTGGAGTATGAAAACCTTATAACTTCTGTTGCTGCTGAATATCAAATACACTTTTAGATGTGCAGAATTATAGTGATCCAATTTTACTAGATTCTAAATGTCCATGTTTTAATTCCTGAAATGTCTAAGGTCTAATTTAAGCTTGAAAAACAGCCTAGCAATTAGCTGACTTTAAATGTATGCAGCACCTTATGCTTGGGGGAACTGAGTACAAGCGAGTGGTCTCTACACAGACTACCCAGGACAAGCACCAGGGGCTGGCATCTCTAGTTAAGCACAAACAAAAGCCTGGAGTACACTCTTGTGTCCTCAACTTCATCAGCCAGCGACAAAGGCAGGACACCACAGTCACGACCTTGGAAAACACACACTGCTCTCACTACGTACAATGTACAGTGAGGTTCACAGAATCTTGATCTTCTCCTACGAGGTTTTCTGCCACACAAGAGATTTGCTTCCCACTGTCATCAGATGAGATGTTCGTTATCCTCAAGGAGCCCTGCCTGTGGCTCGTTTCATTCTACAAATTAACAGACAAAGAAAACCTTGGTTAGAATTGATCCCAAAGTATCCACTTTTCTTCCTGAAATGGAGTACACACACCATTCACATACACACACACACACACACATTTACACACACACACCACACACACATACACTTACACACACACCACATACACTTACACATACCATTTACACACACCACACATACATACATATACTTACACACGCTATTACACACACCATATACACACTTACACACTTTTACATACAACACACACATACGTACATATATATGTATGTGTATATATATACATACATACACACACACTTAATCACACTCTCTTACACACACACACACACACACACACACACACACACACACACACACTTTCTTGCAGGTTCCAGACTCAAGTAATGGTAAGATATTCTCTTGTTCTGGATTTCAATTGCTCCATGTCTGAGTTTGACTGAGTTCCTGAATTCTTACCCACCTTCCTCCTCCAATGGCAAAGACTACAGAACTGTCACATTTGTGCTCAAAATGACACAGAATGCATTATTATCTGAAGACTGTCCTCCAATCTGATGTGTACAGATAACTAAAATGTAATCCTGAATTAGCCTTATCTAACTAAGGATAAATAGAGAATAAATGACATTAAAATTAATTTTAAATGCCTACATGTGGGCTCATAAGATATTGGGTGGTTTTGATGGTTGGTAAAAATCAGCAACTTGACAATGCAGGGTCACCAGGGAAGGGAATCTCAAAGAAGAACTGTCTGGGTTAGATGAACCTGTGAGAGATTTTCTTAACCAGATTAATTACAGTGGGATTATCCACCCTAAATGTGAGTAATGCAGGTCATACTATTTTCATTCTGAACTGGTAAAAAAAAAAGAAATGAGTTAATATATGCCTGCATTAATTCACTGTCCCCTGCTCTTGACTGTGAACTTAATATGACCAGCTCCTCCAAGCTGGTGAGGCTGTGACTTGCCAGCTGTGATGGATTGGAACCTGGAATAGGGCACCCAATGAACGCTTTCTCCTTTACATCATGTTTGTCTGGGCCTTTTATCACAGCAACGAAAAGGAATCTAAGAGAATGGTTATCAGTATGCTCAATACGATCTCCCCATTGTCACACTACAAGACAGAACTAAACACAAGCCTCACCATGTGCTTAGAAACCAAATTTCCAACATCCCAGTACAGCGTGGGGAGTGGGTCACCCGCCACACTGCAGGAAAGTGTGATGGAGTTTCCTTCCTCCACGGTGAGATTAGGGGCAGCCAGACGTGCAGATGGCATACCTACAAAACAGAAAAGCACACAGAAACACACAGGAACAGTTAGAGCCAGAATTAAAAGGAGAGACCACCCACGTGTTCACAGAAGCCCTGCCCCTCCCCCATCCTCCTCCACCTCTGCCCCAGTTTCTCCTTTAGGTCTAGAAACTTACCATAAGACCTAGAGTTTAGGAGAATCCAACTGTCAAGGAAAACTAGTTTGAAAGATTTCTCAAGGATGAAACTCAAACTATGACCATGTTAGAATTTTTCATGTCAAGTTAGAGTTAACTATTATTAATTAAATTGACTATCCTGTTCATACTAATAATGAGAAGTTATATGAATCCTTATCACAACAAAAAATTCTTTATTTTAAAACTTAAAAACCCTTAAATGTACTTGTTGTTAGGGCAAATTGTGGATATTACACATATTTTTTAGCATTTCAGTGGTGTGGTTTTTATACCTGATATTTCGAGAGCTAGACAGTTTTTATTTTAATTCCTGCTATTTTCACTTCTTCAGGCATTTCTCCTCCCAGATGTGCACACTGCCTTTCACTGCCAAGAATCACAGTAACCTTTTCCTAAAGCAGGGCTTGGAGGACTAACAATGTATTGGTCCTGCCAATCAAAGCAGCTCCCCTACTTGGTATGAGGACTATTTGGTGGGACTATGATCACCCCACTAGCCAAGTCTCACAGGACTGTGATAGAACATAGTCTGAGAAGCATCTTGGAGGTCAGAAAAGGCAGCTAGCTCATCTGCAATCACTATTAAATTACAATTAACCCACCTATTTGCCAGCATCCAGACTGCCATACACGAACCCTTGGCCTTACTGTTCTTTAGTATGGACGTCACACTACACAATATTTGTACATGGTATGTCTCATAGTGTTTTGACCACTGGGAGAGGACACCTCACGAGCTTGGAGGAGCTGGTCATATTAAGTTCACAGTAAGAATCAAAGTAGTATGACCTGTATTACTCATATTTAGGGTGTATAATCCCACCCTAATAAAATCTGGCTTTCAAAGACTTCTGAAACCTTCTTGGAATGCATCCAATAGAGAGGAATTATTAGATATTTTGGTGGTTTCAAAGAGGCCCAGGCTATCCCGAGTTTCACAAGGCAATGAAGCACACAACAATGGTTAAGAGAAAGCACAGAAAACAAAACCCCGGCCTTAGATACTAAACCTTATTCATATGAACTGTGTGAATTAGGAAGTAGGTCAAGGCAGAATACCATCACAGTTAGTGGTGTGGTCCAGGTAACTTCTTAAAAGTACATGTTTTCTTTATTTTTAGCCTCATAAGTAGCCTTGTCATTTAAAGAGTCTATAATCATATAAAATTTGTTATTAAAAATACTCAAGCTATTGTGTGAAGAGTAGTCTGGCCCCACCTGAAAAGCATTGCTTCCTGTTCCCAGAAGCACCCATTTCATCTACTTGCATTTCTTTACTATTGATCTCCACCCCACTAAATATTATGCTTGCACTCCTGTTTGCTGGGTTTCCAGTTGTAGAATTACCTGCTGCTCTCCTGCCAGCAGAGCACTGGAGACTATGCCCATCTGTGCCCCAACCTTTCCCACCTGCCTACTCCAGACTCAGCACAGCTCCATCTTTGCATCTTTCCACATGCTATGAAGTTACATTATCTACTGAGGAAATAAATTTTACCATGATATGTAAACCTTATTAAGAGCTAAACTATCTAAAACCCATGGAATCTATCCAGTTATCTTCATATCATTTTTTAAAAAGAAATCATTCCAATTACTCAGCCCAATGAAAGGATTTGGACATTCTCCCAATGCCCTGCTTCAATGAGGAAAAAGTCTATAATTATAAACAACAACAACAACAAAAAAAAAAATATGTAAACCCATTGTGTTTTCTATGAATGCCATATCCTCAAATCTACCTGGAACTCCTCAGACTCTTTGTTTTATTCTCTTGATAGACTGCATCTCTAGTTTTCTCCTGAGGGAAGAGGGTCCCATCACTTGAACCACACAGAGCAAAAAGCATGTTGACTGTGAATACACAGCAGGCTTTCAGCCACTGTCTGTCATGGTGTCACCTGCACTCAATGTACAAGTCCCATTTTCCCTTGGGTTTCTCTGTGCACCACTTGGTAACCAACATTCTGACAGTTACTGCACACTTCTTTGCTTTCTGGTATTTGTCGGCTCCGTTTTCCTTGTATTTACAGATTTATTTACTGCCTCTAGGGTGACCTTGGGAGCCAAATGTGTTCCAAAGATGCTACTCCCTCCCATAGCCCCATCCTAATTATGGAGCCTAAAGATATACTTTTGGGTACCCCAACTACAAAGCTTTGGGATGTGTGCTCCCCTTTAAAAATATATCTGTTATTTTAGATATTCTGAGTAGAGAAATGTTAAAGTGGCCTTTGGTAGGCGATGCTGCATCATAATCTTAATTATTCCCATAAAGTCTGGTTTAGAATTTCTTTTCAAACATCAGTTTAGATGACTAATGGCCCTGAAGATGTTTATTTACAGTAGTAGCAATAGTAACATTTGCTGGGTGCTCGTTAAAGCAAACATTTTTATGTCTACAGTGTTATTGAATCCTTATACATAACCTTGAAGACATATACTTTGTACTTGTTTAATTAATGAAGTCTGTAAGTATTATAAAAGTCAAGCACATCTTTCAAAGCTGCCCAAGTCAATGTAGACTGAGATTTGAACCTAAAATAAAGGGCCTTCACCACTACAGTGCATTGCACACATTCATCTTTGCACAGACCATGCATACTATATCTTATCTATGATCTGAGAATTTGGTTCATTTGAAAAGAGTTCTGTGCCTATTTTGTGAAGGAAGAATGAGTCTCCTTATTATAAACTAATCATCTTGCCCTGTCATAGGAGTTTCCAAAGAAATCTGTGCAAAATTGGCCAAGCTTAGCTCTTTTAAATGTAAAGTCTGCAAATGAGTGAGCACCTGTCTCCAGCTTTGATGCGCTGGCCAGGACCCAATAATGGAAAAAACAATCTGTACTTGAAATATCACTTGAGGCTTAATTAGCACAATAAAAATGAATTGGGAAGCATGGATCACCAAGGCGGGATAAACCACTTGCCAGGCACCACTTCCTGGCTTAATAAGATTTGAAATAAGCACAAGCACACAGCAAAGCCCAATAATGCTTCCAAAAGCTGCTAACACACTGTGATAGACCTGATTGCAAATACCAGGCCATCTCCCTTCTGCAAGGAGAACCTCACTGGAGATGAGAAATAGCCAGTGTCTCCAGCAGATGAATACCTCCATATCGATGCTCTTGACCTGGATTTGTTCAGAAAAGAAATGCTCACCTGCCTTGTAAGCTGGACAGAAAAACAGCTTGTCAAAAATGAGGGATCTTGTCAAAAACGCAGCCTCTTCCCCAGGCAGTATGGGTTGAACACAGAAGGTCTGGGTCTCTAAAATTCTCCTCATCCCACAGACCACAGTTTGAGTAGAAGGGTTTAGACAAAGGGTGTTAAACAATTGTTTACTAGGCTTTTGTTTCTGCAACTGTTATTCTTAAGCTCAACAGGGGCCTGAATCTCTTCTACCAAAATTTCCACGAAGTGTGTTCTGGGATAATTTAATACCTTAAGATGTCCATGCATGTGTGGTAGGGATGGGGGCATGAGGCAGAGACAAATGTAAGATTAAAAATAGCAAAGGAGAAAGAGAGAGCTATAGAAAACTGGATGATTGTATGTATTACCATGTAACAACCCTCAGATGTCTTTCTCTGAGAAACAACAAAACATGTAGCCACCATTGCTCCTATATCTCCACAGGTGGCTTAAGTATGAGACTGTTTGAACTGTGATCTCGTCAGTTTCTTTGAAGCAATTTGACACAATATAAAATATTTAAATCTAGTTTAAAATTTTTCAATCCAGATGTCAAATCCTTGAAAGCAGCCGATTTATTTGATGATAGTGAGTAACTGCAATGACTGTCCTCTGTGAGATTCTTAAAATTCACTGACTCCATCTTAAACATCTCCAGTACTCTCCTACAGTCACCCACACACACCCAAGAATACATTAATGTCTGTATTTCCCAGTGAGGAAACTAAAGCTTAGCAAGTGTTGAAACCAAACAGATGCTTGTTAGCCATTACTGACCCCCATATCTGCCCATGGCTTTCACCAGCACACGATTGGCTGCCTCCTTAGATCTGATGGGCTCTGCTCCACCCAGCGATGGCACGTGACTCTTAAGATCTGAATGGGAAGTCTAGAGTCCTCAGCCACTGGCCCAGAATACATAGGCTGCACGTTTCTGATAAAGGAGAAAATCACGTCTCTGCTCATTGGATTATTATCTAGAAAGTCCTGTAGTATTTGTCACTATTCACCATGAAGACATGCTGGTGTGCCTTGTCAGAGGTCCAGCAGTTCTGAGCTCTGTTTATTCCATGTTAGCCTATTCATGGGTGTAAAGTCAGCCCAGTAAGTTAGGATTTTGTCTCCATTTTATCTTTTCCTTTCTCCTTTCTTTTAAAAATTGTATCAATTTATTTTGTTTTATGTTTATGGGTGATTTGCCTGAGTGTATGCATGTGCACCATGTGCACACAGTGCCCATGGATGCCAGAAGAGGCCATCAGATCTTCTGCAAATGGTTGTGAACCACCATGTGTGTGCCAGGAATCAAACCCAGGATCTCTTGAAGAGCAGCTGGTGCTCTTAATCACTGAGCCATCTCTCCAGCTACCTCCCCACCCACTTCTCTCTGTGCATAAAGAACCCATAGGATTCTACTTTGAAAAAAAAAATCTGGACCTTCCTCTATCTTTGGGGCATACTTTCCAGTTTGATACCAAACAAAACATACATACATACATACATACATACATACATACATACATACATACATATAGATACAGATATAGATACAGATATAGATATGTGCACAGGAAAGGAACCAGCATAGTAAGATTGATCTGTTGAGATGTAACTGCTTACATCATGCTGAAAAAAAAAAGACAGAAAATTAAAAATGCATGTTCCTGAGCTCACACTGGAAGTTACACACCTAAGCTTTTATGATTCATGGTATAGAAGTGACAACTGCCAGATAACTTAGAAACAAGAGTTTCAGCAGCTTTTTTTGACATTCTAAAAAGGATAAAGAAAAGTACCGACCATGGTGGGCTTTGCTTCATTTTCAAAAATAAAAACTAATCTCTAATAATGTGAAAGCAAACAAAATAAGACACAGAAGAGGAAATGTTTTCTTCCCATCTTAAGATGCTTTGCTGATTGAGATTCCACACTGAGCATCAGAAGAGCTTTCCTTTTTAATCTATGAATGCTGACAATGCAGAACCATCACCAACTGAGTTTCCTGGTTTCAAGAGAACAAAAGAAGGCGTGTCCTGCTGTGCACTAAGCAGAGATGTGCTACTACAAACTGTAGCTGAGGCTGAAAGTAAATCAAAGAAACAAATCATTGACATCAGTCAATCCAGGGAGCAGGGCCTCTCTTCCAGGCATGCATGGACCTTTCCCAACCTTCAGCACCACGTGTCCTTAGTTTGTGGATGATGTTTTAAGGAGTACTTACACTAAGCTTGGGAAAAATTGAAAATGGAAATTGTTATTATGAATAACAAAGAAGCCAAAGGCAGGTGTGATTTCTGTCCAGGGTGTTTATATAGCATCCACAGCAGCAAGCAAATCTGCCCATTTACAGTCACTTTTACAGCAATTGCTTGTTAGTGAACTCATCTGAGGGGCTGTTTTGATATAAGCCAGAGAAATACCACCTTTCCTAACTTTACCATTTACCTAGAATGGATCACTGCTGTCACTATTGACACTTTCTGAATTAGCCTCCTTCTAGATTATATTAAGCCATAATTGTACTATTTAAAATTTGAAGTATAAATCCAGTTAGCCAGAAGAAATTATTGAAAAGCTTCTATTGAAAAAGACTGATGCAGTGTGCAGAAACTGAACAGAAAATATATAAAATAATTTTATATATTTTAAAATTATTTAAATGCTAAACACGAAAAGAAGCTGGTATTGGTGGCTCATATCTGCCACTCTAGAACTCAGGAGGCTAAGGCAGAGGGGTTGATGTAAGAAAGCAGCTTGAGCAGCATTAGAGAAGACCTACCTTGATCCTGCCCCACCCCCACAAAACCCATTTGTAGGGTCCATTTCAGTTCTTCAGAAAGCTGGTCCACTGCACCACCTTATCCAGCTAATATGGAAATTGCAGGAATATGTCTGCCACCTCACAACTGATCGTTTTTTCTGAAGCTTAAATGGGTTGTGCAATCACAGCACAAATAAATGTATGGTCATTATTGCAGGTTGGGACCCTCCAAAAACACTGTTGGGCACTTGACTGTTAATAGTAATGATGCTAAACTCTTACCCCTGCCCCTGGCTTGACTAATCAGTACAAAGTCATAGGAAGAGAAGAGATGAGACCTTCTTCAATTCAATAAGGACGGACATGTCACTGGAAATTTAGGGTGGCACTAAGATTGAGCCGAGTGCCCTGAATACAGGGTTGAAGTATAACTGCCACACTAGATACCCCCACTCTCCCAGTCCAGCCAAGAAAAGAAAAATGTCAACCCTCTCATAACAGGGCCTCTCTTCAACACCACAAACATTTCATTCTAAGAATAAGGTGATTTGGGACTGGTGAGATGGCTCAGATTCCTTCTGGCAGGAGACAATTGACTCCCATAAATTGTCCTCTGATGTCCAATCACATGCCATGCCATGTGTAACTTGCAAACCCAGAGGGGAGACCTGGGCTGACACATGGTAAGGCCCATAGATATACAGGAGCAGTGGAAACTGTGGTGGGGGCTGAATCTGGCCTGGGATTAGGTCTATGGGCTCACAGGGAATTCTACAACTATAATTCTACAGTGAGGGAAGCTGGGGGCTCAGGGAGGAAGCCTAAGGTGTCCACAGGGATAGGGAGCCTCACCATTGCCAGGACAGTACCTGACACTTAGGGGAAATAGTTGCTGGCCTTAAGTACCAATCCCACAGAGGAGAATGACACCTAGACACTATGACTTAGTCCTCTCCTGGACATAGTAAATGCATCCACCAAAAGGACAGTAAGTTGAATTTTAAAAGATAAGAAGGAAGGAAGGAAGGAAGGAGGGGAGGGAGGGAGGAAAGGATGGAGGGAGGGAGGGAGGAAGGGAGGGAGGGAGGGAGGGAGGGAGGAAGGGAGGGAGGGAGGGAGGAAGGAAGGGAGGGAGGGAGGAAGGGAGGGAGGGAGGGAGGGAGGGAGGAAGGACAAATCAGTAATCTAATTCTAGGCGTGCAAGTCCTAGTATAGAAACACAAAAGACAAATCTGTTGAAGGGAATGCCGACCCTAGCACAGGAAACACTGCGAACAGGTAAGACCAGCAATGTATAGTTAAAACACTAAATATGTAGAACAAAGAAAGCATATTGAAAGCAGCAAGAGAGAAATACCCAGTCACATACAAAGGCAGACTCGTCCGAACAGAACATCCTCAGCAGAAACCTTAAAAGGCAGGCGGGTTTTAAGGTTTTCTAAACCTTAAAAATTTAGCACAACATATTTCCAATCTCTGAACGCCAATGATTGCTAACCCAGATTCTCACACCCAGCAAAACAATCTCTCATAATTGAAGGAGAAAGAAAAACTTTCCATGATAAAAACAAGCTAAAGGAATTCATGACTTCTTAGTCAGCCCTAGAGAAGACAGGTTAAAGACTCCTCTGGGCTGAAGAGTAAGATAAATATTTCCAGCAAGCTACAGGAAAGAACAAACCACATGAACAGCAGTCACACAGGGGAGATTCACAAAACCCCACATACTGTTTTTAAAAATTACAGGATTCAATGCATACCTTTCAATAACTATAAATATCAATTGTGTCAATTACCCTAATCAAAAGACATGGTCCAGAACTCAACTGAAAAGTGACCTATTTAGTTGTTGCCTTCAAGAGTGTCTGTCTTCATCAAAGAAGGGGTCAACTTTAGGGTGAAAGACTGGGAATGGAATTCCAAGCAAATGGAACTAAGAAACAAGCAACTGTCACTGTTCTGATATGTGACAGATTAGATTCGAATCAAAACCAGTCATAAGATACAAAGAAGGTCAGTTCATACTGACATGGGGTACAATTAACCCATGAAGAGCACATTACCATTCAAAACACAGAGCACACTGAACACAGCGCACCCAGTTTCATAAAACAAGTGCTACTAGATATAATGGCAGACAGATTCCAACACAGTGAGGTTAGAGGACTTGATTACCCTGCTCTCAATAAAAGACTGGTCATCCTTTCACAGATACTTTTTAGGAAAACAGTATTACTGATATCAAAACCAGATAAAGACACAGCAACAAAAGGAAAATTATATCATAATTTCTCTGATGATCATAGTTACAAAGATGATCAGGAGAAAACTTGCAAACCAAATACATGTACACACCAAAAAGACCATTCACCATGATCAAGTTGACTTCATTCCAATGGTACAAGGATGGCTCAACATTTACAAATCAGTAAATGTAATACATCACAGAAAGAGACTCAAGGACCGAAATCTCATGATCATCATAGATACAGAAATGGCTTTTGACAAAATCCAGCATGGCTTTATAACAAAAGCCCCATAGAAGCTAGGAATAGGAAAAACAAATCACAACACACTAAAGGCTATATGTAACAAACCAAATGGAGGGAAATCTGAACCATTCTCACTATCACGGTAAGAGTGCTCATTATCTCCATTCTTACTTAATGTTGTGCTTGAAGTACTAGCTGAAGCATTAAGACAAGAAAAGGAAATAGAGAATATACTAATGAGAAAGGAAGATGTAAGATACATGAGACACTGAAGGCTTCATCAGAAAATTCTTAGAGCTGGTAAGTATTTCCAGCAAAGTGGTAGGATGAAAAAATGTTCAACCTCACTCACTATCAGATGAGCGAAAATTAAAAAAATCTCTACCTTGCCCCAGCAAGAATCATAGACATTAAGAAAACATATACAACAAATACTGTTGAGGGTATAAACAAAAGGGAACCCTCAGACACTGCTAGAGGGGATGTAAAGTGGTCCAACCACTGTGGAAATAGCTACAAAGACTCATCAGAAAATAAAAAATTAGAACCACCATATAATCAAGCTCAACCACTCCTAGATATTCACATAAGGACTCCAAGTAAGAGACAGCTGCAGCTCAACCATGTTCACTGCAGCTCTACTCACAATAGTTATGTTACAGAACACACCTAGGTCCCCACAGATGGGGAATGAATAAAGACAGCCTGGCCTGCTATCCAGACACACAGAAGAATGAAGTTATGTCATCCACATCAACTGACCAATAATCATGTTAGGTGAATCAAGCCAGTCTCAGAAAGACAAGTATCTCATGTTTTCTCTCATTTTCAGGTCCTAGATTTTGCAAAGATACATAAAATCACATATATGACATAAATATAGAAACACAATTGTTTAAGGAAACAAAGGGTATATACTAGAGGATAGGAGGGATGAAAAGGGGCATGGGGGTACAGAGCAAATGCACTCAAAGCACATCGAATAATTGTTTGAAAATGTCCTTAGGTAGCCCAGTAGCATGTACAATAAATATGCACCAATGAAGACCTTAAAATATATTTTTAAACCTTTAAAAAATTTCACTGAGCATCATTATCATCTCCCCAACTCTTTCCCTGTGGTTTACTCATGCGTGTGTCTCAGTGTTGTAAATGTATTTGGTGTCTCTTCTCTGCCAGGTCAACAGGAATACACACCTATGATGGTATGGAAAGAAATAATTCTAGTTTCTTAAGTAAAAACCCATATGTTATTTCAATTCAACTTCCAATATATTGCCAAATTACCTATTAATTCACCTTTATAAACATTTTTCAAATTACATTATTTATCTCCTAATGCTTTTGTTGTTGTTACAGATCTAGGAAATCATGCCATTTGTATCTTCTGATAATTGTGAGCATTTTCTTCTAATAAGTGGCAATATGTGAAATCCAATGAAATCAGTCAATAGCTTGTAAACATTTTCTTTTAAACAGAAAAAAATAAAAACAAAATTTAAGATGATAAAACACTAAGAAATAGGTGAAGAAATATAAGTATATTTTTCCTTTTTAGTATTATAAACTCTAGACACTTGCAGAAAATGCATGTGTAAATACATGTAACAAGTGTTTTGGATTTATTATTTTGTCAAAAAACCCAGACATATACTTTAGAACTTTAAAACAATTAAAAACAGAAACTAAAGATGAGAATAAATGAAAGAAAAGGGGAAATGCTACAGAGAATTCAGGGAAGCATAGAAAGAGGTGCATTCACCAAGTCATAAAACAGTTCACTACACACTGAAGAGTACTTAATAATCAAGAAAAGACAGACTCAAAGGCCAGGAGTCACTTTTAAGTGATAAACTAAGAAGTTTGCTGATATCAGGCTACAAAACTTGCTAGAGTGGTAAGGGTATAGTAGACTTTAATGACACACATCTTATAAAATAGAAGTTCATCTCTTTCTGATGTCTTCTAGAACATTTACAGGACCATGAAGAATTGTAGGAACACTATGATAGTAATAATATGGTAACTGAGGCTGGAGAGGTAGCTTAGCAGTTAAGATCACTGGCTGCTCTTCTGAGGACTGGGTTCAGTCCCCAACACCCATGTGGTAGCTCACAACAATCTGTGATTTCAGTTCCAGGGAATCAGACGCCCTCTTCTGGCCCCTGTGGGCACTGCATGCCTGTGGTGCACATATATTCAGGCACAAACATATATACAATTAAAAATTTTAATTAAAAATAAATAAAAATAAAAAATCTTTCTTTAAAATGGGAAATAAGCCAAATAGCCATCAATGTGGAACACTCAGTGTAATTAAGATACATTTGACCACAAATGATCTGCAATAGTTAGAATCTAATGGGTCTGTCACTACTTACTTAAAATGATTATAAATTTTTAAAAATGTGTTTTTATAGAGTACATGAAATACTTTTTATGGCAAAATGTATTGATATTACCTCTGCAATTTCGGAAAAGTAAAAATACCTTGAAAAACACAAATGAGTAAGGAAAGTACAAAATAAATTCTGCAGAAAATTGATAGACAACTAAGTATGCAAATTCACTGACACAGCCCCAAATGTTGCTTTAACGAGTGCTGATAGCACTGAAATGGATTATAAATGTGACCTCTTAGTCCTAGTGTGTCACTCAACCTCAGCTCCCTGCCAAGGGGGAAGGGTGTGTGTGAAAATGTTACTTTCAAACACATAATTCATTAGGAATTGTGTAGAAATACAAAATAAATGAAAAATATCAAAAGTAGACTAAGAAAAAATATCTGTTTACTTTGAACATTTCTTCTATTCAAATCTCAATGGTCAACTACGCCAGTGATGGCTGAGCTCTGAACTATGTCAGGACCATGTGGCCATGTTTTAAGATTGATAAAAAGGAGAGTTGGTGTCAGGCAAGGACAGAGCAGATACCCATCTGGAGGCAGCTCATGAGACAAGAGCCTATGTCCGATGGTCTCTCTTCCATGTTTCCTGGATCAGAAGGCCAAAACAGCTGTGTGGATTTCGGTGTGAGCTACCAAGTGGCCAGGTGACTCAACAGTGACTCTCTTGTCCCTCTAGGCAGCGTCTCTCAGCTCTCTCTTATCAGTTGGGAACAGATACACACTAAGAGATATTAGGTGTGCTGGGGTTTTGTGGGGTTTTTTTTGTTTTGTTTTGTTGTTTTGTTTTGTTTTTCGAGACAGGGTTTCTCTGTGTAGCATTGAGCCTTTCCTGGAACTCACTCGGTAGCCCAGGCTGGCCTCGAACTCACACAGATCCGCCTGCCTCTCCCGAGTGCTGGGATTAAAGGTGTGTGCCACCACCACCCGGCTGGGTTTTTTTTGTTGTTGTTTGTTTGTTTGTTTTTTAAGGTTGGCTGGTAACGAAGGTCGAGGGGAGCTGGGAAGAGAACAAAATGCAATTCCCTCATGATGAGAACAGAAGACTCTACCTGCAACATGGAAATCAGTGTGACAGGTGAGTGAGGTCTTCTAAGGCCCTTCAGAGTCAGCAGCAAGCACTTATTGTTTTATTATTATTATTATTAAATCCTCACCAAGAGTAAACAGCAACAGTGTTATTCTTAATAAAAGTGGGACTTCAGACAGGGCCTTCTA
Organism: Onychomys torridus; assembly: GCF_903995425.1. Classification (NCBI taxonomy): domain Eukaryota; kingdom Metazoa; phylum Chordata; class Mammalia; order Rodentia; family Cricetidae; genus Onychomys; species Onychomys torridus. The sequence goes on along the minus strand of NC_050447.1, from coordinate 131,928,500 downwards.
AAGGTAAAGGGTTAACATACATGCCCGTGGAAACAAATCAGGTGCTATGTAATTTCAGGTGCTTTGTCACCAGCCACCAGGCAAGAGCAAAGAGAATTGTTTGTGAACTTGCCAACTGTTGGACTGCTTAAAATTTTGATGAAGAAAAAACACCCACACGTAGGTATTATAGAAATAAGTCACAGGATCATAAAATCCTAGCTATGACTCTGATTTTCCTCCTTGTGGGACATTAGCTCCCACTGAAAGCTGGGTTTTTTCCTAAGGTGTCCTTTTAAACTCTCAAGATGGAATTGGAAAATGGGAGGTGGTGGTAAAGTAGAAAGCCTGAGCCCAGACACAAGGACAAGTGAGTGGAAGCACAGTGGACCACAGCACAAGAGACCCAAGTGTGAGGCAGCAAGGCAAGCCTAAGGGACTGTGCAGGTTTGGACTGTCTGCTTCAGCTGCTGGACTCTCTCAGCATCCTGAGGTCCTTCCCTCCACATGACCTACTTGTCAATCAAGTGTGCATGTGATCCGGAATATTTTCTGGGAGAGTGGGTAGGTAGATGGATGGATGGTGGATGGACTGACAGACGAATCAACAGGGGAATTAGCAGTCTACTTTTTTCGCCATGTTCTTTAACGTCAGCCATTCAGAAGTGATGTTCTACTTGCAAAGAATATTCACTGAAGGTGCTCTGGGCTGGCTTCTCTGCACTGCACATTAACGTCTGATTCACCAGAGACATCCACAACACACTCTGTGAAGTCTGGGTGGTGGTTTTCTTCCCAGACTCACTACCATACCAAGGCAATTAGAATAATTAATAGCAACTAGAACCCATTGATTTAAAAATAAATTACCACAATTGGGTATCTGCAGGTTTGCCAGGGGGGTATTCTTGCTGCTTTCATTGAGGCAGTACAAATCCTGAGTATCTGGGCTGGATTTAGTCTCTTGGAGAGTCTTGATCCACATAATGTCACAGGAACACGTGAATGGATTGCCCACCAGGATCCTACATGGAACAGAAATGCAACCTGATCAGGCTCCCACTCAAGTCTCAGCTTCACTAGCATTTATGAACAACTACAGGAGGAAGGCTTCTTAGCCGTCAACCTTTGAAAGTCATACCCACGTTCATGGCGTGACAGTACTTATTATTCACTCCATTATCTAATAACTACTTGCTGCTGTTATGTGCAAACAAAACTGTAGAGGATAAAGACAGCAAAGAGATGCAAAACTTTGCAGAACATGTAGGAAAACAGATCTGAACAAATGCAGCCATGACAGAGAGCATCTCATGATAGGGGAAGGTGCTGTTCTTGTACTTAAATAAAAATGTTAGTGATCAGGTTGGAGACTTAAGAGTTCTCACTTCAGTGAGGGAGCAGGACCATTGTGTCTCCATTTAAAATGAAATTAAAGATAGGGATCCAAGGCTAAGGTGCAAGACCCAAGAGGCTGTCTTTCTTGCCTTTCTGCATTATGCAACCAGTTTTCATTAATGCAAGAAAGTTGAGAGCATAAGCTGGATGGAAGGAAGATTGAGAACACATATGCACACCTTAACCCAGTGAGGCTTTCAGAGGATAATACGATGGACTCCCCAAGCTGAGCTGTGCAGTCTACTGCAGGAGCATGTGCAAAAAGACCTCAGCCACGATGTCTGGATGCTAGTACTACAGTGGGTGAAAGAGGAAGTGGTCAAGAGGAAAACAAAAACCACAGGGAAAAAAATCTTTAATGCTATTTATAATGCTCAGTGGCCTATTTAAGATGAATTCCATTTATGATAATGAACCTTTAAATGAGGCCATTTTCAATCGTTACATAGACTCTGCCTGGCGCTAACCACAATACTTAAGATTTCCTGAGGACAGGGCCTGGCTTTGCAGCTTCGTTTACTCCTGTGGTTTTCTGATTGTGTTCTAAGAATCTCAGAAGTCCCAGGAGACTTTTCTGTGAGTTTCTTGGGGGCGGGAGGAATGTGGCCATAGTAGACTGGTTTAATTTATATCTGCTCCCAAATCTCCAAGTATCCCGCCAATATCAAAATAGGATTTGATGATATGAGACATGGAATAGGAGGGGAAAAAGACCCACCATTGGCTCAAACTCAAGTCACCAAAGCTACTTCCTAGAGTTCTGAGTACACAGATAGCCAAAGTCTTTCTAAAATCAGGCTATAATCAAATAAGCTGAGTGGGAAAAAATGGAAAGGATGCTTCAGTTATGAACCCAGGATGTTCACACGGCCACACAGTACTGGTAGAGAGCTGGCTCCTTTATCTCTTCACATGATGGTTACACTGGTTTGCTTAGGCACCCACCTCTCCCACTGAAGGATGGAATCCTAGACACAACTTTCTCTCCTTCACTCTGACAGGTAACCCCCACATGGTTAGCACCTGTTGAATGAGTTGCTGAGCAATAATGCTGCTGGTAGGATTTTGAAACATGAACTGAAAAGAAGAACTCTAATTTTTAATTCATCCAGGAGATTTTATGCAGTGGCACCCAACACCTTTACATGAAGCACCTTGCTCTGTATCACATGCCTGCCTTAGAGGTGTCAAATCTTCCTGTGTTAGAAATGCCAAAAGAACAAAAAGGCACACCACACATGTCCCCATTCACATGTGGGGCCAATTAAACTGGTCTCATAGGTGTAAGTTGTAGGTAATAGCTACTGAAAGCTGGGAAGAGCAGTGGGAAGGGTGATGGAGACTGTCATAGCACTCTACAGTATAGTAGGCTTACTATACTAAACAGTAATTTATTCTGCAAAAGGTGTAGAAGAAAGTATTTTGAGTATTGAATATTTGAAATTATATATATATAATATATATAATCAGTATATCAGTATATAAGATATGTATACATCCTTATATACTACATACATACAAATGTCAAATATACTGTACCCCAAAGAAATATATAACTAGTATCAACTTAAAATAACTTAAGGAAATAAACACTAGGGCTTCAACTCCCTGAAGTTCAGTTTATTCCAAATAATTGCCAGTTGTCAAGACATTCATCATGTAGCCCCTTCCTGCTTGTACAGTTGTGACCTCTCCACTAGGGGAAACCTCCTGTCTGCATGACACACTTGAGCATAGCAAAGGACCTTCTTTATAGGAAGATGCTGTGTGTGTCTCATCTTGAGCACCTAATCCAATGGGCATTCCTTCTTCTGGCATTAATCTGAGGACTATGCCATTGCCCCCTAGTCTCTTCTCCAGTCTGCTAGACCAAAGTCCTAACCTCTCTCCACTGTCCCTATTCCACCCCCACTCCCCCAACTCCCTCATGCCCCTAAAATATACTATACCTCAGAAGTCAGACCTGCCTTCCAGCAGAGCTGGGCATAGCTATTTCTGGCAGTATGGTTTCCTATTGGTTGAAAGAAAAAATTGGTCCAAACTCCATGTGAGTTGTTCCCAGACTGTCTCTGTGGAAGTGGCAAGGGGCTGCCTGCTTGGGGCAGCCAGCACTCAGAAGTATACACGCCAGCCTTGATATACCTGGCTCACATGCTCATAGGCAGCCTCACATTTCAGCCTTGGAGGCTAGAGCTCCATTATGGCTCCTTCTCTAGGGGACTTCATCCTGCTGCTCAGAGCCCAAGCCAGCTCCTAGTCTCACCAGTGTCTGGAGTAACAGCAAGGAGGGGACAGGAACCGCCCCAGATGGGAACAGGCCCCAGGCCCAGGCCCACCTCTCTGGTGTCTGGGAGCAGACTGGGCAGTGGCCCTGGAACCCTCTTCCTCTGCCCTGAGCTGTGAGGCTTCACTGAGAACCCTTCAAGCCCCCTTTGGCTTTTGATGTGTGATGATTCCTGTCTCACCCCACATTCCTGACTTTCCCAGAGAAGAAAATAAACATCGAGAACAGATGTTTTTAAGTAGTTTATGCTAATGTTTCTTCCTAACCTCCAAGGCCTGTCCTTCCAGCCCCATGCCTGCCTTGGGGATCCCCCAAGAACCTCCTCACAGCAATGGTGGCCCGTTCATATTTGCCTTGTGGTGATTTCACCAAGAACTGAGCACCATCGGAGATGTTAGCTGTTAGTCAGCAACACATCTCAATGTTTCTCCTATCATTTTGCAGAAGAGGAAACAGGGACATAAGGATAAATATTGAGCATAGTGGTGGACCGAAAAGAAAAGCTCAAGAGATGGTGGAGGTGGGAGGATGACTGGCTACACCCAGACCTGCTCTGGGCTGAAGCTGACAGACGAAGCTGGAAGGATTTTATCCACTATAATTTCCTCTTTGATGATCTTGCTGTATTTGGCACTTGGACAAAACAGAAGCCAGATGAAATGAAATATAAAGCCACTTTAACAAAACCTCCCCGTTGTTTTTTTCTGTTTTCCCTCTATTAGAAAATAAATTATTTATGTAAAAACAACATCAACTGAGCATAATGACATTTCATTGAGATTGAGATTTTAATCACCCAGTTGGGACAAAACTAAAGAAATCATTTTTCAAGAACTTTGATGCAACATAAACTTGCAATGGTTCTCATTTAAAAATAATAATTATCCTTTCTTTTGAAAATTTCCTCCTAAATGCCAAACAAAAGCATTACTTACAGTTCAGACAAGTCAAGGTGGCGGAAATGCTTCCTAGACAAACTCGTCAGCTTGTTCCGTGTGAAATTACTGAAAGAGATCAGATATATTAAGAGTGAATGTAAAAGGTTATGGTTTTAAAACAATGTGTTCAAATAAAGATTTTGTTTTCAAAATGCATTGTCTTGGATTGGGGTACACATGTTGTTTAGACTCAGTCCTGTCTTTTACCTGGAAAGATAACTCCCGGGGTTCCCTGCCTCTTACGGTTTCCACAAGCTATGAAAGAGAGTGTGTGCTTCACAGAGTCGGTTTTTAATACCTTAATTTCACTCAAAAGCTTACATTTCACATGTTGGTTGGAAGCCCAGCTCTATGCCTAGTGGAGATCCTGACATTTTGAACATTTAATTGGGGAACATATAAAATATAACATCATCAGCTCATGAGAACAAGAAAGCTTTACAGTGAGAAAGCCTCTTGCATGTCTTGAGTTACGTGACAAACAAAACTTGGAATAAACTTGGAATTTAAACTGTCTTTTCGGGAGAGAACACAACTGCTGACTGCAGCTGTCCTCATGGGACCGGTTACCTAGGGCCTCAGGAGTGAGCAACTCCATGAGGAAAACAAGATGAAGACTGGAGAGCAGGGTGTCACGTTTTATCTTGAACTTCCAGAAACACGGCATCTTCAGATTTACATAAACTAATGGACAGAGCGCTATCCAAGGTGAAAAACAAACAATCGAAAAAACCTAATAAATTTCCCGGTCAGGTGGATGCACATTTCAAGTAATCTGTGCCATGATCACTGGGATGGGAAATTCTAGCCATTATCCTTGTAGCTGAGTTTGTTTACTGTTAAAATTTTACTTCAAGTTAAGGAGATACAATGTCTAACAGTAACAGTAATCCTGGCCCTGCCCTGTACCTGAGGCCAGTGTGCTGTGTCAGCCCAATGTTCTGGCCTGTGGCAACAGCCACCTTCAGAGGGCAATCAAAGCCCAGGAGCTAAATCATGAGCAAGTACCAGTCATCTGGAGAATGGGGAAAAGTGTGGCTTCTCATAACTTCAGAATGAATATGTCCATCCAATGAACCTCCTTACATAGATTCCACCCGCCTGAACCCTGACTGACAGCAGACGCTCTCCTGCCTTCTAAGCTTGTATCTTTTCCATTCACACTAGTGCAGTGTGCTTACTCACAGGCAATGATATCCCACATGCAAGAACAACCCACCAGGAAGCTGTGAGACAGGCCCATGGAAGTCTTTACCTCAGGAACATGAACTAAGAGGGCTCCAGTGGAGCACATCACATCAAAAAGTCTATGCCTGTCTTTAAGGCTCAGATAGGCTCATATTCATCAAAAATCCCAATCCTTCAGGAAAAAATGAAAAAAGAAAAAAAATACGTTCTTCTCTCCCAAGATAAATAAAAACAGAGAGGAGGGAAGGAGGGAAAGGGAGGTAGGAATGAAAGTGGGGAGGAAAGGTAGAGAAAAAGAGGCAGAGACCAGGAGAGAGGAGAGGCAAGGGGAGGGATGGAGAAGAGTCCCTGTCAGCTCCAAGCTGCCCTGTGGAGCAGCTGCCCCCAGTCAGCTCCCTGCTGCCCTCCCTGGAAGCCACTGCTCTGTTGGGCTGCCAGCAGCACAGTGCAGCGTGGGGTTACCAGCCAAAGAACAAGATGAGTTTTATGAAGCATACTTAGGAATGGGGCCAAAAGCCAAAAAGGAGGAAGAAGGAAGAAAAAAATCAACAATCCTCTCACTGTTTGATTGTGAAACTTTGTTAAGAGCATAATTAGCACCTCGGCAAAGCCCCTGGAAAACACAGGCTGGCTTTTCCCACAGTCCCTGGGGTTCCAGGGTCTGGGCAGCAATTAAAGGCACCTAGACACACATTCAAAGATGAGCTCTGGGTGGCCACTGTGTGAGGGTAACATGGACCAGGCAAGCTGAGGAAGGGTGAGCCAGGCTTCCCCTCCGAAGTTCCCCAAAGCCCAAAGTGCAATAGTTCCATCTTTCCCACATTTCTATATAAGCTGGGGAGCTCAGAGGGTTGTCAGGCCCGCCTAGGGCTGGAGAGCTTTTAGCACACATTGCTTCTTTAACCACTTGCACCTCACTGTGTTGATAACTGAGGCAGTGCAATTTGCGTTTGGGAAATCCAGGGAAAACAAGCTGGTCCCCAGGGTCCTCAGTCCCAAGCAGAGGCTTGGACAGAAGGCAGAAGCTAGAACTGACTCTCCTCTCCATCCCTACCATCCTCCAAGGCAGGCTACCCGGTTCAGCTTCATTCTGTGACTAGGAATAGCCCCTTTCTTCGTGTGGAAGCATGAAGCTCACTGGCATCTCTCTACTCTTTGTGAATGCTTGCCTAATTTCATTGTGTCATGCTGCTTGACAACTACACAAATCAATAGAGTTTTTGAAGATTGATCAATTATTGGCTCCTGCTTGTTGTCTGGTAAGAAAGCTGTATAGAATATCTATCCCTCTCTAGTGTTTTATCTTAAATAAGACCACATTAAGAAGCAGGACCAGATACATGACTTTATGGATGTGCAAGCTAGAACACCATAAGAATTGTCCTATCACATAGCAACACAAAAAACACACAAGGGCTATCAATAGAATTTCAATTAGCCGTGGCCCATTGTTCATATTATAACGGGAGCATCAATCCCCTGAGGAATTAGCACACAATGCAACTGCTGAGCGATTTGGGTCTAAGGTGATCTGTAATGAAAATTAAAAAACTTAACTATTAAGGTCATTAATTACTTCTGAGAGATTGCAGCAGGACATTTTCCCATTCTCATCCTGTTCTCATGTCTGTGCCACCAAGGGCCACCAACACATCAGGTTTGCCCCAGGAAACGAATCCAGACAGGCTGTCAAGAAGCGTTTCAAGAAAATATGTTTTAAAAATGTGCCCAGAGTTTTATTCTGTTTTTGCAGAATGTTTTCTATCTTAGGAAGTGACTTCATTATTCCTGTCACATATAAAATATGAACTCATGATAATGACTTTATGAAATTAAGGCCTTCAGTAATATCAACACATCTCCATAGGGCATCCAGGCAGTCTCTCTAAGACAATGAATTCTTTAATAACCAGCATAGAAATCAGGCCGGGAACTGTTTTCCCCAGGGAGGAGAAAGGGACAGATGTTATAGGATGATAGTGACGGCAGAAATTTTATCTCCTTTATTTCTGTCTTAAGAACATGGTGAAGAGTTGGCCACCTGGTAAGTCCCACAGCTCCCTCCAACTGGGAATACAGACATCATTCTACGCAACTGAAATGTCTAGGTGAGACCCAGCAGGTAAACTGCAAACTGTGAGATGCTGAAGTTATTGCAAAGAGAGTTTAGTCAGCAAGAACTCAGATGACAACCCTCCAGCAGAAGATCGATTCCACGTGGAACTCAGCATGAGGGAATCTGAGTTTGGGGAGGGCCCATGGACATGTTTGTCTTTTGGGTGATCTGTTTAGTAGGATATCTCAGGAAGCCCATAATTCATTGACTTAACTGGTATCATTGAAGGGACTTAACAGAAAACCATATAGTAACTCTTATTTCCTGCATTTCCAATTGACCTGAGCCAACAAAATGCCGACATGACGTGGGGGAAAGCAGCTCCTACTGTTAAGAGTCATCTGAACCTTATCATATCCAGTGATTGATTTCTCCCTATTTTTATCAATCCGTGGCACGTGCTATTGAGAAAATGAAGGCTCAAATGGTCCTATTATAAGAGAAAAAGCACTTGTAATTTTTATTTCCTTAAGCTGTCCAAGGCCAAGTCAGCATCTTGATTACTTAGCTTGATGTCTTACAGGGAGTGTGTCTTATTCCAAGGAAAAGAATCAAGACCTCTGTACAAGGACATCATTTTCACATCAGAGTCCTTGCCATTGGCCCAGTGCTCTGTCCAAGATGGAAATGGCCCAGGAATTCACCAAAGGGAATGAACAGGCTGTTCTAAGCAGCCCAAAGCCATTCCGAAATCAATCAGAATCAAAGCTAATGCTCCTAAGCTGTTATCATAGCTGCACTAACTACCAAAATGAAGGTTAGCACTGGCAAGGGAAGAAAATAAACAAGAGTGAGAAAAACTGAATAAATCAGGCAGATCACTCTCTACTCACATGTGCTGCAGGTTGCTGTTTTTCAGAAATGCTTTGTAAGCCACAAATTTTAATCCAGAATCCACAATTGTCCTACAGAAAACACATAATGGTACTTATGTTAGAACTAACCGGCAAGTTACCTACCCGACCACAGCAGAAAACAGGAAGCCTCTGAGGTAACAAACATAAATGGTGAGTACTCACAGGTTTTTCAGCCCCACATAAGCTTCAACATCATCTTCATTGATGATTTCTAACCTTTTCTGATTTGTAATGAAACTGTAACAAAGCAGAAAGAAAATGTGGGTGACTCCAAATGCAAATGATAACATGGAATGAGTGAAAGGTTCCTGCACCCCATAAGACTCCCGAACACAGCAACCCAAATCAGACCAAATCAAACTGAATTAGAAAAAGCCCAGGTTTAAGGGGTAAAGCGCTCCTGGATGATTTTCCAGCCCCCCCCAGAGAGGAGATGGGGAAGAGAGACCAAAAATTCATGTGTCTGTTTAAATATCCCGTGGGAGTGGTCTTCAGCATCTCTGGGGGAAGAGCTGTGTTTGGCAGGCTTTCTGAGATGAGGCAGGATTTGGGGAGAGAGAGATGGGGGAGGGGGTTGAGGTGGAACTTCCACCAGAACAGTGATGGGTAACTTCCTTGCAACCTTACCAAGGTGTCCAAGGAGTCCCTTCTGCACCACAGAAGGGACTTCTTTTGTTAGCATTGGCTCTTTGAGAATTTCGTTCATATCACCCCCATTCCCCTAGATCCATCCCCGGCCCTTTCTTTCCAGTAAAGGCAACCTTTTAAAGGTACCACCACTATACACACATGAAAATGTGTCCTGAAGTATAGGAAAGGTCACACATTTCTGCACGTCCCAGGAGACAGCAGTCCCTTCCTCCTTTTATCTTCTAAAACATGAAGTGCCTTTCTCCTCCTCCCTCCTACCCTCTCCTTGGCCAGCTTCCCCTTCTTCTGCACTTGTCAGCAACACTTCCAGTATTGCCTTTGAGGAACCACATGACGACTGGCTGAGAGATGTGCATGCGACCTCAGTGAAACCAGTAAAACTCTTCCTGAAGATTTAACGATACGAATCCTGGGAGAGAGGTGTTGGGTTTTTCCCATTCTCTAGAACCATAGCTGAAGAATAACACAAGCCTTGGGCTTCCAACAGGTAAAGTTTCTACCACAAGAAAGAGGCCATCCAAGAATGGAGTCAACAAGAAGAGAGCTAATTAGACATAAAAAAGGGACAGTGTCCTCAAAATACTACTTGGGTCTTTGAATATAGCCATTTCTGAAGGTAGATATTACTAACCTGGTTTGATCTGAATTTGTCATGTGCAATCAATAAAGTCACCAATAGTACAAACATACAGCTATTAAAACTACCATTCTGGAGGTTTTTTGTGCTCTGCTTTGTATGACAGCTTTTTAAAAACTCATATTTATATGCTTAGTTCACAATCTCTTTGAAAACAGAATTTTTTCTATAATTCTTAATATGTACCACAGCTCCTAGGTTAGTCCCTTAAACAAAGTAGGTAGTACACAGAGGATGGACGGATGATAGATAGATGATGGACAGATAATAGATGAATGGATGAGAGATAAATGATGGATGCATAATGAATGGGCAGATGGGTGGATGGGTAATGGATGAATGGATAAATGGATGGGTGTAGCTGAAGTAAGCATGCCCTCACACAGATATACAGATAGACCACACAGATACACACACACACACACACACACACACACACACACACACACACACACACACACACACGAAGAAGAAGAAGAAGAAGAAGAAGAAGAAGAAGAAGAAGAAGAAGAAGAAGAAGAAGAAGAAGGGAAAACAGAATTAGAACACATTAAAATTAAAATTGAATGGCTGAGTATATAAACTACACCAATACCAAAATCATCTCAAAAGGAGCCACACAAACACTACATCAAAAACCCAACTCCAAAACAGAAAGTCAACCACTTCTCAAAGTCTCAGTTTCCTAATCCAAGACCAGCCCTTCACAGGACACAAGACAAGATGGAACTGAAGTCCCTAATGGTGATCCTTCCTCCTCCCATCTGCCACAGGAAAAGAAAATATTTTAAGACTTGAACTGAATGCTCAATTTTTGACATCAAGTTTTTATGAAATGTTTCAAAATCATCACATTTTGGAGACATTTTTTCCAAGAATTTCATTGCACTAACATTTTCAGTAAGACCACAGTGACCTCATTCTTCTCAGTGTGCTACACTAAGACCTGGATTCCAGAGTGCTAAGTATTTTTAGCATTTTCTTTATGTCACAGCAGCAGGAAAGGATGACTCGGTGGGGGAGGCTTCTTTGGATTTGGCATTGGGGCATCGGACAAGCCCACCTTCCAGTGTACCTGAGTTAGCACGGAGCCCATCATCCTTCTGAAACCCTCTACATTTTGCTTTTCTTTCTATAATGATCATCACTGCATCTCCCTGACACACTGGGTGGGTATTTAAGCAAATCCATGGCCAAAACATTTATCTTTATTTCAATCTTTCTTTTAGTTGTTTGTGTCATTGTGAAATGTATATTTCATTTAAACCCAATACTTAGATTATACATGACCCTGTTGTGCTCAATAAAACATGAGCACAAAGACACGATGCCAACGAGGTGAAGAATTAAGGTTAAAAAAGCATCGACTTGGCCGAGCGTGGTGGCACACACCTTCAATCCCAGTACTTGAGAAGTAAAGGCAGGTAGATCTCTGTAAGTTTAAGACCAGTCTGGTCTGCATGATGAGTTCCAGGACAGTTAGAGCTACATAGTGAGACCCTGTCTCAAACAAAACAAAACAAACAAAATGAAACAAAGCAAAACAAAAAACATGGGCTTGTTAGAAGAATCAAATTTTTACTTTTAAGTTTTTTGGTTGCAAATTCTCAAGAAAACAAGAAGACCAATTCTGTCAATGATAAATGTACACTATTCACAAAAAAGTAAGCAGCAGCAAACACAGTGAAGTATGATTATTCTTGAATCTAATACCGGATCAGTTTTTCTGAAAACCACTCAAAAGGCCATACAACATTATAAAAACGGCCATAGAATGTGAAGAAAGGAATGCTGGGTACATGGCTGTGGTCAAAGGGACTGTGTCCTGGGTGGGCAAAACTCCCCCAGCAGCTGATGCTAAGGTTGCTCCTGGTTCTTATCTAAGTAGAGAAGTCCATACCCCAGCTGCTAGCTATAAGTACTAATGTCATCTACCCCTAAGAAATCTGCTTAGGCCTCAGGAGATGGCTCCACGGCTAAGAGCACTGGCTGTTCTTGTAGAGGACCCAGGCTCAGTGTTCTTGCAGAGGACCCAGGCTCAGTGTTCTTGCAGAGGACCCAGGCTCAGTTCCAGCACCTATATACTGGCCTACAACTGACTAATTCCAGTTCTAGAGCAACTAGTGCCCTCTTCTGGCCTCCATAGGCACTGCATGCACTGGTGCACAGAAGTATATGCAGGCAAAACACTCATACATATGAAAAACAAATAAATAAATCTGAAAAAGAGAAAAAGAAAAAGAATTCTGCTTAGTCACCACCAAGTGAGAAATTATAAGGGGAAGGGGCCAGTGAGGCTAACAGGCAGTCCACAGAGGAAAACCAGAGTGGCCAGGAGCCCCAAGGGAAGCTGCTCACCCTCTGGGATTCTGAAACACACAAACAAAAGCAACACTGTCCTATCTCTTAGCCCCCACCAAGCTGACAAAGCTGACCCTGACTTGTTGCTAATGACATAGGGAATTCCCTTGCACTGTGGGGAAGGGTGTGACCTGGAATAACCACTCCGAATGGCACAGTGCCCGCGTTCCACAAAATTATAACCTGGTACCATTTGACGTCCAGTGAGTCTACTTGTAGGTATCACCCAAGAGAAATTCTCACACATAAGCACAAGAGAGCAGATGCAGGAATGCTCATGTGGGTGTGTTATTGCCTTCCTGGGATTCCAGCATTCAGGAGGGGAGGTGGGAGATTTCCAGTTCAAAACCACCCTGAGTTATATAGGGAGACTTTATCCAAGGAAGAGGGGGAGTTTTCAGACAATCCAGAGGATATCATGATAGAGTCGGAAGCCAGGACATAGGCACCATCAGGAACTTTAAAAAGTAAAATATACTAACTACATAATTGAACTGAATCAAGTCCATCTATCTAAGCAGAAAGAGCTCTCCATGCAAGTTTGAAAAGCATCAAATTATATACTGATCTACACAATCGAAACCATTCACTTAAAAGCATAGTGGAACCACTAGTGTTTGCAGTGTGTGTGCAAAGGGTGATGGTGATGGTGATGAAGGTGAGCTTGGGCAGGGAGAAAGGCCTTAAGATAAGGGAACAAACTGTTAAATGGTTTATCTGGTTAAACTGAAATCCTATTTCTTTTTATAAAGAGAAAAGATTTGTAAGAGAAGAGACAAAAGACACAGCATGGTTTCTTAATCCCAGCAAGTAGAGGAAGTTATCTTGTGATGTTCTTGTGACTGGTTTTCACTTTTTGAGGAAGAAAGGAAAGGAGAGGAGGCTGGAGGGAGGAGGGAAGGAAGGAACCCAAACAAGAAGAGGAGGAAGGAATGAACAGAAATGGGTACAAAGGAGAACTAGAGACCGCCGCAGAGTAAAATGACCACAGAAAGGTCCATTGTCTCCAGGCCTCAGTAGACACACACAGCTGAGTTCAGGTTTCTAGGTCTGCAGCTGGTCCCTTGCCAGCCAGGGCCCCAGCACTTCTAGGCAGGAACTGAACAGGAATACCTTGCACTACCTACTGGTGACTTACACCTAGCTACAGAAGGTTCTGGACTTTAACCATCTCCTCGAAAGCCCCACGGCAAGTCTCCCCAGAAATCTTTCCTCATGGTTCCTGGGAAGTGCTGTGGAACCCCCAGGGGTCTGCTTAAGAGAGGTATCGGACTTGAGGAAGGCCTTCATTCCCAAGGAAACATGGAAAAGACCAGGAATTTGGCAGAGGACTTCAAGAGCTTTCACCATGACAACCCGCAGCTTCTCTGCCCCCAGCCGAGGATTCTAGAAAACTCCGGACTCAGGGGCTTTCTGGCCCAGGGTCTCCCTCCAGCCCTGCCTCACAGGACTTCAGAGGAGGCCAGCAGAACAATTTCTTCACAGCAATCCAGGCTTCCTCCCACCGCCCTGCAGAGGGTAACTTTGTCCATTCCAGCAGGCTAACAGCCACTTTCTGATCACTGTGACAGCGGACAATCAAATAGTTAAAATTCCACACTCCCTAGGAACTCTCTTAGCTCCTTGAGCCCTCAGGACTTTTACCCTTGTCCCATATCAGCAACCCTTCAGAAGTCACTACTGGCCTCCACCCTCTCATGGTGTCCACAATAAGCCTTCATCCTTCCTCAAGCCCAGGTACTATTTTGGGACCCTACCTGTGAGCCTTGTTCTTAACTCTTTTTCACGCCTCCAACTATGTTCTACTGCCCTAAAAATCAGATTTCATATGCTTGAGCTATCAGAAAGTTCACCAAAATCTATTCAGAGATGCTACAGGCTTGAGACACTCCTCAAACAGCAGGGGGGCAGTACCCAAACTGCTGGGCACAGTCAGAGCTCTGTGAATCCACCCCATGGCGAGAATTCCCAGCACTCTACAGTGTGTATTTAAGACTTAGAGAGAAAAGAATGCTTTTTGAATGCTGTGGGCAGAGACAAGGAACTACAGAACAGCCTGGAAATACACATATGTCCATACATACATACATAGGAGTGACTGACAGCATAGCTGGAGAAAGCCCATTGCTAGCAAGCCTTGAAGGCTGACAGACAACTCAAATACACATGCAGGCTACAGTCACCTCATGCTGTCGCTGGTGCTCTCCAGTCTCAACTTGACATTTTAGGCCTTTATTAAGACATTTTCCTGAGGGTAAAGAATTTCCCCTCTGCAGTCTTAACAAAAAGCTGGATTTTTGAGAAATAAAGGAAGTAATATTCAGAAAACTTCATAGGGATGGCTTTGAATTGAAGGCTTCTGGAATGGATCTGCCTCACATTTTAATTTTGCATTTGCTCCTCAGTCAAATCATCCCACTAGGAAATCTCTGCAAGCACAATGAGTGGCCCTACACAGCTTGTCTTTTAGAAATACGAGCTTAAAACTAGTACAGCCCAAAAGTATGAACTCCTGGTGCCCAGATATCTGCTGCCTCACCTCCAAATAGGTAGAGGATAGATGGAGAGATAGGCTGAAGGTAGGTTGGGTTCAGAGCTATGAGTGCAATGCCTCTCCTCCCCCATACCTAGAGCCGTGGGCTGAGACACGTCAGTCTGACGTCTCAGCCATAGCGTCTTTCATAGGACATAGAACCATTTCTCAACCCCCATGCTTTGTTATCTTTGTAATAAAACAGCTCAATGGCAGAGTTGGGAGGCAGGATGTCAGTAGACATGGGAGTGGGGTAAGAGAGGGTATAAAGGGAATAAAAAGGATAGCAATATATTGTGTAATTGTACAAAATTGTCAAAATTTATATATATATATATATATATATATATATTTTTTTTTTTTTTACTTAATAAAATCTCAATGAATTAAGAATGCCCCTACATCCTGGGTCCAATGCTAAACAACTTCATTTTCTCAGTGAGAAAGCTGAGGATAAAGTTTTCAAAGTTATCCCAGAAGCAAGTGTGAGGGGTAATGTGACAGGTCAGTACAAGATACAGGATTGGGTTCTCTTACTATGGTTTCCCCTTTGAAAGAATGCCACACAGCTATGGAAACATACATGCAAAAAGTATCAAATAAGCTTGCTCAAAAAAAAATCTTAATTCTGGGTGTGGAAGCACCTGTCTTTAAAGCCCTTGGGCGGCAGAGGCAGGCAGATCTCTGAGTTCCAGGCCAACCTGGTCTACAGAGCGAGTTCCAGGACAGCCAGGGGTACACAGAGAAACCTTGTCTCTAAACAAACAGCAACAACAAAAATTCTTAATTCAGTTGGCCAACTAATTCAAACTGTCAGATGTCAGCACTTCAGCCTCCCCAGAAGTAGGCCCCAAGCAGTCTTTAAGGGGCTGTCAGAGATCGTCTCATGATGTAAAATACCACCAGGGGACTTTTTATTCGTTCCCTTTCTCAAGAGAAGGAAACTGAGCCTCAGCCATGCCTAGTGGTTCCCCCAAAGGTCACGTAGCTGCTGAAGATGTGAACCTAGATTTTCAGCCTCTGAGGTCTGACCTCAGAGCCACAGTGCCAAGTCACTAGGACTTCTGTCCTGTTTTGCTTTGTTTTGCTGTGATAAACACCATGACCAAAAGCAACTTGGGGAAGAAAGGGTTTATTTTAGCTCACAGCTTATAGTGAGGGAAGTCAGGACAGGAACTCAAGACAGGATCCTGGAGGCAGGAACTGATGCAGAGGCCATGGAAGAGTTCTGCTTACTGGCTTGCTCTTCATGGCTTACCAGCCTGCTTTCTCACAGCCTCTTGCCCATGGAGGGCACTGTTCACAATGAGTTGGGCCCTCCCACTTCAATCATTAGTCAAGAAAATGTCCCACAGGCCTAACTCCAGGCCAACCTGATGGAGGCATTTCTCGGTTGAGGTTCCTCTTTGTAGATGACCTTAATTTATATCAAGTTATTAAAAAAAAAAAACCTAACCAGTACACATACAGACTTGTAAATCTAGTACCTTCAACAGAGAGTTTCTAGAATGTCTTCATAATGGATCTTCACAATTAATCATGACCTAAAAGGAATGAGTAAGGACATTTTTCAGAGGATCTCACACTGTATCTATGTGGGACTATAATAGGAGATAGGAAATTACCCTTAGTTTCCCACACAATGCCAACCTCTGAGCACTGAAGCTTCTAAGAACAGCTCCCAGGCCCTAGAACTTGTGAAGGGAAGTGTTTGGAAAGCAGTAAATGGTGGGGTCCACGACGGAAGCATTGTGTGCTGGTTCTACTGTGTGTTAGCACCATGACCTGGGGGAAGGGCCACGTAGGGTTTCCTTGTCAGAGTTGGAAAATGACAGTAACCATTACATGCCTCCTACATGAAGCCCTCCCCTAGGGCTGCTTATTCTAACGAGCACTCACTGAGGCTGAGCACTGTCTTAGTTACTGACAACCTGGTAAGTTTAATGCCACACATCTCCAGTGCTCACATCTAAGGAAGAGGCATATGGACTTGATAATATTTCAGACCTCTTCAATGTACAACTATGAGAAAAGTTCCCCCAAGTAATTATGGACAAAAAGGTTACCCTCTGCATTTTTCTCTGAGAGTTTAGAGAGCATTGTGCTTGTCTGTGTCTGCCAACATGAGCTTTCCAACAAGGAACAGCACCATTTGTCATCAGAAAACTTAGTTGGAGGGGTAGCATAAGGTCTACATAAAACACATCAGTATCTACCAGGAAGATGTAAGTTTAACTGAATTATTACATTGTCTCCCATGCAAATTTAAGACTACAATCTAACCAACAAGTGATGTGCCAAATCCTAAAGATGGGTTACACAGTTGCAGCAAGCCATGTGATCTAGATCTCTCTCTGTCGCTGGGATCAAACACTGACCAAAAGCAATTTAGGATGGGAAAGGGTTCATTCCAGTTTGCAGGTCACAGTCTGTCCTTTAGGGAAGATGGGGCAGGAACTGAAGCAGGCACTGAAACCGTGGGGTAACTTTGCTGGCCAGCTCACATCCTGCCTCACTCATTGGCTCACTCTTAGCTAACCTTCTTGTACAGCCCAGGGTCACCTCCATATGGGGTGATGCTGCCCACAGTAGGCTGGTGCTATTCACTTGGGTTGTATCCTCCTGTATCATTTAACAATCAATGCAATCCCCCACAGACATGTCCACAGGTTAATCTGATCTAAGCAATTCCTTACCCAAGGCTTTCTACCCTGTTGATTCTAGGCTGTGTCAAATTGAAGATTAAAACTAACTAGGGCACCATGTCGAATCCTGATCTGCCCAATGCAGTGTGTTTTCTCTATTTTTTTCCTCTCATGTTTTATTAGTCACTAATATTTTTAAACTAGTAATTGACACATTTGAATCCCCTTCTCCCCTCAAATACACACTAAAATAAATAAAATGAAATGAAAATCCAGAGGATAAAGGAAACTACTCCAGTATTCCATCCTAGATCATGTGGGTGACCAGCTGTGCCACCTCCAAGGATCTGAGTGTATTTCTACTTGTAACTTCTTGACTGACTCTGGCTGTTCCTTCACTGCCTCCTGAGAAGGTTTTATGATACTGACTCCATTCTTGCTTTGAATCTCCTCTGAGACATTAATGCCCTATAAAATTCACCTTGAAAAGAGTTGCCTAAAGATCCCTAAAATGAGCCTCATGCAATAAAATGACACAAAAAGGACCATAAACACCTCATTTTAAAAACAATAACAAAATACTTCCTGTGGTAATATGGCTCTGAAATTCCCCCAAAGGCCAAATACAAAAGGTGGGTTTGCCAGCTCCTATGTCTGATAGGAGGTGGTGCAAGCCTTGGGGGGTGGAGCCTCATTGGAGGAAGCCAGTGCCCCTGGAGAGCCACATAAAGAGCATCCCTTATTCAAACCCCCTCTCACTCTCTTCCCACTGTGATGCTCTGCCTTACTACAAGCCAAGGGTCACAGACAGAACAATCCTTTGCTCCTGTATGACCTCAGTGCCTTGGGTACTGTGTCCCAGCAAAAGAAAGCTGATTAATACACTTTTTTTTTCCAGAACAATAGACATAGCCAAACATAATTTAGTACTTCATGTGATGGTGGATAAATCCCAGAAGGAGATTTATCAGAAGGAGGAAAAAGTAGATTCTGTGTGATAATTTTTAAAGCTCCAAGGAATATGGTTAATATCATCCGGCCTTGTCTCTGGCAAGTCACAGTAGCCTAGTGCAGCCAATGGGAAGACATTGTTCAGCAGGTACCATGACATGGCTTTGAACTATGACAGTACAAGGACAAAATGGTCCAAACACTGGATGATTAGGAAAAAAGTTACTGAAGTTCCTGTCTAAGCCAGCATATTTATTTAGGATAAGCGGTTCAGTGGGAATTATATGAGGAATACGTGAGCTCCTCCTGTGATTTGAGGTGCAGTTCACAGGTAATTCATCCTGGCAGGTGCGCTGGGGAACCATTCCTCTCAGTTTGGAAACACCACAGGAGAGAGCTTCCCTATGGCTGGAAAAGCTGCCAGGTCACAGCTGCTCTCGATGGCCAAAACCATCTCGGCTGCCCTGTTAGCATGACTCTGGGTCTCCACCATTGCTCCAAATTCTGGAGATGTCACATTGCTGCATCGCAGCATGCCTGGGTCTGCCTGCTGCTTCCTTTGCAGCTCATCTTCGTGTGCAGGCAGGGCGGCTTCCACCTGGATGAGCACGAAGGCTGGGCTGCTCAGTCTCTGTAAAGAGATGTCAGTCCCCACCATCTGCTTGTCTGGTTTGCAAGAACAGACTAGAATCTGTCCTTATTCAACACAGAGATGAACATTTCTAGGCTCTGATCAGAGGAGACAACCACAAGCAACACAGTAGAGCTTGTCAGAGCTCTGCTCACGAAAGAACAGGTGGTGAGGGGAGTCTGAGGTTATAACACGCATGACCCCGAGTGGGCAGTGAGGCGAGTGTGACCCTCAGAGAATGAACTCGATCCTTTTTAGCCTTTGCAGACTCCATGTCACTGTCATGTCCCCTGCTTTCTCCAGAAGAAAGTGAAATCTACCCATGGATCTTTGTAAAATCTGTGTACTGGATCACTCACTGTCCTTGCAAAGAAATTTCTTTCAGCACAGGGTGCCGGCAAAGCTGCGCTCCTGTGGGATTAGGAGGTTGTCTCCTTCCTAATAATGAGTTTTTCTTTTCACTGCCAGGAAGCTGAGGACAAATGCTGGACTCAGTCATTGTAACTAATCCAAGCGTTCGGAGTAGACGATGTTCTGATCTCTCTCTTGTCTTTAATCCCTATTTCCTCTTATTTTTACCCTGTTAACTTTATTACGTAAAATTATCGTCATCAACTGTTCAAACTAATAAGGAATTGTTTGTTGTGCTTCTAATAATTATTCATTAAAAATATGTGACCATAACACATAATTACTTGATCTTATAGTGAGATCATCTTACAGGATAAATACTGATTAAAAAAATGGAAATTTCACCAGAAGTGGTGACATGTTCCTTTAATCTCAGCACTTGGGAGGCAGAGGCAGGTAGGTCTCTGTGAGTTCAAGCCAGTCCAGTCTACCTGGAGAGTTCCAGGTTCTGCCAGGGCTACATAATAAACCCTGTCTCAATTTTTTTCTTGAAACTTTGATCCCATGCATTAATCTTATTTTTAAATGCTTTCTCCTCTCTCTGTTACTTCAGGTAAACTAGTGTGCTATTGATGGTTCCCAAGGAAGAAACACCAATGAAGAGCCCGGGCTGAGGAAACCTGACAGTACTTCAACCAACATAAATCATGGCAGAACAGCTCTGAAAGCTGTGGGCCTCTGGGCCAGACAAGTCACTCTCCACAGACAGAGCCTGGGAGCTGATATCCCTGCCCCAGCCTCAGGATAGATCAAGCATGAAGAGGGAAAGTGAGCAGTGAACAAACACCAAAGAGGAATGGTGTAAATGGTGAGGCGTCGGGGTCTCTGTGAGTCTGTTTCTAGCTGGCACGGCTTGTGACTAGGGTTATGAGGGTGAAGCAAAGCAGCGCCTTGGCGCATGCCACTCAGTTTCCCCTCCAGTGCTTCAAAAGGCACAAGATCACGTCTTTGGAGTCACAGTACAAGCATGCTAGTGGGAGTGATCCCAAGTGTTAGGGGCTGCTGTGTGACTGTGATGTGGGGAAGTTATTGCACAGAAGAGGGACTGTGTCTACATCTTTTAAACAGATCTGTTATAAAAACCCTTATTCATGGAACATGATTATTTAAAAACCACATTTCTGAGCTAGCTGGATCACTCTTAGCAGAAAGTAGAAGGGTTGTTGGCAAAAGATGTGGGTGCAGGCCTGGGTCTGGCTGTTTGATGTCTATGTCCAGGATTATGTACACCAAAGACCTTTGGGAATGGATACTGGGATGGCATAGCACACAGATGCGCAAAATGCCAGTAGACCAAACATTCAAAATACTTGAAATGCATATATTTTGTAGAAGCCTTGTGATTAAAAAATAATAACTGGGGGAAATTGGAGTACAAACTGTTTACCTCTAGAGTCCAGAAGAACAGTTAGAAACCTGCTAAACAAAGTAGACAGGTCTACTGGACATGTAACAGCTGTAGAAAAAGACTCTGACCTGAATGTCAGGGGTTAAATCTGCCTCTTCTCTGCTCAGCACACAGATGGGCAATATCCCAAACAACCAAGCACACCAAGGGAGATGAACATACTGGGCAAACCAGCCCAGAGGCATTCCACCGTGCAATAGCAGGATGGACGCCATTCATTCGAATCTGTGCTCTCAACCACAGTGCCTGCCCAATGCCAAGGTCAAGGGAAATCCTTTTGCTTCCTTACAGTTCCTCCTCAGCCTCACAAAATCCCCCTCAAAATACAGTTGAGGACAGACAGTCAAAACCTGAGAATAAAGGGTAAACTGAGTCAAGCATTTTACATGCATTTGCTTAATTCAGCCTCACAATGTCCTACAAGAAAGGTTCTGTGATTACCCCTTTTTCCAGATAAAGAAGCAGAAACAGGAAGTGAATCAACAGAGGCTGCTTGACCCACTTCCTAGAGCACATAGCAATAAATCCTTCCTTACAGTAGTGACCACACCCTGAGAATGTGGAAATGAACTTGACCATTTGCTTGTCCATGCCACCTGAGCCAATTAGTTTTTGATTAAAAACAAAAAACAAAAAACAAAAAAACCTTTACCTCAGTCAGAATGGCTATCATCAAGAAATCTGACAACAAGTGCTGGAGAGGACATGGAGGGAGAGGAACCCTTATTCTCTGCTAGCGGGGTGCAAATTAACATACCCATATGGAAGTCAGTTTCCTCAAAGAGTAAAAACAAAATTTCCACATGACCCAGCTATTTCACTCCTAGGCTTATACCCAAGAGCTCCCTATCCCCCGGAGATATTTGGACATCTGTGTTCCCTGAAGCTATCTGTGAGAGCAAGGAGATAGAGCCAGCCTACACACCCATCAGGAGAAAGTGGAGGCTAAAAACCCGGCACGTGCATAAAGTGGAATACTATTCAGCTCTAAAGAAAAATACAATCATGAAATTTGCAAAAGAATAGACTTAGAATGTGTAATATTCACTTGAGCCACCCAATCTCAAAAAGAAAAGGAGAGTGGGCTGTCCCTGAGATGAGGCTCCCAGCCTATGATGTCCATGTGCTTGTGTAGTATAGTAGAACATTTAGAAATGGGGGTGACAGGAGGGTGGGATGCTGGTAAAGGACACATGAGTTAGAAGAGAAGGCAGGAAGCAAACCATTTTTATAGTTTTAACTCTGTTTCTCCCCTTTAGTGGTGAATTCATGCATAAAACTATATTTGGCAGTGAATGTGTAAAACTTTAAGTGAGGCTCATAGCTTCAGAAAGACCATTCTAACTGTATGGAAGGTGTAAAGAGTTTCGAACTGGGCAAGTATTTGGGTGGCTTCCTTAATCTACCTGTGCAATGCTTACAATGAAGTTATTGTTTTTAAGATTTAAAAAGAAAAGAAAAATGGTGAGAAAGAGAACTATCATAACATCAGGGTTCTCCCAGGATCGAACAGCAGTGGGGGAGGAGGAGAAGAGTAGAGATCACATCCCGTGATCATGCTGTCCTTGCTGGGAACATGGCTTGCCATGTGTCACATCCCTGCAGAGTAAGGTGAGGCTCTGCTATGAAGAAGTTTGAACAGCATGGTGAGCCCACTGCATGCTCTCAGGAAATGCACCCCATGATGATGCTGTTCTAGAGCATTCTCCCAGCTCAATACCACAGTGACACCTGCTAGACAAGCTGGTCCACAGACCCTTCGCTCTGGGGAGTAGCCTAGGCAGCTTGAAGGTACCCCTTCCTTATTCTTTTACCAGGTCAGGTGAAGATTGGGCCAAGGGATAACAGGCTCCTACCTGAGTCATACCCTTGCTTCTTGGCCAGGTGTCCAAGTCTCAGAAACCCCTACTAAAAAACATTAAATCTACAACTGGCACCTATAAAGGACTGTTCTTTTGAGTCTCACCTCCCAAGGGCAAACTATGCCATGGGTATGCACATCTCTAACCTTGATGTTGTGGAGAGAGGCTTTTCTATGGTGGTGTACTGGGAAATCAGGTGTGATGTCTAGATTGTGCATCATTATGAAACTGACTGTAATGTTGACCTCTACCATGAGACCCATGACTCTACCAATTTGAGACCTTTCTTATCAGAGGACAGCATTATAGTCAGTTTCATAATGATGCCTACTCCTTTTGAAATTCTTAACTTCCAAAACCCATGGGGAAATCTAAACATATATAAGTATATATTTATATATAAATATATAGCATTATATAAACATAAACAAATGGATGTTATTTAACTCATGGAGGAATTATCTGTTTGGATCTTTCAACACCATCTGTTCACCTATAGATCCCTCCACTCTATTTCTAAAAGCTTTCCAATCTCATATGGCAGTTATTTTATGATTAGTTCTGCAAACAACTATAAAAATTTCTCAGATGCAAAATCACGTTGATCACTATAAATGCAAATGAAGCCCCATGCAAGGTGCACAGCTTCAGCCTGATGCATCTTGACTGAAAAGACACAGACACATACAGTATCAGGTAGGGTGGTAAACTGCCCCCAGCATTGTGTGATTCTGCTTCTAACATCTACAGTTCTCTGAGAAAAGTGAACAACCTCTGCCATGTGCTATACAAGGAGCATGAATCCCATATGAACTCCCATGCCAGCATCACCTTACATGTGAAGCACTGTATTGCAGCTTCAGAGAGAGCTGCAATTCACTCCTGAGGCTCTCTGCTATTGGCTACTACACAGCACAGCAGACACAGCTCTGCATCAACACATCCACTTCTTCACCGGAGATCAAATGTCTTCCCTAGACTCATCTCTGCTCTTTCTGCATCTTTCTGCATCTGTGGCCCTTTACCCTCCCATCTCACCCCTACCATCCTTCTTGTTGAATAAATGTTCATCTGGCCTCACTAATCCTTAGTCTTTTCCCCTTCTATAATCAATTGATTTCTTGGCATGAACAAACTAACACTGTGCATTTTAATTCTGTGAAGGTTATTCACATAAATAAATACCATAACCTAGTGGCTTTAGAAAACTCACCTCTAGAGATTTACATATTGATGGGTAAGAAACAAATTGAGTACTCTTATTTGGAATCCTAAAGGATAGATGATAGATAGATAGATAGATAGATAGATAGATAGATAGATAGATAGATACATACATACATACATACATACATACATAGATAAAGATACAGATATAGATAGATAGCTGATAGGTAGATGATAGAGTAGCAGATTCATGAATGTATCTCCTTATATATGTCCAATGTGTTAAGAAAGAGCAGAAACAAGGTGCATAGTTATCATATGCACAGTTATCATGTAACTGCTCTCATGCAGCTTATGTCCTAATGGGATATTTAACACGTACACAGTGTGTACTGGGGATGCCATGTGACTGGGACACATGATGGTCCTGTAAGAGCAGGGGAGGAGGGTACAGCCTAGATATTAGAGGAGAACTGGAAACTTAAAAGGTAAGGAGAGGTCAGCTAGGAGTAGAAGGCAGAGAGCAGAGAGATGGCTTCCGGCCACTGGGGCAGCCAATAGGCACTGAGAGTAAGTGGGAAGACAACTTGGTGCTGAAATGCCAGAGTGGCCACAGCTCAGCACTAAAGTACTAAAGGACTAACAACACAGATAATAAGGCCAGAAAAATGGCACTGAATCAAGGACACGGAGCTTCTGAGGCTTATGATGGAGATGTTTTGTGGAGGATAAGAGATAGTGGTGGAGTTTCATTCTTCTACACACAGATAACCAGCTTTCCCAGCACTATTTTAGAAGAAACATACAGTGTGCTAATGATCCAGCTTCACACCTGAACCCCTACTGCACCTCTATGGAAAAGTCTTCCTCTACATCATCATGACTAGGGAGGTGCACACCCATGGCATGGTCTACCCTCATGACATCAAGCCCAAAGAAAAGACCTCCATGGGCCCCAATGATTGATTTTATATCTTTTAGTAGGGGATCCTGAGGCCCTGGACATAGGCCAAGAAGGGAGTGTGTCGTCTTCAGGTAGGAACTTCCCTGTGTCCATTGAACCTTTCCTCACCTCATGTGAAAGAACATGGTGGAAATGCACAGAGTGAGTACCTTCAAGATGCCCAGGATACTCCCCAGAGCTAAGGGCCTGCAGACCAGTGGGTTCATCACCCCATCATTGCCATTTCAAGAGAGGAGACTGCCCTAGGACGGGGTAAATAAAGGGGTGTTGCCTTGGCTAGTTTTGTGTCAACTTGATGCAAGCTAGAACCACTTGAAAAAAGGGAACCCTCAACTAAGAAAATGCCCCCACCAGATTGGCCTGTGGGCATTTTCTTCATTGATATTTATGGGGGAGGGCTCAGCTCACTATGAGAAGTACCACTTCTGGGATGGCGGTCCTGGGTTCTATAAGAAAGTGGGCTGAGGAAACCATAAGGTGCAGACCAGTAAGCAACACTCTTCCATGGTCTCTGCTTCAGTTCCTGCCTCCAGGTTCCTCAGCAGTGGACTGCGATGTGGAAGTGTAAGCTAAAATAAACCCTTTCCTCCTGAAGATGCTTCTGTATTGGTGTTTACCACAGCAGTAGAAACGCTGACTAAGACAGGTGGATTTCTTGAGAATATCCAGTGGGGCCACCAGGTTGTTTAGACAGCTTTGAAGAAAACAAAGAGGTGTGTGTAGCTCAGATAGAATTATAGCTTAAACACATTAGGTGAAAACAACCAAGATTCAGTACAGTGGGTATAAACAGAAGTATCTGTGTCTGCGTCTGTGCTATGAGCACAAGCAGACTATTTCTGGAAGGAGAAGCAGACTGAGACAATAGAGGAGTTGCATTGGAAAGGGACCGAGAGGCTTAAGATTGCAGCATCAGTTAGAAGAGAGACTAACATTTCAGAAGATACTCATTCATACTGCTTTCATTGTTTGTGATGTTCAATATTACTTTCTTAAAGTTAATCCAAAAAAATCACATATAATAAAATTAATGCATTTCAGAGAGAATAGATAGATAAAATCGTCCTAAGGAATTCAAAAGGCTCTTGGGCTATAGAAAAAATGAATGTGTCAATCAGAACTAATCCTGAGCAGTGAGTGAAAGAGAGAGAGGATCCATGCCCTGATGGAGATGGAGCCTCCACCAAGCTTAGCCTAATGCTGCCAAACATCTTAACTATAAAATTAAATGCCCTGGGCTCTGATTCCAAGAACCTTAAGCTAGTTTTCAGACATAATTTGTTCTTCTTTAGAGATCTGCTGTACAGAAAGAGATTTTTATGCTGATCTCTGTGTTCGATCCCAAGCAATAATTATGTGGACTCTTTATATTGTGGCATAATGACAACCAAGAAGGATGGAAGAATGGGGAGTAGGGAGACCATCATCTTTGGGAATGAGAACCTCAGAGAAATTATTAGCAGTGTCATGACAAAAAACAACATTTTGAAAAGGCTAGTACCATCCCCACACCTATTCTGGCTATAGAGCTACACATGCCTAAAGTGGGGAAGGAGGCAGGCATACAAACTAGGAGGCTACCACAGCATTTTAAGAGAAAGATGATGGTGATAGAAGTTAAATTGTTTTTAATTAAGTATTTATTTGATATTTGTTTTCCCTCCAGATTGTAAGCTCCCCAAAACAGGCAAGGTCAACCTTTCTCATCACATCTCAAGTACTAAGCACAGTGTCCCACACAAAGTAAAAGCCCAGTAAATATTTAAAGAAAGGGGGATGGGTAAGGGAAGAGGGAATAAGATGGACAGGAAACTAAAAAGAAGAGACTATGTTTCTTTAAGAAATGTTTGAGTTGAATTTATATGAATGACTATAATAATTTAAAGAGAGAGAAAAATCCAGGTTTCTGGCCTGTGAGGCTAAGTGGGCTGTGGCATCATCCATTAAGGGAAGGGAACAGCAGATGGGCCAAGGACAGTGACTATGAATTTAATTTGTAAGTGCTGAGTGTCATACACTATTGCATATCCAGAAGGAGTGATCAGTAACAGTTGAGCACACAAACCAAAAGATCATCCCTGAAAGTTTATGAAAATATGTATGGAACTTCATTAGCACGAAGAAGGCAGCAGGTCTTGAGAATGGAAGGAGCCCAAGAACAGAAGCATCTCTGGTCAAAACTTCAGGGACGTCAACTTTGAGTGGAGAAACAGAAGATGACTCTACAAGAAAAGCCTAAGGGCAGTGGCTGGAGACAGCATCATGTGACGCCATGGCCCAGGGGAAAGGGGCTTCAAGAAGGAAAGGGCAAGAAATCCCAGTGCTGCTCAGAACCCCCACAATCAGGGCAGAGTGCTACAGTTTCAGATGGGTGTGGAAGGACACATGTGACAGGGGACCCAGATCAGTTTTGAGGTCCAGCTTTGGTAGGTCAGGTGTTCCTAGTCTGTCAGGTTGTGCCATACTGTCCCCAATAACACCTGTGGAGACTCATTAGGCAAATGAAGTGAAGGAGTTTGATGAGCGGAAAGATAAGATTTGATCCCTGTTGACATGGCATACTCCATCACCATTGTCACGAAAGGCCAACCTAAGGGACGAATGAGTTAGGGACACTCCAGAGTCTCAGCCATAGTAGACCAGACATGTGTCAAAGTTATTGTCAATAAGCATACAGCAGTGAGTTCTGATTAAAAATCAGCACTTGAGCTAGCTGGTATAAGCATTTAAAATGCAGGTAGATGGTACATGCTAAGAATGTTATCCCTACCAGGAAGGGTTGTGAGGAACCTCAATGATCTTAGTGGGAATCCACAGAATACTGTCCAGTGCAGCAGAGAGCTGACTTGAGGCGGGTGACTTAGAGAAATCCTGTGTGTCAGAATTCTGCTACCCAGTCACCCATAGTATCACAGCAGGCTCGATTTAAAAAAAATAAATAATAACAGAACACAAAAAGGAATCACTAGTGTATGCCTGACTGATCAGATGCTAGAGCCTCTTAAAGGTTAGTATCCATCTAAGTCCCTACTTCTAAGTTCAACACTCAAGCTGTTAAGGTGGTCACAGCATCCCAGACCCAGGGTTGATTTAGATGAACCAGCATCCCAAAGGTGCCAGACCCTCTCATTCACTCTGGTAGTTTCAACATATCTTGGACATTGCTTTTGCTGCTGTAACAAAAATACTGGAGGCTGAGCTGATTTAATTTGCAGTTCTCCAAGGCCAAGTACATGGCAAAGCAGCTGCACAGTATCTGCTAAGGTCTCATGACAGCTATACAGAGCCAAAGGAGGAGGAGATACAGGGACCACCCTCTTACAACAACCCATTTTCATTGTAATAAATACAGTCACATGATAGCTGACTCATGCCCTAAGACCAAACAGAGTACCTCCAGAAAGACCTCAGTTCACTCCTGGGGTGTGACCCATGGTCTACTCAGCTCCCACTAGGTTCTGCCTCTAAGGTTCCACCACCGCTCTATAACACACATGGGGACTGAGGTGCCAGCACAAAGACCCTTGAGGTCAGACCTCATACAAAGTTTGTCAAAGTCCAAATAGCATTTTCCCGTAGAGGGCCCCTTTCACTTTCACCAGGCTCCTTTACCCATTTTCTGTGTTAACCTTATTCACCCTGAGTCCAGATGAAAGAACAGTGTTTCTAAATCACAGGTCACCTACTCAGAAAGAGCAAAAAAGCAAGATTGCTCCACAATCCATTAAGCATTTGCCACCAAATCACCACTCCCTCTTTTGTGTGTGTGTGTGTGTCTGTCTGTCTGTCTGTCTGTGTCCTAGGAGCATGAGGAGGAGATGAAAAGTACCACAGACATAAGGAGCTGAAAAGTCACAAATGGGAAGAGCTGTAGCACCCAGGTGTGCTTGTCAGTTTGAACTGCTATAAACAAAAAATGTGTAAATAAGTAATTTTTGACAGCAGAACTTTATTGTTCATAGTTCTGAAGGCTGACAAGACCAAGATCAAGGTCCCAGCAGATGCAGTGTCTAACGGGGCCTATTTATCACAGGTGGCACCTTCTATGTATCTCTTCATGTTGTAGAAAGAGCAACTGAACTCTCGAAAGTCTCTTTTTAAAGGGCACTCAACCTATTCATGAAGGGTCTGCCATCTCCTGGCACCATTGCTTTTGGGATTAAATGTCAACATATGAATCTAGAGGTGGGCATAAACATGCAAGCCTTAGAACATGGGACACAAAACCTTCTGTAGCACCCTAGAGAGGTCATAGGACAGCTTTGAAGTGAAGCTGGATCCAACTAAACAGTAACTGTGGTATGTTGGCTTGCTTGGGGTTTCCTGTTCAGTTGGCTAGTTGTGTGGGTGGGTAGGTGGATGGTTAGTTAGGTAGTCATTGGTGGGTTGGGCGGTTGGATGAATGGGTGAGTGGTTGGTTGTGTGGGTAGGTAGTTGTGAGATTGTGTGGGGTGTGTGGTTAGATAGGCAGTTTGTTGGTGGTTTGGGCTGTTGGGTGGGTGGATAGGTAGTTCTTTGGTTGGTTTGTGGTGCCAAGGATTGAGCCTAGAGCCTTGAGCATGCTGGGTATGCCTTCTACCACAAAGCCACTTCCCCAGCCCAGTTTGTTTGTTTTGGAGAAAAGTGCTTAGTTGTGTTTTATTTTTATTTTTTAATCATACCCTGCCAGGGAAACTAAAGGTCACCATGCCAAGCTCTCTTGCTCACACATAACAAATGAGTAAGGCAACTTCAGCAAAGAAATACGACCTGTGTACAGTGAGCAAGAGTCACATTTGGCTATGAAATTTCTCTCAGCTCACAAGGGACTCTGGGGTCTGTAAAGTAGAAATAACCCCTGTGACAAGGCTTAGGCTTTCTGATCTTTGGAAATAGTCATTCATTTATTTATTTATTTGTATGTGTGTACACACGTGTACGTGTAGGCGTGTGTGTGTACGGTGTTTGTACATGTGTGTGAAGTTCGGAAGACAACTGGCAGGAGACAGGCTACCCACGGGTCCCCAGCCTTGGTGTCAAGTCACCCTAACTGCAAGTCGCCATTTTGCTCTCTAGTCCTTTTGAAAAATTCTTTTTCCTGATTTTACCCTTTAACATTGCACCATATTTCACAAGTCATGTGAAAACTCAAATCCCAGCCTTCTTTGATTCAGAATAATTTCCATTTGTGTTGAAAGCTCATCAGAGACTCAGGAGATGCACTAACATTTACAAACTTCGCTCTGAGATGTCCCATCAGGTCACAGGCAAGCAAGCAGTGCAATGATTAAAATGAAATTAAAAGAGTAACTTAAAGCAGCTAAGCTTCCATTGCCAGAAGTTTTATAAGTCACCATAATTCAGCCTGAAGAATCACACAGAGTGCAGTTTTAGCAGAGATTTATATATGCATAGTCACAGGGTTCTACACGAATATCATTCTGGGGTAATATGAGTATGTAGGGAAGGCTGGGGTTCTAAAAGTTCATTGATCTTTATTTGAAACAGAAAAGGAACTCTAGTAGAGTGTGATTAATAGTTTTGTTACCTATAAGAAGATTAAAAAGTACTAAAGTCACTCAAATCATGTCTCTCTTAACAGTATAACAGACTGCAAAGGAGCTGGATGAAAGTGGGGATAGGGTGGGAAGGAAAGAATGGGATGAAACATCAGTGCACCCCACACACACACCGTGGTGCTTAGTCTGAACATTTATTCAGATCTCCAGAGCTCTTTTGCCTGAGTTCTGAAAAGCGAATCCAGGCAACTGCAAGTGAGGAGACAGACCTCAGTGAGTCGCTGGAGTTCCACCCTATGTACTCCTCTGTTGGAGCGCTGGGCAGACAGTGAGCCTTCCAGTCCCTCAGAGGCCATCAAGTCCCCACCTACTTCAGTGTGAAGTTTCTAACCTACATAAGCAGACACCCAAAGAGCCCATCAGATCCATCTTGGGCAACACTCCACAGGAAACCTGAGCTCTGTCTTAGAGGTGTTTCCTCACTGGAACATCCTGAACTGTGACAATACACAGGACAGCAGCTAAGTGGACCCCTAGGTTAGCTTGCTAGCTCAGCTGCTGAGTTGAGTCTGGTGTCTTAAAGCATTGAGAGGGGCAAAAGAGAAGCCAGGAAAGGATAGTAAGTACTCTCTGGCCATGGGTCTTTCATGGGAGCTAGCAGACTATATAAAGGGCTGTGGGTCCCAACTGTGACAAAGACTTCTTTCTGTCCTGTGTTCTGTGCTCACTCTCAAGTATCAGCCAACCACACTGGTCCATTTGGCATTCCTCATCTGTGCCAAGTCATGAGGACTTTTCTTTGTAGCCCAATTTTGTGTAAGAGCTGTGTAATGAAGAGGACTGTATATGCACATATATTTTTTTCAATGTAAGGTCAACACAAAAAGGCATGTCTTTCCATGTGAAGGTAGAGTCATTGCTTTGGAATCTGTAATGGCCTGGGCCTCTTTAATTACATTGTCTCACATAGAATGTGTTTGCACAGAGCTAGCCATCCCAAGCTTGTCTTCCCCTTGCTAAAAATGCTCTAACAATTGCCTGGAGTTAGACTTCTGTCTGAATACAAAAAGCAGAGAAGTCCCCAACAGAGAGACCACAATACTCACTTGGTTGGAGGAGTCAGAACTTCTCACTCCTGCAAGACCTTGGGGATTTTGCTATGAGGAGAATGGGAGGCTCTAGGGCCCCTTCTCTTTCTATGGTCTTGATCTGAAGCAGCCTTTCTGAAGCCAGACCCTGTCACCTCATCTCATTAGGCCAGCACTGCCATGCCAACAGCCTAGTTAGCAGCTCACATTTTAAAAGACACAGTTTTGGGAAGTTCAGAGCAAAACACACCTGTATCACACTCTGACACAAAGGCTTTCAGAGATGCTCCGCTGACTCTGAGCACCAGGTACCCTCTCTTATTCCACTGCTGGTACCAGGACTGTAGCCCCTGCCCCTAGCTGAGGCTGCAAAGCCAGGAGAAACTTGTCTGAGCATTAAAACCACAGCTCTCCGCTTACATGGAGGCCAGAGTCCTCGAGACTAAGGAACCAGTTAGTGGTGTCTGGGGTGGGATCTCAAAAGTCACAGCTCCCTGTCTCCATGAGGGACTGGTTTTGAAACACCTGAAGAAAGGACTCAGTATCTGCATGCTATCTGTCTTTGGAGAGATGTGATAACTTTGGGAATATTCATGCACTCATCTCCAGATCAATATTTATGATTTCCCAATCTCTTGGACACTCCAGAGAGTGAAGTAAGTGGTGGGGGAATCCTGATGGTGTGGGATCGTTGCCTTTTTAATGGAGATCGACCAGCAATCAAATGTGGGGCTAAAATTATCAGGCTGCTTCAGTACACAGAGCCCAGAGCGCTGCCATTTGGGGCAGAAAGGTGAGATTTGTATTTTAAAATAGCTTGACAAAGTAGATCATGAAAAATGACGGAGCAACTATTAGTAATCTATGATTCTAGGCTCTTTTGTGCTCTCTCTCTCTCTCTCTCTCTCTCTCTCTCTCTCTCTCTCTCTCTCCTCTCTCTCCCTCCCCACCACCACATACACACCAAACAAAAATTTTGCCATCTATAAGTAATCTCTCTCCTGTATCGCCTTACTGACTTAGAGTAATCAAGAGGCATTAGATACTAACATTGCTCAAAGAGCTGGCAGATACAATGCCATATTCTACTCCATGACTTTTGAACCTACAAGAAACATTCTAGAGATGAAGAAGAGCAAACATAACCTAAAGATGATGGCAAGGTATGGTCCCCAGTGATGGCTTGATCATGTTTCTCTCCTTAATAAGCAATAAGTTCAAATCAGGAAAAATGACTTGCTACTTAATGCAAAAAAATATTAATGAGACAAGGAGAAATTCAATTTTTCTTCCCCAGCTAAACAAAAACTCTAGGTTTTATCCTTCAATAACCTAGATGTAGTCAAAGATCATATGGACTGTCCCTAAGGAGAAAGAGGCCTTGACCATCAGCTGCTCAGCCAACTCTTCGCCTTTGCCAACAACTTTACCAGGGAATAGTGAAAGAGATACAGCAAAAGGTTCATGAGATGGAAGCAGAGAACGACCTTAAACAAACCTACATGCAGCACAAGGGAGCTATAACCACATTGCTCCAACCTCCCACCGCTTGCTTGCAACAATGGATAACCCAACTCTTCTCTTAACTCTGAGCACTCTGAATTCCCATAAGGAAGTATCACTTTTCAGAGAAGAAGAAAATCAAACACATTTTCCTGTATATTCAACGATGGGAGGTGGGAGAGAGTGGGGTCAGAAGGGTCACGGGGCCTTGTTTTCCCCAGCACAACAGAATGAGGCTGAAGGTTTGAAAGTAAAGGGACTGCAAACGGTTATCCTGAGCTGAGGTATGTGCACACCTCCACTGTGTGGACAGCAAGGTTGTACCTCCAGCTTGCAGACTGTATTAGAAAATGAAGAGCACTGTAACTGTTAATAAGCCCAGTGTGACTTGTACAAGTGCACCCCAGATGAAAGTTATAGCTCTTAAGTGCAGAAAAACAGCAGCTCAAGTTCTAGAGCCACCGATGGAGGAGCTATGGAGTGAGTATCACACTGATGCCTTTGGCTGAATCTTTGTGAATGCCAGAATGTTTTAAACACAATTAATTGCAACAGCAAAGCTTATAAATGTGCCAGGGCCAAAATCAATGCTTTAATGGCACAGCATTACTGTACTTAACCAGGCAATGGTAAAATGCACATAGACGCTCTGGCAATAGAAGGTGTGGATTCTATTTATGCTGTGCTAAGAGAAATAAATATTAGACTTGGTTCCGCTCATTGCCCTCAATTCAGAGAATACCACCCAAGAAGTTCAGAAAAAGATCCCTATTGGCCTTCATAAACATATGCAATTTTAAAATGCACAGCCTCCATAATGTAGGCTACAGAATGCTGCAGACCTATACATTGAAAAATGCTTATCATGGTAAATCTGTTTTAACCCTAAATTAAAATGGCAAACTTAACATGCCTTTTACCTGACAGTCGGTGAGATTTAACATTCCTCTTCACAGTGCACCTTGGCATTTGACACAATGGGAACCTAAATGGCCATAACTCCAATGACATTGCACTTACATGTGACATTAGTTAGTACTGTTTTAAAAGTTAATTTAGCTCTACTATGGCATTAACCATTTACAAACATCAGTAGCTGCCACTTAGCAATGTTGAGTATGCATTTGTGATCCTCACAGAGAAATACAGATCTAGAAAGATCAGATCAGCCGATAAAGAATGTAAGACATGCTGTGACACCAAGATTTCTAATAAAATACATTCAAACAATGACTCTGACATCATAGTGTCAAGTTGACTTCAACTCTGTGCAAACACGGTGTCCTACCTGTTAACTAATCTATGCATTTATTTTTAAAATATTCTAATACTTCTCCCTATGAGCCCTAAGGGACACACACCATAGTTGAAAATGCAGATACTGAAAGACACTGTATCTTTCAATGTATACAGCAGGCTGTTGCTTTAGCATATTCTGCAGGAGGATTACAAGCATCACTCCAAAGGCCAGAAACACATAACTTCAGGGGTATACTGATAAATTAAATTGCTAGCCCAGACTACAAACAGGGATAGCACTGGACCAAATAACAAAGTTTTTAAAACATTTCATTTAGTTCCAACTTTAGCTTGTATCCTCTGGCCAAGTTGTTCAAACAAATGTTATCATGTAGAAAAAGGAGCACAGATGGGTCATATTAGGCTGAGAGTGAAACCAACTCAACTATTGATATTATTTTGAGTTCAAAATAATTGGTGCTTTCCAAAGAATCATTGCAATACATTTTACAGATAAAGACGCTCAGTGGCCAATAGATAGGTTCAAGCACCATGGAGGGTCCAAGTATACAAAAGTACCTTCTTCCAGACCTGATGGATATCACCAACCAACTCCTGCATCCTAAGTACTCAGCCACACACAGTTCTCAGCTCCCTCAATATCAATGGATTTTTCAAATCAGAGCAAGAACTATAAAACTAGATTAGGAACCAGGGCACCACAATAGAATGAGTGACTGGGACTTTAGGAAATATTTGTTTAAATGGGAAGCTGCCTTCACATAGAAAAGAAGTAACATCACCCGAAAGAAAGCAAACACAGACTGTTCCGTCCAAACTTGGTTTCATGTGTGCATCAGGCAGAAAGCTCAGCAAAGTCAGCACCAGTGCTCGGTCGATTTAGGGACACTTCCCTTTCTTTCCAAGCTGGTCTTCAAATGTTAGAGTATAACAACTGAAGTGAGAATCAGCACTATGTCTCATTTCTTTATTCATTCAGTGTCTCTCACTGAATTAAAAAAAAAAAAGAAAGAAAGAAAAGCTGCAGTATCCATCGTGTTAATGCACTTTCTTGGTCTCCAACCCCAGGAAGGCTCTGAGTTCCACAAGGCCCTGCCATCTGACTGACACTGGCCTTCGAAAAGGCAAGGGTTCTGAGAAAGGCCATAGACTCTTCAGACAAGCCCAGCTCTGGACAGGCCTTGCCAGGGCCATACCCACCCTGCACTCCCAAGGGGCTGCTGGGCTGCTTGTAAAATACTGGGAACGGGCACCCTGGACTCAGCTGTTCACGGAAGAACGGCTCAGCTGTGCCAGGCCTGCACACTCCACTCTGCCCTGCTATCGTTTCCTTCTACCCAAGTCCTATATAGCACAGCCACCACCAGCAGAACAGCAAGATTAGAAAGTACTCTTACTTACACTAAAAAACCAAACAGGTTATCAATGCCTTTGGCACTGGAGGATGCATTGGCAGAAAACACTTGTACATTGGGGGAGGGTGCATGCGCACACGCCAACCGGAAGGCCGCAGCCCAAGCCCCACTTTCAAGGCTGCCTTTCTCGGTTTCACACACTGTGACGATCACCCCGGAAACTTAGCTTTACAATCCTCTACACAGATGAATAAAACCTTGTGTTCATGAGACATAAAATGGCAAAATCTCTGGGAAAGGAAACAACAGGGCCTCCAACACAGGTGACCTAGGAATCTGGAGAAAGGACTATTGAGTTCCTGCTTGGTAGTGAATTTGTCACAAGACATCCAACAGAAAGAAAAATACATTTCTCTGCTTCTCCATCAAGCTGGAACAAGCTGGAACCTTTCTAGGGACAGGAAGGTCCAAGGCTGAGGCTAGTATCCATTAGGGTGCACACTGCTTTGCCATCCAGTCCAGTCCTAGAGAATTAGTCAACGGGCAATTAAGATTTATAATCCAAATGGTCTCAAAATCGTATCTCTGAGAAGTCAAGCCCAAATTAAATCATCCCAGGCTTTTAGGTTCCCATGATCACATTTTCTGTTTGAGTGAGTGCTTTTCGACACTCAGAACTTCTCCTCTTACAGAGCAATTCTGTTCTGGAAGCAATCTCCCAAGCAAAATCCGATAGACTCGATGAAAAGGGGAACTGGTCACCTCCAAACCTCAGGAAAAGACATTAAGGGGAAGACCCTTACTTCCTTCAACCAATTTCTGAAAGTCAGTGATTTTAACCTCCTTTCTGGTAAATATCACTGGAACTTCTCACACAACACACACACACACACACACACACACACACACACACACACACACACACAGAGAGAGAGAGAGAGAGAGAGAGAGAGAGAGAGAGAGAGAGAGAGAGTCTTTTACCAAACAAAAATGTTCTACTATAATTATCATATATGGACAGCCTGAAACACATCCTTCAGAACTTTGAAATGAAAATGCACGTGGAGTTGCCTCCCAGGAACAGAACATAGGTGCACTTATGATTATATTTCTCTACATATGAAATCTTAGTGTCACTCTTCACCAGCTGGCGGCCTGAAGCCAGTAAAACAGACAGGTAAGTGACAGGTGCTACCCCTCTGCTCTCACTTCTCACAATGCTCAGGAAGGCATCCCATCCAGGGCATATACCTGCCTAAGCCTTGAAGTGGAGGACAGGAAGAAAAAGTACAAGGAACTCACATTTCGGTGATGTTCTCCGGATCGACACTGTTAGGTTCCAACCTTGGAAATGCCACGATGCCAGGAGAAGGCTCTGTACACCAAATCCTAGAGGCACTGCATTTGCAGGACGTGGGGCAGGCGAGAGAGGGCCTCCAGAAGCCCATAACCAGCCAACATAAGCCCCAGAGCCGCGCCATGGCGGGTCCATGCCACCTCGGCCAGGGCGACATCCCTAGCCGCCAGTGCCAGTCAGTCGGAGTACGTGTCCCTACGCTGAGCCCGGCGTCCCCCGCTGGAGGGGGGAGGCCTTCCCTGCTCCCTCTTGCTGTTCTGTGCCAGTGGCCTCCCGTAGAGTGGAGCGTACCAGAGGCTGAGCCTGTCTGGGCTGAGCAGGTTGGCGCGGGCCAAACGGTTCACAGTGGCTGGGACATCGCGGGCCGCAGCTCCGAGCCACAGGGCGGTTGCATGGTCCTACACGCCAGGCACCACTCGGTGGATCTCCCTGGACTCTTTGGGTCGTAGAACCGCTAAACCGGCACGGATATCGGTGCGCACCTCAGGGCTGAGGACAAACAGACATGGATGAGACTAAGCATAGTGCCTACACACCACCAATTGGGACATAGTCCCTCCACTCTCTCCTCACCCCCACCAGACCCAAGCCTGTAGAATGGATGTCCGAGTGCCCAGCTCCCGCCCCGGAATCAACTTGCCCCCCAGTGGCCCCCCAGTGTGCCCGCCCTTCCTCCAAGCCTGAGGCTGAGGCAGGAGAGGTCAGGAAAGGGTCTTTGAGAGCAGATCCCATGGCCCAGCCAAGCCAAGGACCCTCTAAAGAGGACTCGGAGGCTGCAGCGGCGACGGAGCCCCAATGATGCTGCAGAATCCTCCCCGGCCGCTGGGCGCAGGGTGGGGGTGGGGGGCGGGCAGGTGGCGCGGCACGTCCCACCTGGGGAGCAACTGCGGCAGGGGGACCGTGCTGGCCGAGGCCACCGAGAACTGTCCGTGAGGCTCACCGGGCCTCCCACCCCAAGCGCAGGGAGCAGAGCGCAGCAGCAACAGCAGCAGCAGCAGCAGCAGCAGCAGCAGCAGCAACTGGGCTCTAACCCGCTGCCGCCGCCGCCGCCGCCGCCGCCGCCTCTGCTACTGCTGGCGAAGTGACGTGAGGGCTGACGCAGAGCAGGGGCAGAAACTCCAGAAAATTAGTATGAAATCCAAACACACACACACACACACACACACACACACACACACACACACACACACACACACAGCATAGCACCCTTCAGACAAAAGCAAGGCGGAGGGGAGGGAATCTGGGGGCGAGCAGGGAGGAGGAGGCTTGGTGCCAGCGGCTAGGCGCAGACAGCAGCATGTGGGAGTTCACACTCGCGCGCGCACACCTTGGTGGGGTAGTTGTGCGGGTGTGCATGTGTGTGCGCGTGTGTCCCTTTAGACCCAGGTACCTCTGAAATGCAGCGTTGCACCGCTGGATGCTTCTTGGATCCCTAATTCTTACATCTCTTCCATACCGCAGTAGAGTCTAGCTCCCCCTTTTTGAAATGGAAGCCGGGCTTGGTTAGGCTCTGGAAAAATGCGCTGATTCTTATTGTAGAATCCTCCCTTTCCCTCTCCCTCCCCGCTGCTTTCTCCTTTCCCACCCTGATCAGAAAGGAAAGCAAGCTATTCCCAAAATATAGAGAAGGCAAGCTACATGCCCCCCCACACGAAAATAAATATATAATGAGGTGCGTTGGCAACCAAGGACCGTTGCCCGGTTCCGGACTACCTATTTAGGGGTGGGTGGTTCCAAAGCTCTCCCTGATGGGGTTTCTGCCTAGAGAGCGCAGCCTGCAGAAACAAGTGTAGCTCTGATGGGCCTTTCTCCAGCCATTTGCGCCATATGAAGAGCCCAGCGTGAAGAAGGGAGCGCGCCTGCCGCGCAGTGGGTTCCCTAAATGCTCTGCACCGACCCTGGCCTGTGGAGTGGGTGGCTCCGCGTCATCTTCTCTTATTCTTTAACATGGCAGGATGCCGCCATTCGAAGATCACAGCTTCACTACCCATGACACCCACCCCCACGCGGGGCACCCAAGCCCTGGTCCCCTGCCCTGCCGTACCTTGCGCGTGTTCATGTGCGCGCGCATGTGCGCGAACGTGTACCCTGCGCCCGAGCTGCCCCCAGCAGGATGTGCTTCCAGCTACCGAGAGGCCAGGCTCTGGCAGCGCCCTGGAGTCTCACTGGGGACACGTGAGGCGATCCCAGAGGGTCGAATGACAAACCGTAACTGCTGTGCGGGTGCAATTAAAGGACCGCTATGGGCCGTTCTCAAGCCTTGTCTGAGCCTCTTCTCACCATTTGCGGCTCTGACTGCCCGCATATCCGCAGTCATTTAAAAGGGAATCCGGTAGATGCACCGCAGTGCCTGACACTTCCGAGGGCTCTGGTGCCCCCACGCGGGGAGAAGAAGCCCAGCACACTCCGGTGCACCAGCCCAGTGCCACCATCTCACCAGAAACTGCACAGCAGGAGCGCTCCAGCACCAGATGCGCAACCGCGCTGTGTGCACGTTGCTGCCCAGATAGTGTGCCTGTTACCCAACCCAGCCAATCTCCTGCCTCTGCCTCGGAAGTCCTCCACACAACACAGGACTATGTGCCGGAGTCCAGTTCAAAAAGAATGGTCACCTGTCTGCCAGCAAAGGCCAGGAATGGGAAGGATGGAAAAACCAGAGAAGGCAAGGTAAATGTTTGGGTCTCCGCACAGCCTTAACATCTCTAGGAAATTAAAACCAATTAGCAGGGTTTTCTTCTAGATGCCACGATGCTCAAACGCCTGGCTGAAGCCTGGAGCAAAAGCCAGCAAGTAACTTCATCCCTTCACTGAGCCCTGATACACATGGAGACTGCACTGCCAAGCTTCGCGTCACTGTCAGTTCTGCCTGAGACCTTTGCTGCCGCCGTGGCAAGGCACAGACGCCAAAGGCAAAAGTGTCTTTGTCCAGGAGACACAGTGAAACCCAATCTTGTGCTGTCAGCGTTCTTTTAGGAAGAATTTTCTGGTTACACACACAAACACATATGTATATAATATATAATATATATATATACAATATTTACTTACTGTGCATGTGTGTGGATTAACTGACCATGGCCCAATCAGGACAATTTGCGGAAGCCAGTTCTGTCCTTCCACCACGTGTGCTCTGAGATCAGGCTCGGCACCAAGTGCAGTTTCTCACCAAGCCATCTCACCTCCCTACAGCCAGTTTCTTAGGTGGAGAAACCCCCAGGAACACTGCGGAGAGGGAGGAGTAATTGTCTTCCTGTCTCCTGAGTACTCTCTCTCCTTGTTTTTCTGTGGTAGTTGGCAGTTTTAATGTGGTTTGTAGACAGTAAGGGTCTAATGAATGTTGGAATATTCACAGAATTCATAGAATGGGCGCCAGCTTCCTGCCTGGTGTCTCTTGTGCCCTGTCTTTGTCCATAGTACTTTGTCCTTTAAACAGATTATTTATGGAAACTGTTTAGAGACAGGAATTGTTATCAGTTCTATTCATTGACCTAGCTCCAGATCACAGTGGTTAAAATGTGTGCTTAATAGCAAATAAAACAAACTGAATCTGAAGCATGCCTCGCCTAAGCTCTAACATGGCCAGCTATCTGTGTAAGCCTTCTGGGACATTGTTCCTCTCATCCTCCAGCCCTGTTCTCTGAGTTCCCATAATTCTTCTAAAAATTACTCTCTGCCTCCTCTAGTAACCAGATGTGTCCTTCACTGGGTCAGGAAGGGGATCTCCTTCATTCACACTGGTAACTTAACCATAACATGGACAATCACGACACATGGATAATTGATAACGCTTTACTAGCTTATAGACTTGAAGATCTACATAAATTTTGAGACCTGAAAACTGTTACACAGAGACCATTCCAAGGACCCCCCAGACCTTGACTTTTGATAAACGTTTTTAGATGGACCATGTGAGGTAGAGATCCCCCACCCCCACCCCATGCCTGCACTGAACCATGGTGTAGTCCCACAATATCTCTTCAGACATTCTGACCGTGAACCAGGGCAGGAATATCAGGTGTATCACAACCCAGTGCACACACATACAAATGGTGTTCCTTTAAAGTTTCTCTCTCTGTCTCTCTGTCTCTCTCTCTGTCTCTCTCTGTCTCTCTCTGTCTCTCTCTGTCTCTCTCTGTCTCTCTCTGTCTCTCTCTCTCTCTCTCTCTCACACACACACACACACACACACACATGTCCACACACATGCACACACACACACACCCCTTGCCCTTGATAGATGAAAATTTACATAAAATAAAAATACTTTTTCTTTTCTGACATTTTGTTTTATAGTGCTTATGATAATCTCATAAATTGTAATATCAAATACTGGGTTGTAAAAAGTCTGCTACCAATTTCTGTTTCTGATTGAGGATCACTCTCTCAATCAAACAACTAACTGTGTGTGTGTGTGTGTGTGTGTGTGTGTGTGTGTGTGTGTGTGTTCAGAAGACAATTTTGAGGGGTGTGTGTATGTGTGTCTGTATGCATGTGTGTGTGTGAGTGAACTTTAAAGGTACACACACACATATGTATATGAAACAACTTTTTTTAAAAAACTGGCATCAGACAACAAAAGGATAGCTATGACAAAGTCTAACTCCTTAATTTAAGAGACAAAACTCAGAGTCAAGGGAAATTAAGGAAAGCAGAGCACTCAGGACAGAGCGGAATGTGTGGAAAGCCAAGAATTCTCCATCCTAATTAGCATTTTCAGAGGTGAAGCTGCCTATAGCCAGAGGAAAAAAAGCCCTGCACAGATAGAAGGGAACTGTATCAATGAAAAGAATCAAAAGTTGAGACTTTGAAGGGAGCCACTAAACCAGCCGATAGGAAGGATGCTGAACAATAGACCCCAGTGCTGGAAAGAGCAAATGTCTCTAATCAGTGGCATTGACTGTGAGCTTAGGAACCAGTATGACCAAGAGATGGAATAATTCAAACCAGAAAGGAAAATAACAAAGCAAATGGAAAGGCAGTGGAGAAAATCAGCAAAACGAAGAACCTGTTCTTGAAGATGGATAACATTGATAAACATCTGGAGAGGATATCTGGAGCCACAGAGGACCTGGTTTAGTTCCCAGTTTCCACATGGTGACTGTCAACAGTCTGCAACTCCAGTGCCAGGGGTTCTGATGCCCTCTTCTGGACTCCTGAGGCACTGCATGTGCAAGGTGCGTACGTACTCACTCAATCCGGCAAGTTATTTACATTATATATATTATAAATTATTTATTTATATATAAAATAAGCCAATCTTTTTTTAAAGGGAAAGAAATAAAATGCCAATAGTAAGAACAAATGCAACAACAATCCCCAGATGATTTATACACATGAACAAAATTTGTGCATTTACTGTGAACAACTTCATGCAAAACAATTTGATGACATAAATAAGAGATCAAGCCAACAGTGCTCTCCATACAGGAAATAGTGACCTAGACCTTACACAGATATGAATTTATCTTTTAAAATCTTCCTACAAGGGGCTAGTGATACGCTTGCTCTGCAGGTATGAGCACCTGAGTTCAAATCTCAGCACCCATGTGAATGGCTGTGCATGGCTGTAATGCCAGAGCTGGCAGTGGAGATAGGGTACCAAGAGCACATCTGCCAACCTAAATAAGAAGACAAGCCTCCAGCCAGGTGGTGGTGGTGCACACCTTTAATCTCAGCACTTGGGAGGCAGAGCCAGGTGGATCTCTGTGCATTCAAGGCCATCCTGGTCTACAAATCGAGTACCAGGACAGGCACCAAAACTTCACAAAGAAACCCTGTCTCCAAAACAAAAAGAAGAAGGAGGAGGAGGAGGAGGAGGAGAAGGAAGAAGAAGAAAAAAAAAGAAGGAGGAGGAGGAGAAGGAAGAAGAAGAAGAAGAAGAAGAAGAAGAAGAAGAAGAAGAAGAAGAAGAAGAAGAAGAAGAGCTTCCTGCTCAATTAAGATCCTGTTTCAAGTCAATAATTCAGAGAGTGCAGAGAGTGACAGAGGAATACACCCAACATCCTTCTCTGGCTTTATGCACGTGCACAGCTACTCACCCACATGTATGCATCACTACCAACACACACACACACACACACACACACACACACACACACACACACACCTTCCCACAAAGAAAATTCTAGGCCCAGATAATTTCACTAGTGAGTGGTACAAAACATGGTAAATGACACCAAAAGCTACCCACATTCTTCTAGAAATGAAG
This sequence comes from Onychomys torridus, assembly GCF_903995425.1. NCBI lineage: Eukaryota > Metazoa > Chordata > Mammalia > Rodentia > Cricetidae > Onychomys > Onychomys torridus. The sequence goes on along the minus strand of NC_050447.1, from coordinate 131,885,250 downwards.
AGGAAGGAACACTTTCCCATACATTCTATTAAGTCGGCGTGGTTACAATATTAAAATCGCAGTGGGTGTGCTGACTTCCATTCTCACCAACACATTAAGAAATCTCCTTTTCTCCCACTTTGCTGCTTTGCTAGTCTTTCCCATTGTTGTTTGGGTTTTTTGTTTTGTTTGTCTTACTTATTTTTCAGTTGCTATGACAAAACACCATGACCAAAGAAACTTACAAAAGAATGTGTTTGATTTGGGGCTCATAGTTCCAGGGAGTGAGAGTCCATGACCATCATGGCAGAGAGCATGGCAACAGGCAGGCATGGCACTGGCACTGGAGCAGTGGCTGAGAGCTCACATCTCAGTCCACAAGCATGAGGCAGAGAGCGCTAACTGGGAATAACGTGGACTTTGGAAACCTCAAAGCCTGCCCACAGTGACACACCTCCCTTAACAAGGCTACACCTCCTAATCCTTCTCAAATAGATCCACCAACTGTGTACAGAGCTACACATAGAAACCCTGTCTCAAAAAAACAAACAAACAAACAAAACAAAACAACAAAAAAACCAATCAAATATATAAGTGCATGGGGCCATTCACATTCAAACCATTGTAGATGGTATCTCATTGTGTTTTGTATTTGTATGTACTCAAGCATTAGTGATGCTGAACATCTTTTTTATATTCTATTTGTATGCTTCCCCCTCCTTCTTCTCTTCTGTTTCTGCTGCTGTTTTGTTTGTTTGTGATGCCTGGGATTGAATCCAGGGCTTTGTACATACTAGCTGAGTGTTCTAGCCACTGAACTACAATTTCATCCCTGTAGTCTTTCTTGAGTAGTATTTATTTGGGTATTTTCCCATTTTAAAATTGATCTGTTGGGTTTTTTTTTCTGTTGAGGTTTTTTTTTTTTTTTCAATTCCTCATATACACCAAATATTAACCTTTGCTTGAATAAAGATTTTCACAGTTTCTCCTATTTTATGGCTTATCTTTTCCTCACATTGGTTGTTTTGCAGAAAAATTTTAGCTTGATTAATCTCATTTATTTATTTATTTATTTTTCAAGCCTATGATTACATTTCTTCCTTTGGTCTCTGTGATTCATGTAACTGCTGCTCTAATGTGGGAGGGAATCCATGCCTGATTTTGTAAATATAATAAAAACCATGGCTAAGAGAGCCATAGGCCCTAGGGGGAAACTTACTGATGTTGTTTTACTAAGTGGTCAGGTTGTCAAACTCCCTTCTAAATATTTATGTTAATGCCCATAGATCTGTGCGGCTCCCAAGCTTGATTCTTGCTGCAATGGACAGTGATTAGTGCAGAGATTCATAACTATTCAAAGTTCTGAGACTAAGAAACCGTGGGTGCTCAGAAGTAGATGGGGCATCTACATCATGCACATCCCAGCCCCAAGTTCAGAGAACATGGCAGAAGAGAGGGCAGAAAGAATGCAAAAGACAGAGGAGGGGAAGGGGCTGTAAAATGCTATCCTCTGAACATGGCATGGCCTTTGCACACATGAGCTCACAGCAGAGTCACCTGCATGAGAGATGCACAAAATTAAGCCAGTTAAAAATTCCAGCATGGAGGGGGAGGAGGCTCTGAGGCCTCACCCTAGCTGAAGAGACAGTGGCAACTGATAGCTGTTGTAGGGTAAGAAAGACACTTTTCTTTGGGGATGTGCATGCTGGTAGGCTCCCCTGTGGCCCAGTAGATGACCCCATGCCCACCAGCATATAGACAGCACTAATTGAACTCAATGAGTTAGGTGGGTGGGTGGAAGGAAGGAAGGAAGGAAGGAAGGAAGGAAGGAAGAAAGAAAGAAAGAAAGAAAGAAAGAAAGAGATAGATAGACAGATAGGCAGAAAGCCAGCGAGACAGACAGATAGATAATTTTAAAAGGGAGAGATGTTTGGGGAGGAAAATATGATGGGGATCCTAGAGAGCAGAGTAGGGGTGAATGTGATCAAGATACATTGTACACCTGTAGAAAATCTTCAAAGAATGAAAATATCAATTTCTTTAAATATTTTGTTTTAGTGTCCTTTAAGCATTTGGTACACTGGATTAGCTTGGAAAGAAATTCCTTCTTCTTCTTCTTCTTCTTCTTCTTCTTCTTCTTCTTCTTCTTCTTCTTCTTCTTCTTCTTCTTCTTCTTTCTCTCTCTCTCTCTCTCTCTCTCTCTCTCTCTCTCTCTCTCTCTCTCTCTCTCTGTAGCTTTGCTCCTTCCTGGGACTCACTCTGGAGACCAGGCTGGCCTGGAACTCACAGAGATCTGCCTGGCTCTGCCTCTTGAGTGCTGGGATTAAAGGCATGCGCCACCATGCCTTGGAAAACCCAGCTGTAATCCACTGCAGCAAAAGGTATCCATTTCCTTCCTCCTGAGAGGGAGCCCAGCTCGGAAACAGGAAAAAAACAGAGATGGCACGTAGGCAGGAGCAGGAGCCTCAGCAAACACAATGGATAGTAGCTTAGGTTCACCTCAGAGGCCAACTGCGCTCCTTTCTAGACTCTCTCCACTCCCCTCCCCTCCTCCCCTCCCCTCCTCCCCTCCCCTCCCCTCCCCTCCTCCACTCTCCTCCCCTCCTCCACTCCACTCCCCTCCCCTCCTCCACTCTCCTCCCCTCCTCCACTCCCCTCCCTCCACTCCCCTCCCCTCCTCTCCTCCCCTCCCCTCCTCCACTCCCCTCCCCTCCCCTCCTCCACTCCCCTCCCCTCCCCTCCCCTCCCCTCCCCTCCCCTCCTCCACTCCTCCCCTCCCCTCCCCTCTTCTCTCCTCTCCCCTCCTCTCCTCTCCTTCCCTTCCTCCAAGTAGTGCCAGCCCTGCTTCTTTGGTGCTGGAGCAAGCCAATAACAACCTTTACCATCTCAGCAGCCACTTACACATGTTGTGCGTCTCTTACATCTCCTTTAACTTGAGAGGCCAACTTCACATCAGTCAACCTCCGTAATTTCCAGCGGAAAGACCCTTTGTCTGGCCAGAGAGGACACAAAATGAAAATAAACGCGGCTACTCACTCTTTTCAACCTGTTAGTTTCTCACCATCTGTCCCAAGCCCAGGCTGAGCCTGAAAAAGTCTTTTTCTACTGTTCTGTGGCTCAGTTTTCTTATTTTTTATTTTTATGACTTTAAAGAATTCTGGACTTCAATCCTTTTGGACAGTTCTTGAACATTTGTGCTGTTCTACTGTATTCAAAACTTGGCTGCATATTCCACTCTCTAGATTGTTCTGCGCCAAAATCCACGGGGTACTTAAACAGTGCTTCTTCTCCATGGGGCTCATCTAGGCTGTGTGGTCGGGATTCTACAATGTAGAATGACACTTCTTTCTCAAACCCATGTCCTCTTTTAGACTCATTCATAAGATCTTATCTATTTCTCCTCAAAAAATTAATCTTTTTTCTAAAGTTTAGCAAGGATGACAGTTTTCTCAGAAGCTACTATACGGACAGCATAGCCCCAGTGCCACAGCCAGACCAGCTTTGTGCATTCCATGGTCCCATCAAATGCCCCTGACCTCCCTTTCCATGTGCCAGAGAACTCTAACTCAGTGGCATTTCGTTGGGACTAGGAACATCCCAACAGAAAAAAAATTACTGAGGAGACTGAATCTTGTTTCCTCAGAGATGTTTATATCTTTTTCCTAAATACTAGACTGTATTTGTGCTGAACTTAGCTTTGATTGAGGCTTTTCCCTAACCTCCATATTGCCTCTTTCAGAGGAATGATTTCCACTAGTGCTGTACACTTAACCAACAAGTTCTTCCTTTTCCAAAGTGGGTTTAATAAAAAAAAAAAAAAAAAAAAAAAAGCTGCTTCTGTAAGAAGAGCAGAATAACCCAAACAAGTAGGAAATGTCTCTCTCCTGTCAGGGTCAGAGTGAACTTATGGTGCATGGAACACTGTGTGTGGCATTATCTATATTTCTGGGTATTTTATCCAACTTGTCTGTCACTTGCTAAGGCATTGCCTAGTCTTCAGGAAGATAAAGGGAAGAAATATAGGGCTGTTGCCAGTAAGTGACATGGAAGTAACATGGGTCACTTCAATGTGCATTCTCTGGTAAGAACTTGTCAAGTTACTTCTAAGTAGCTGACAGTGAATATCATTATTAACTGGGGTGTCCAAGTATTCTAGGTTATTGGTCAGGTTCTAAGACAAACAAATGAAATGGATACCAGTTAGTTAACCAACATCATCTACCCAAGTGTCCTAACTAGAGAGAACATCAAGAAACAATCCAGGTTCTTACAGACTGCATCATGTTTAGATTAAAATAACACTTAGTGGGCAATTCAGGGAAAGACACAAAGGTTGGTCATCTACAATTCTCAAACAACTGTAAATTTGTCCTCCAACACAAAAAACTTTAATGAATATATGCAGAATATTGTGGGTAGCAGACTCCACTGCCTTAATTTTTAATACTAAGTGTCCCTAATTTGGGTCATTGTTCTAATCTACAGGTATTTCTTTGTTTCATTCTGGACACTTTAAGAGTCATTTTTTCTCTGTTAGAAAAGCAATTAGAGGGGCTGGAGAGATAGCTCAGCAGTTAAGAGCACTGACTACTCTTCCAGAGGACCCGGGTTCAATTTCCAGCACCCACATGGCAACTCACAACTGTCTGTAACTCCACTTACAGGGGATCTGGCATCTTCACACATACATACAGGCAAAACATCAATGCACATAAAATAAAATAAGTTTAAAAAAAAAAGAAAGAAAGAAAGAAAGAAAGAAAGAAAGAAAGAAAGAAAGAAAGAAAGAAAGAAAGAAAGCAAAGCAAGTAGAATGTGTGCTTTGGCATTTGAATCATACCATTGGAACATGGCTACTGAAGTCACTGGGCTCTGTTTTCAGAACTACACCAGTTTGCATTTGTAGAGAACTCTTCAATAAGTCATCCTCCAGGCCTTCAGCTGCTATAAAATGAAGTTGAAGCTAGGCCAGGGTGGTGACTGCAAACTCTCTGAGTCCTTGCTGTGATATGTATTCTGTGTCCCTCCTTCTTGACACTGGCCATCTTGAGACTTCTTCAGTCAGTGTAAATAAAAAACTATCTCTACATTATTCCTGAGGGCAGATAATTAGAACAAATGCACTTCTGCCTTGCACACCAGAACATTCATCTGCTCTTGCAACCTTGAACTACCATGTAGGATGTGCCAATTGTCCTGAGGTCACCATGCTGAAACCAGCCTTCTAGACACCCCTACCTCAGCACCATGTATGTGAACAGAGACTACTGTATCCTCCAGACCACCCCCACCACCACCCTAATATGAGTGATTCATAAGGGTGCCACCTAAAGGGGAAGAATCAGCCATTCTTCCTGAATCCCCAACCCCTGAAATTGAGTGTAAGAGACAATGGCCATTATCTTAGGCTGCTAACTTGTGCAGCATTTCTCTGCCAGCTATGAGAAGCTGAAATGATGAGGATCCAGACATGTCAAGGCTCCTTTTCAGCTCTGACACTGCAGGACCTACCAGAAAGACACAAAGGCATGGCTTCCTTGTTTTCCATGGCTCAAGAATCTTTTCTATTTCTCTATGAAGACCTTAACTGTATCATGTCAGAAAGTACTTTCTCTCCATTCAAAAGACAACTTCTAGAACTATCCAGACAATGTGCCTTGTTAGTGCTTGTAAAAGAATAGATTATATACTTTTAACTGTTTCAAAAAGCAATCCAAGGCTTCCTTTCAACCATCTGGATGCCAAGGTAGAAGCCACCATCAGCAACATCAGCTCCCACATCCTGACTGCCAGAGTATTGTTTCTATTTATTAAGTAAAGTTGGAGATTATTAAGAAAATGTTTTCATTTAGATTTAAGATAGAAATAGAGACAAATAGAGAAGAGATGAAAGAGAAGAGAGGATAGGAGGGGGAGGAGGCAGGGGAAAACTCCCAGAGAAGCATGTCAAGAAGCATTTCAAATCTTCATCACCATTTCTCCTCAGGTCAATTGGCAGACACTTCTAATACCAGATATATAAATATGAATATCACACAATAATTATCTTCTAAGAACTTAACAGCTTTTGGAAATACATACAGAAAAGTAGATAGTTTCAATATGCATGACTCAATATGGAAAACATGTACAGATCTTCATCAGAGATCAGGTGAGGTCTTGTGGAGACAGTAGACCTTGAGCTGAATCTTGGAAAAATTACCATGAAGACAGCATGGATGATTGCAAGAAGTCTGTCAGTCACATGGCCTGTGGGAGGAAGCAGATAGGGCTCAAGTGGTAGCCTTGCCTATACCTTTTCTCTGTCCTCTCCCCAAAATTGGCTCTAGCTGTGTGTGCTAGTCTCTTGCCCTTCAGCTAGACTCTAGGAAGACATGGCAGCTGCTTTCTTGGCATTTCCTTCTACTCTGATTTGAGACACCCTGTATATGGTCTACTCTAGCAATGCAACAGGCTGTCTGCAAGATGCTTGATGATTCTTGGCATCTGACAGGCCTAGAAGCTCTTCTACCTATTTGCATATATGGTTCCTATTTGCATATGTGACTCCTATTTGCAAATATGGACTCTCTCTTCTTCCTTTTCTGTCTTGAGGTCTCTCACTCTTTAAGTGACCTTAGACCCTGTTCTATGCTAAATCTTATAACTAGAAAATCTTACAGAGACAAAGTCCAAAACAGATGTGCAATTGTGAAGGAGGATCAGCAAAGACAGGCAGAAAACACATTATTCTGTAGCATGGAGCCCATCTCTGCGAGATTCAGTTGTTCTTGTTGTTGAATCTAATCTATTTCTATTTCTTAAAGCACCTTCATGGTCAACTGACTGATCTCATGCCTTAGGATTAAAATACCCACTTTCTGTCTATGAAACCCCAGAGATTCTGAAAAATTCTTTGTAAATCAATAACTCCACCTTTTACCTTCCCCCTATTGCTCTCCAAAAACTCAGTAAGACTTCCCCACCACCTGGAACACATCTGTGTATGGGAGAGGCTTCTCGTGGATTAAGGAGAAAGTCCTGGAGATAAAATAAGCCCCGCTACCTCCTGTTTCCTCTGAGAGCATCATCTAGGATCAATAGATGTTTTTAATCTATTTCCAAAGAATAATTCAACTCCTAAGGAAAAATATTAATTCTAGATTTTTAGCATTCCAGAACAACAATCTTCAAAGACAGCTATCAGATCCTCAAAACACAACACAAAAGACCAGTTATTTTTATTTAAACCTAAAAAGAAAAAGTGCCACTTGGAACTTTGATTGGGAGGGGCCATCCTAATGCCCTCCACAGGAGCCTCAAAACCTCAAGGCTTTTGCAACCTCTTCCATTGGTTCCAATCTCTGTTGTACTTTGAATTCTTTATTCTTTAAAGAACTGAATAGTGTTCAAAGACAAAAGAGCATGAGGCCAAAACATGATGCAGTCTCAGTTTTCAATTTGTTTTCCTGTGTCTACAAATTTAATTTTACAAGTGGTGGGGGAAACTATCCACTCTGTCTCACAGGATTCTTGGGTGACTAATTAGATTCTGTCTTTGAATGTAGGAAACTTTAAATCTTCACCTTCTTCATGTGAAGGTGAAGAGAGTCTTGCAATGAAGGCCCAGTGGCTCTCCTCCACAGGACTGAAAGGAACCTTCTGCCTTAGTTGAGTTTCTGCGGCTATGACCAAGCACCATGACGAGCAGCTTGTAGAGGAATCCGTTGTCCAGGGAAGTCAGGGCAGGAACTCAAGTCATTATCTTTTAAGCTCCTAACAAATAACCCACTGAACTCTGACCACTCAATGGCTTTTCCAGCCCAAAATTCAGATGTCACCACAATCATACCCAAAAAACACCATCAGGTCTGTCACAGCAATGGCTCATGACCTGGTACAATTTCTGTGTTAGTTTCGTTTCTGTTGCTGTGATAAAACACAATGACCAAGGCAACTTATAAAGGAAAGTGTTTAATTGGGCTTATGGTTCCCAAGGGTTAAAGTCCATAGTGGCAAAGCTGAGGCATAGTGACAAGCTCACATCTTGACCTACACCACCATGCAGTAAGAAAGTATACTAGAAATGGTGGGAGTACTTTGAAACCTCAAGGCCTGCCCCCAGTGACACAATTCCTCCAAGAAAACTATACCTTCTAATTGTAGATGTAACTGTATTCTTAAATAAGAAACACAGAGCCAATTGCAGAGTTAAAAGCCAAGAGGTCAGAGCAAGAGCTGAGAGTGGAAAACCTTACCCTTCACTGCTGCTCTGTCTTTCCTCTCCTGTGTTTTTCTATTTTATATAGACTTTCTGTTCTGCCTTCTCATTGGCTGTAAACCCAACCACATGATCTCCTCATCACTGCCTGTCTGTACAGACCTCCAGGTCTTCTATGGTTGGTATTGAGATTAAAGGCGTGTGTCACCATGCCGGCTGTATCCTTGAACTCACAGAGATCCTGCCTAGCTCTGCCTCTGAAGTGCTGGGATTAAAGGTGTGCACCACCACCGCCCAGATTCTGCTATGGCTCTGACCTCTTGGCTTTTAACTCTGCAATTGGCTCTGTATTTCTTATTTAACAAGACGGTTACATCTACACCTAATCCTTCCCAAACAGTCACCAACTAGGGATCAAATATTTGAATTTATGATCCTCTGGAAGCTGTTCTCATTGAAACCACTGCTGTCCGATGTCCTGTATGTTGTGAATAAGTAAAATGCTGATTGGCCAGTAGCCAGGCAGAAAGTATAGGATAGGCAGGACAAACAGAGAAAGGAGGCTGGGAGGTGGAAGCTGGGAGAGACGCCAGCCTGTCGTCCAGGGAGCAACATGTAAAGGCAATAGGTAAAGCCACAGAACATGTAGATTAACAGAAATGGGCTGAGTTAAGTGTAAGAGCTAGACAATGGTAGACCAGAACAAATGGCCCAACAGTTTAATTAATATAAGTTTCTGAGTGATTATTTTATATGTGGTTGTGGGGTCCATGGTGCTGGGGAGGACTGGAGAAAACTCCAGCTACAAACCACCACACCATCCTGCTCATTATAGAACAACCGGCTCACAAAGCTAACTCTCTGCCTACAACACAGTCTGGCAGGGAACTGGCCATGAACAGAGCTAGCAAGGCACACAGTGACTTCCCTGGAGAAAGTAGCCTGCCAGCTCCCACTTCTGTGTTTCACATGATGTAAATCCTACTCTACCACCATATGCTGGGCCTACTTTGAGGAGAGAGCACCAGAGAGCTCTTTGTTACTCTGGTCTTTCTTCTTCAACCTTCTTTACTCTCTGTGATATGATTTTCTTTACAAAAAAGACACTGATCCCATGTACTCAGTTTCCAGGGTAGGGAGGTATAACACCAGAGCCCCTTCATTCTTCTATTTAATACCTAACTGTGAATGAGAGAGTTTGACATAGATCTGTACATAAAGAAACGTGTCCCGTTATCCCCTGCTTTTTTAACTCTCCTAAGAACACTATAAACAGGTGATCAGAGCCAGCCCGAGACCCCTCACTAAGAGCTGGATCCTTTTCCTGCCCCTTCCCTTCATGTGTGGTGACATCCCCTTTACCTTCCAGGTCTCTCTGCTCTAGGTCTAAGCCCAAAGGCAGGCATGAGACTCAAGCCACATGTGTTCAGCACAGGACTCGACGTGAGCAGAGCCAAACTCAAACAAAGCAGAACAGAATACGAAACACTTGCATTGGTCTTTAACCCTCCCCTTCCCTGATCACTCCTCCTAGTTACTGTGTATTTTTCAGTATTTCTCTGCAACACAGCACTTTTGTCTCTGCTCTGTTTCCTGTCACTTGTCTGCAGACAGCCTAAGTGAGGGAAGCAAAGGGAAGATTGTCCAGTGCTGGAGGTGGCTGTCATGGCTGCCATCATGTCTCCTAGACTCCCAGTCTGCTCAGAACATGTTCATTAACTTTATCATGTTCTTATTTGAACCCACACATATTTATGCATATTTTTAGGCATAGACTTATTCAGTACAAGTGTATCCTGGACAAAGGTCACACCAGGGTGACTAGCACAGTCTCCCCTAGGGCAGTGACCTCTTTCTTCTCTATGCTAAGAACTGCGGTGGGTTTAAATGAGATGTCCCCCACAGGCTCTGGTATCTGAACATTTGGTCTTTACTTGATGGCACTGTTTAGGAAAGTGATGGACCTTGCTGGAAGAAGTGCATCACTAGGGGCAGGCTCATATAGAAAGAGGTGAGCTCTCAGCTTCCTGGGTGGCCCCAGCCACTCTGCCCGCCTCTTACTGCTGTGCCTCCCTGCCATAATAGATTCTTGTAGCGATATTTTGTTTGTGCCTCACAAAGCTTGCCTGGAGATCAGAGAAGCAGAGCAGCCACCCACCAGAGAGACTTCTTACCTCTACTGAGTCCTCAGACCGAAAAGGACAAGCTCCTGTCTCCATCCCGCCTTGTCACTTCCTCTTGGCCCAACCATATCACTTCCTTTTCTCCTCTCAAGCGACAGGATTAAAGGTGTGTGCCACCACTTCCTGGCCTCTCGTGGCTTAGCTCTGCACGCTGATCTCCAGGCAAGCTTTATTTGTGAGAGCACAAACAAAATATCACCACAGACTCTTATCCCTCTGGAACCTTAAGTTAAGTAAACCCTTTCTTCTGTAAGTTGCTTTGGGTCATGATGTTTCATCACAGCAAGAGAAAATTGAAAAAGGACCTTCACACTCTTTTCTTAAACCCTTGTAAAATATAGTTACCTTACTGTATAGAACTCTATAAGTGGTTTTTTTCTAACTACATATAAATTAGTACAGCCATTCTGGAAAACAATATGGAGTGTCTTTAAAAAACCTGAAAACAGAACTACATATGAGCCAGCATTCCATTACTGAGGATACATCCAAAGAAAATGAAGCCATTATACAAAATATTTTTTACAAACAATATATGGGACAATTATGTCTGCAGGCTACATTGTCTGTGACTGCTTATTTAAACACCCCCCTTAAACCATTACAAAACTTTATTGATATGTAGGAATGCAAACAGAGACCACAGATATACCTCTGCCTTGTCTTCCAGTCTGTCGTTCAAGAAAATTTAAAAACACAGAGAATATCATGGACAGTTTGACTAAATACTTGTTTCTTTTCTAAAAATGTACACACAATTGGACATTTATAAGGAAAGGAAATAAGATATTCAACCAAATATATCCGATATAAAAACTTACTGGAAATGGATTGCAGAAGGAGCACATGGTGGCACAGGCATGTAATACCAGCATGGGAGGCAGGTGTTGGGCCCTGGGCTAAGTGAGATTCTGGGTCAAAACAAGATAGAACAGGGATGTATATGTAAAAGGATAAAATACTGGGAGTTTAAACATAGAATAAAGGCTAAAGAAAAGGCTCAGAGGTTAAGAGCATGGACTGCTCTTGCAAAGGGCTTGGTTCAGTTCCCAGCACCTACATGGCAGCTCCTGTCTGTAACTCTAGGAGAATCTACTGCCTTCTTCTGGCCTAAGAAGACTACTTCATTCCTGTGGCACACACACACTCAAGCTCACACACACATACACATAAATAAAAATTTCAAAATAAAACATAGAAAAAAATCTTGAGATTTAAAAAGTATAATTCATAAGAAAAAAGTTGACATATCATACTTCACCAGATTTAAAATATTTTTCTATGGGAATCTTGTTAACAGGATAAAAATAAATTAAAGTGAATGCATTTTTATACTACATAGTCAACTAGGGAACTTATGTGTAGACTACATAAAGAGCCCTCAAAACTCAACATTTTTTAAAATCCCAGTTAGAAAATGGGCTTAAATTGAAACACTTATTTCACTGAAGAGGAAACAATCTCTCTCTCTCTCTCTCTCTCTCTCTCTCTCTCTCTCTCTCTTACACACACACAAATACACACACATACACACACATACACACATATGTACATACACACATATGTACACACACATGTACACACATATGTACACATACATGTACATACACGCATATGTACATACACACATATGTACACACACATGTGCATACACACATATGTACACACACATGTGCATACACACATATGCACATACACACATATGTAAACACATATGTACACACACATGTACACACACATGTACATACACACATATGTACACACACATGTACATACACACATGTACATACACACATATGTACACACACATACACACACATATGTACATACACACACATATCACATCAAATGAATGCCGTGGTTTGAATGAGAAATGTTCCCATAGGTTCCCATATTTGAACACTTGGTCCCCAAGTGGTGACTCTGTTTGGGGAAGTTGTGGAACCTTTTGAAAGGGTGACCTTGCTGGCAGAAGTGCATCACTTCAGGTGAGCCTTGAGGGTTTGTGGCTTTGGTGGGTCGGGGATGCCTAGGGTGCAGGGGAGCCATGCAGGATTAGCATGAGCATGTCTTTGGGTGATCATTCAGTTTTGCATCTTAATGTGAAGATTCCAGTTCTGTGAAGCCACACATGTGATGGACTGACATACAGTACTACACACACAGACAGCACATAAAGAGCTGCAGAATCTAAACCAGATCTATAGGTTATGCCTGTGTCAGTGTTCTGGTTGACATTGTTCTATAATTACATACAGTGTCAGCTTTGGGGAAGACAGAGTTGAAGGCTCAGGGAAATTCCTTATATATTTCTACGCAAGTATTTCTGAGTCAGAAACTCCACTTTGTTGGTCATTAGTATAAGAAATTATTTACAATTCACTTTGCAAGAGAGCACAAAATACAGTGCATCATGACACCAGGCTAAATCATCCCTTTCCTTTCAAATTAGATTGCACTCAATCAATTTTATGTGATAGCTTTCACAGTTACTGACTAATCCAGTGGCCTCCAAAGAAAGTAAACCACACATCCCAGTAACAAAGGGGGCCCTGTCATTCTGTAAAATCCCATAGTTTCTGGAGTTTCCCCCAGTGTTAAGCAAACTGAGTCACTTGTCTTAAAGAACTGGGGATAATGGAATGCTCTAAAAAAAGAAGGGAGTGGCTTGAAAAACCAACTGCTCCAAGAAATGCCCCTAATTCCGATAAACTTACTTCCCATCATGTAAATTCAAAGCTGGACTTCCTCTCTGGGGAGGGGTCCTCTCAACCCTTTGTGCTGTCTGTCTGTCTTACTCCACCTTCAATCCAGCTTCAGACTAGACAGTGGTCACTGAGCTGAACAGATGCCTTCCCAGCTATCCCTAGAGTGCCATTCCCTTTAGGCCTAGTCAGTTAGCTCCACCCAGAGTAGGGGGCTGGGAAAAGTGGTTTAGCTGAATGGACTTGGTGCCTTGGTAACCTTTCCCATGAGAGCAGAATCTTTCATAAAATGAGTGAGGAGGAGCTTAGTCGGGCTTCACAGGCTTGAGCTCACTGGAGGGTGAGACATGGAAAGTTCTGTGTGGAAACTCCATTTCCTGACCTTATGGAGAACTGTAACATGTTGACACATAGAAAGATCTGGAAATGTGCTCCTGGTTGCTGTATCACTTGGTGTTTTGATGGTTATTTTTCTTGTTATGTATTTTCCTAATAATTATTTTTTGCAAGTAGCAGTTCCTCATTGTAAACTATTCAGGCCTGAACTTGTTCCATCCACTTCTGAAAGTTGGACTGATTTGCCCACAGAGCCAAAAGAGGGTTAAAGCCTTCCACTGGCACCTCTCAAGCGGTGTACAGAGTAACTTCCAGAACACGGGATTTTCTAAATGTCCTTCTCAGCATCCAGAAAACTATCAGAACTAGCAAGTAAGAAACTCAGCAGAACTCTGGGTGAGTGGATCCAATTTCACATCTTTTTCTTGGCTCCAGCCTCTACTTACTCACACAGGTGGGTTATAAAAGCCAGAATAGGAAGAGTAGCTTCAAAATACTTGAAAGTTCCTTCTTGAAAACATATTGCTGAAAGCAAAGCAGATTATTCCATTCAACACTGCATCTAAGGACCATGCCAAAGCACCACACTTTCCCAGACCACCCCACAAAACCCTCTATATATCCATGGTGCTTTCCATAAATCAACTGCCAGACCCCAGCTGCCTCTGTCATGGGCTTTGTAGAAGTCTTCTATGCATGGCATCTGTCTGGTTCTCCAAGACTGCTCTTCTCCAGCTGGAGACCCACTACTGCTTCATACTCATCACCTCAGGCTTCAGACATGCTTCTGCAGGGTTAAAATAACTGTCACTGTCTGTTCTCTCTTTTCTAGATGGAAGAACAGCAAAAGCTGAGCTCATGCCAGAGGTCTAGTGAAAATATCAGTGGCCACCTTACATCCACTCTCCACCACATCCGCCACTGAAAATTAATCCCCACAGCAAGCATGTCCCATTGCATTTAACCTTTTTATTTATTTATATAGGCCAGACTATGCATTCATTTTATTAGATTTTTACAAATGAATACAGTGAGATAATGTACTAGATGATACCAAAATCTTCTGTTTATCTCTATCAACTCTCCTGTTCATTCATTAATATGATCCTGGTGAGGATACATGGTTCTATTGCATCTGTAGTTGATGTTTACATTTTGTAATTAAGCCAGAACTTCCTGGCCCAGGTGCCTGTGCCCAAGCCTTGTCACCTCTTCAGTGTTTATCAACAGCAGGTCTAGGCTTCAGAGATGCTGAGCAAAATGTCGAGAAAATGATCCCTGTATACAATAACACATTTATATTTCATTTCCTGGGTTACAGAATATTAATTAGCCATAATTGTTTTCTCTAAAGAAATGATTAATGGCCCCCTTTAAAATGTATGAATCACACCGTTGTCACGTAAACTTTTAAAGGATCCCGGGAGTCCCGGACTAGAGAGGGACAACCACGCACCCATAATTGGGATGCCTGCAGTCTCCAGCAATCTCCAAAGACTCCTTGTGCAGAGTCTGCTTTCGGGCAGTTCTGTTCTCACACCTTTAGCAGAAATTTCTGGGATGAGTTGCAAAATATTTGCCATGACCCATGAGCAAAAAAGCACAGAGTGCAGGGCTCCTTAGTGCTTTGCTGTGGTCCCCAGGGTCTGATGCCACTTGTTTCTGATGGCCATGAATTACCCTGATAACTGACACATGCTTAGTCAGAACAAAAGCAGGCCAAGATGTAAATCATTGAACATTTAAATACTCAGTGGAAGGGAACGTTTGTTCATCAGGAAAACACTGAGGACTGGGCACTTGGTCAGTAATTTGCATATGCAGTGAATCCACTGGGTTTTCATTCCTTCATGGAGTCACCAAGTGATTCTGGTGATGCTATGTGTGCTGTGTCCAGAGGGACATTTTAAAATTGTTTGTTATCACATTCATTCATTCATTCTTTCTTTCTTTCATTTATTCATCCAGTTATCTAGTTACTCACAGAAAATGTCTGCTGCTGGCGGTGTCCATGAGGAGGTGGGAGATCAACTTCCAGGTTGGTTTTCAACTTGGTTTTTTCATTTCCACCAGGTGAGTTCTAAGGCTCAAACTCAGGTCATCAGGCTTGGCAGCAAGCCCCTGAACCCACCTAGCCATCTCCCCAACCCCCAAGGGATTTTAAAAATAATTTTCTGTAGATGTTGTCTGTTGACATTCAGTAACCTTTACACACTGGTGAAATAAACTCACTCCTGAAAGGTCATTGTAACCTACATAGTCACAGGGAATTATGCTACTTTTAAATAATTTTATTATTTTATTGTGGGGGTGGTCCATATGTGTGCAGTGTGTGCAATGCCTGCAGGGATGAGAAGAGAGAGTCAGACTCTAGAAGTAGGTGCTGAGACTCAAACCCAGGTCCTCTGAGAGACCAGTAAGCATCTCTTCCACCCCTCTATGCTACTCAGATGTGAGTGCAGATTGTCTAATGTCAAACCAGAATGGGTACTCTCGTCTAATCAGATATCCATCATTTTTATGGTGAAAACATCCAAAATCCTTCTGACTTTTTGGAAATGCGGAGCACATGGTCATCGTTTCCAGCCACCTTACCATGCAGTCAAGCATCACATCTCACTCCCCACTTCCCCTTTCCCACACTCTGTCTAAATAGCTGCGGTCCCCATTGCCTCTCTTCATGTCTGGGCCACTGGTCACTTCTTTGGTTCAAGTATTTATTATGACAACACAAAATTCCTTGAAGAGCATTCTTACATACTTGTCTCTCTCATCCTTTCCAATACTTGCCAGCCCTGCTTCTTCATGCTGCTCAGCCATTTAAAACACTTTCTTGGTCCTGGAGAGAAGTCTCAGAGGTTAAAAGCACTGACTGTTTTACTAGAGGACCCAGGTTCAATTCCCAGCACCCACATGGTCACAACCATCTGTAACTTCAGCTCCCAAGTCTCCAAGGGCATCAGGCAGACACATGGTAAACATACATGCTGAAAAAATACCCATACATATAAATAAACAAATATTTTAAAACCCTTCTTAATTTCTCCTTCTCAGACCCAAAACAAACCTGCCCCAGGACTTGCCAAGCCCTAGTGTTAACATCACAGGACACAATTTCCACTCTGCTTCTTCACACTCTTATCAAATTCCAGCCCAATGTATGTCTAGCTTTCCAGGTACAGCCCAGAAGTCTCCTCCCCAGCTCACTCACTCCCACCCAGCCCATCTGCTGTCCACTTTTCTTTTTCTCCATTTTTTTCTGCTCCATCTGCTTCCAAACATCAAGGATGGGTCTTTAGAGGCTCAGCTCAATGGAGTTCTGCTTTGGGAACCCCATAGTATTCTCCTGCAGGTGGTTTTTGTTTTGATTTATTCGTTCTCTTCTCTTTGCTACTTTTGCTTGTGCTGTGTCCTGCACTGCCTTACAGTCTCGCAAATGTCTTTACCTCCCACAGGGTCTTAAACCTCTGATGTCTGCTCAACTTTGGATAGCTCCCCGCTCCTTCCACCAAGCTGAGGGCACTCCTCTTTAGAAGTACACACTCAATTGCCTGGTAAGTCCTGCCTCCTGCACCATGTGCTCAAACAAGCCTTTCTTAACTCTTCAAGGAGTTTCTTTGTGCAAGCCCAGTGGTCAGCTCTAATTCTCAGCTAACCTCTTGAGGCTTAAATATCCACTAGCAGAGCGCGAAGCTGGCCATACCTCACCCATTCCTCCTGACCTTTCTATATCTAAGCTCAGATACGTGGTACCCAGAACCAGAATGAGTTTTACTATATTAAGATATGTTTCCCAATAACTTGGTTTCACCCTCTTTCAGCCTAATCATCAGATATGGAACACCTGAAAATATTTATCTCAGCAAAACTAATCAGCAACAACTTCAATTCTCATATCCAAGTGGATAAGTGGACTGTGTTGTATTCATATGCTACAGCTATTTAAAATTGTGTAAGTGGATAAACCTGAGAATTTCTTCCTCTTAACCAAAGGCTAGAATATAGAATATAAATTTATATAATGAGAAATATTATATAAAACAGATGAAATAAAATTTCCCAAGAAGAAAAATTAAATATCCCATAATGTAAACCACAGTCTCCAGGTGTTAGAGTATTTCTTCTTTCCTACTTTGCTTCTATCTCTCCCTCTGGTGATCAGTGTGCTTTTTATTGTTTAAAAAGCAAGTATGTTTCAAGCTGTCATTCCTAGCTCAGGTTTTTTTTTTTTCATTCAAATTTTTGTGCTTCAGATTTTCATTTATATTGGAATTTTGTGTTTCAGATTCTCTAGAAATGCTTTCCCTTCTGATTAACTCTAGCCTTCCATTAATATCTTCAGGGCTGTAAGCTGACTCAGCATTGTTCAACCGAAGTCAGAACCCTTCAGCCAGAAGAAAAGGGTGGCTGGGGGCATTCAGTAAGGGCCAGGAGTGAGACCAGCAAACCAGCCTGTCACCTGGCAACACTAGCTCCAGATGGTAAATAAGGCAGCCGCTGTCGCTCTTCACTGAAAGCAATATTCTTTGTTTTTATTATCATTTGGAAGGAAAAAAATAAAAACTGTGATCTTTCCCCCATCTCCATCCCTGCTACTCTGACCCACTTTCCTCTTTCTTTATTCTCTTTTCCAAAAATAAACTTCAAAGCACTTAGAGTCTTTCCAAGTCAAGCACAAGGCTTAAAAGTCCACTCTGGCTCAGCAGACTAATGTGAGCCTTCACGGTTCCTGTTCTAGATTTTCTCTGGGGAACCTTTTCCTCCTTGAGCTACAAATGGGAGGCTTGGAGCACCGGTCCAGGACTCTCATCACCAGGACCACACTGCAGAAGCTGGGTTCTGTAATTAGAGAACTGTTGTTAGCAAAATGAATCTCTCTGCTTCCCTTCATGTTTTTCCCTCCTTCTCCTCTCCTTTCTCTTCTCTCCTCTCCTCCCCTTCCTCCTCTTCCTTTCTCTCCCCTCCCCATTCCTCTCTTCTTCCTGCTTACGTTACCATTTGAAGCCATATGCTGGTTTGAGAATGGGTCACCATCCATGGAACTGTATGGGAAGGATTAGGAGGTGTGGCTTTTGGGGAGAAGGTGTGTCACTAGGGGTGTGTCACTAGGGGTTAGCTTTAAGATTTCAAAAGCCCATTTTATTCCTAGTGTGCTATCTGCCTCCTGCTTGTGGATCAAGACGTGAGCTCTCAGCTGCTGCTCCAGCCTCCTGTGACCACACCTCGGGTTTATCATCATGGATTCTGACCGTCTGGAACTGTGAGCACAGTTAAAGTCTTGGTCAGAGTCTTATCACAGCATTAGAAAAGTAACAAAGGTGTGTCCTCAGGATGCATCACTACTCACTGAGCATGAACACAACGCTGTGTTATGAATATGAAATGCCCTCAGAGGCTCACGTGTTGGAGACCTGCCCACCAG
Source organism: Onychomys torridus (assembly GCF_903995425.1). Lineage (NCBI taxonomy): Eukaryota > Metazoa > Chordata > Mammalia > Rodentia > Cricetidae > Onychomys > Onychomys torridus. The sequence goes on along the minus strand of NC_050447.1, from coordinate 131,866,425 downwards.
CTGGTGGAAATGTTAAGAGGCAGGGCTTAGCTGGAAGAAGTGGGGCACTAGGGCATGAATTTGAAGGGAACAGCAGTTTAGAAGTCTTTGTGTGTGTTTTACACACATGTACATGTGTGCACCACATGCAGGCAGTGCCCACAGAAACCAGAAAAGGTTATCAGGTGCCCTGGAACTGGACTTACAGATGGTTGTAGCTGTAGTTACAGCTACAGTGTGGGTGCTGGGAACTGAACTTGGTTCCTCAATAAGAGTAGCCAATGCTCCTAATTGCTGAGTCTTCTCCACAGGCCCCCTACAGGGAATACCCTGTCTTTGTACTTTTTCTCCATCTTTCTCTGCCTCAAGGATAGAACAGCAGCCCTGCTCCATCCCACCCTTGCCCTGAAACAAGGAGACCTCTGAATCCCTCCTCTTAAACTACTTGTTCTAGGTGTTTATCATAGCAAGGGGAACTAACCATGCATCATCTTAAAGCTGATTTTCTAATGTAGTCAACAGCACAACTATGATTATGGTGTGGTTTCTTACTTGTTTCCCTTTCCTAATAAAAAAAATGAGATTCCAAGCTGGATCTCATAATCCTCCATGAATTTGACCAATGAACCACCGAAGGACATAATTCAATATAACACATGTCTTAAATATAACGAAAGGTAACAGCAGAGCTTTGTGCAGAAAGGGGGCTGACACAATTCTCTCCAATGAGGTTTATTGGAATGAGAGGACCTCAAGGCAAGGACTGCGTCTCTAGATTCAGGGTAGGGCATTAGACAAAACTGGACAATATGAGGGAAAGTGTGAGACACAACTGTACATATGAGGAGAGTGTGAGACACAACTGTACATATGAGGAGAGTGTGAGACACAACTGTACATATGAGGAGAGTGTGAGACACAACTGTACATATGAGGAGAGTGTGAGACACAACTGTACATATGAGGGAGAGTGTGAGACACAACTGTACATATGAGGAGAGTGTGAGACACAACTGTACATATGAGGAGAGTGTGAGACACAACTGTACATATGAGGAGAGTGTGAGACACAACTGTACATATGAGGAGAGTGTGAGACACAACTGTATATATGAGGAGAGTGTGAGACACAACCGTACATAAGCATATGGAAATCCAAACAAGGTGGGGCCTTAAAGGTAAAAAGAGGCTTTAGAACCTGGAGAGAAGCTTCAGAGACAGAGAGACAGAGACAGAGCGTAAGAGCACAGCCTTGACAGGGATCACAGAGGCATGGGGCACAGAAGAGCCCCTGAGAGAAAAGCAGCCCTCAAAGCCCTTCCCTGGGCTATGCCGCCTGCCCCAGGAGTCTCAGAACAAAGAAAACGCCTGACTTTCCGTAACCTTTTAGGAGTAGTTGAAAGCTTACATCATGTAACTTAGTTCAGCATACACATAACAAGGAGCCTGAGGAAGCCAGGTACTGATTAGGAAGGTAAGTGAGATGCTGATGTGGAACCTAGTCCACCTTTCAGTTAAGAATCCCTAATTCTTTTAAGCTGAAAAGATATTATACAGAATACTTTTGTTCCAGCAAACATTGATTGTGTTAGAAAAGGAGTGGTTAGCATAACTTAGGGATGGGGGAAATGTTCATTAGTCACAAAGGACAATGAACATGTTTTCCAAAGTCTGCAGAAATTACTGATGTTGGTTGCTGCTCAAAGCAAGCATTTATCTACTGGAAATGGGACCAAGAGAATAGTGAAGAAGAGGGTTTTATCACAGCAGCCGCTCTTCCTGATATTTTCTTTAGAGGCCTTCTGAGATTCAGGCATGTCAAATTTTTAATGAATGTCTAGATAAGTTTCCCTATTAGTGGACACTGTCCATACAGAAGTAACAAGGGGCACTGTGTAGGCTGTGGATGTTGGTAATTGTAATTACAAGACTCAACAACTGATTGGAATCAGAATTTTCTTCCAGCACTACTTAGAGACAGAGCCAAAGATCATTGGAAAAGATGGTTCATCAGCTGACACTTTTTACCCAGAAAACAACAGCTAAGGGAAAATGGGATGGGCTTGGAAATGATACAGGATCCCACAGGCTTTGGGATAAGTCAGGGGACCTTCAAGACAAAATGTGTAGGCAAAGAGATTTGGTGACAAACTCCAGAGTGAAAGGCACCTTACATTTCAAGGTAGGATGAAAATAAATGATTGCTTTATTTTTTATATATTAACATTTTACTTATTTTTGCTTTGTGTGCTTGTTGTATGAGTGCTAAGTGCACATGATGCCTGCAGAGGCAAGGAGAGGGTATCAGCGTCATAGCCCCTGGAAATAGAGTTGCAGGCAGTTGAGATCTGCTATGTGGGTGCTGGGAACCAAGCCCAGGTCCTCTGCAAGAGCAGTAAGTGCTCTTTATCTCTAAGCATCTCTCCAGCCCTCGGTGGTTAGCTTCCATCCAGTCAATGAGAAAAGTGACAGAGACAAGCCTATAGCATTAATCACAGCCCTTTCTACAACCTAGGCCTCTCATGCCATGCCTGGGTATATCACAAATGGCTCACACCTAGCAAAGATCCTATCTTCATGAATGGTTCACACCTAGGAAGACCCCATCTTCACAAATGGTTCACACCTAGCCATCTTCACAAATGGTTCACACCTAGAAAGACATCTTCATGATGGCTCACACCTAGGAAGTCATCTTCATGATGGCTCACACCTAGGAGATGGTTCACACCTAGGAAAACATCTTCATGATGGCTCACACCTAGGAAGACATCTTCATGATGGCTCACACACAGGTTTTTAAAAGTTTTTAATCTACTGCATGCTGGATATTGTTATCAATACCCATAAGTATAGATATACCTCAGTTGATGATCAGCTATCAAGTTTTTACACATATAGTCCTTAATCTACAATCTGACATTTCTGCACAGGTGAGTGTTTGCAGCATAACTCTCATGATGTTTGGTTTGGGCCTACCATTGAAAGCATAGACTGCTGTGGATATCGCTCTGTGTAAATAAAATTCTGATTGGCCAATGGCCAGGCAGGAAGTATAGGCGGGACAAGAGAGAAGAGAATTCTGGGAAGTGGAAGGCTGGGGGAAGAGAGATACTGCCAGCCACCGCCAGGACAGAAAAGACATAAGGTACTGACTGGTAAGCCACAAGCCACGTGGCAAAGTATAGATTAATAGAAATGGGTTAATTTAAGATAGAAGAAGTAGATAACAAGAAGCCTACCACGGCCATACAGTTTGTAAGTAATATAAGTCTCTGTGTGCTTACTTGGTTGGGTCTGAGCAACTGTGGGACTGGCGGGTGAGAGAGATTTGTCCTGACTGTGGGCCAGGCAGGAAAACTCTAACTACAATATACTTGTGTTTCATTTTAACTAATTTGAACCCTCAGCTTTACTGTCTTAGAAGAAGGATACAGAGTGGGTTTCCATGATGGAGCCCACTGTCATATTTGTCTCTGTAGGTAGAAAGGAATTGCTAATGCCTTCCAGCTGCCTAGAGTTTTGTCCTTAGTGGCAAAGAGTTCCCATGCCCTTCATTCTCTTTCCCAAACTGATTTGCGATCCTCAGTGTAGATCAATCTGAGGACTGGGACTGGGACCCCAGGTCTGAATACAGGCAGACAACAATGGTTATAGGAGAGCCCATCACTAGCCCTTGTAGATCAGTCAGAAGACAGTGGCTATTAACTTATAGGAGAACCCATCACTAGCCCTTGTAGATCAGTCAGAAGACAGTGGCTATTAACTTATAGGAGAGCCCATCACTAGCCCTTGTAGATCAGTCAGAAGACAGTGGCTATTAACTTATAGGAGAACCCATCACTAGCCCTTGTAGATCCTGAAGTGTTACTTTCGTAAGGACTCCTAAGAACACAACTAGCATGTGCTATGATCATATTTTAGTTTCTGTAGAAGACACACGTTTAAATACAAACTAACACCCTTTTTCTAGAAAAGTAAATTCTTGTCATCCTCAAGAATTTCTTTTAAGCAGGAAGCTCCTTTATTAAACTTCGAAGAAGAAAAACAGTGATGCCTGGTAAGGACATTAAAGCTACCAGTTCAATCAATGTTGGCTTCACCAGCAGCTGTGTTTGTTTGGCCTGTGGACCAAACGATTTTTCCAATGTGACATCTTCCTGCCAGATAATTACCTGGTATCAGAGGCCACCCACAAGCTTCTGGGCAATTTTCTGCCAGGGCTACTGGAGCAGATTTGTCCTTGGATGGCAAATGTCATGTGTATTTGTTAGGTTAAGGAGTCCACATGACCTCTAGGAGACTGCAGGCTAGGTCTCAGAGGACAAGAGACAGAGCAGCCTGCTGGACCAGCCAATGGAGGACAGGAAGGTGATTGACAGACTCACTCTGCCAATAAAGGACAGGAAGGTGATTGACAGACTCACTCCGCCAATAAAGGACAGGAAGGTGGTTGATAGACTCACTCATCAGTGACTCTGGATAGCTTCATTTTCTTTTAACTATTCTTGAAAATAGCAAGAAGCTTTTAAAAGTCTACTTTTGTAAAACAAATAAAATAAAAATTAAAAAGTTTGTGTTTTTTTTTTTCTTTTCTAGTTGACTCAGAAAAAAATGGTTACTCTGTTTCTAAAACTTTCAATTTGTATATTCCTAGAGCAAACTGGTTAAAATACAGACCAGGATTTTTGTTTTATTTAAAAAAAAAAAAAAAAAGAAGAGTCTGCTCTTGCTGAGATGATTCTCAGACTTGAACTTGCCAAGGAGCTCAGCAACGTAGTAAGTACTCCTTGGACTCAAGCTTGAATTCTGATTTGTGGGACTGGATCTGCTTTTTAATAAGCTCGGGTGACTCTACTTTGGAAACACGAAGCTCACACCTGAATGGGCTGAATAGTCACCATACCCTGCACAATCCCTTTTCTCTTCACCATGCCCATGCTGAACCGGTTTCAGCCAGTCTTCACATGGGGCTGGTTGTACTTGCCATCAACCTGATGATGCAATGCCCATGAATAAGTTTTATTTGGGGGTTGGGGAGAGGGGCCCTATGCTTCCAGTATTGTCAAGTATTATTTCCAGTGTGACAATGCCAGTTTGTTTTTCAGAAACTCATAAAAAGTGGGACCACTGGTTACAGGCAGTCACTCTATAGGCACAGACAGTGAATGATTTGCTTCCTGGGGGAGAAAGCGTTTCAGCTGGAAAGCCTCCTCAGTACTGCGGCCACGGCCAGTTTCTAGCTACAGCTCACACTTTGACATGGGAGCATCAGTCAGGATTCTACAGAGAGATGGGAGCAGGAAGAGGCATGAATATATCTATGTTTGCATATGTGCTTGAGCCAGAGGGGTGGAGAAACTGGGTCCCAAGGTTGTGGTCTGCCCAGGCAAGTCTAAAACCTGTATAACAGATGAGCAGACCAGAAACTCCACCAGGAGCTTGAGCTTGCAACCCATGGGTGGGTCTTGTCCTTTCTTAGGGAAATCTTGGATTTTGTCCTTAAGCCTCTTGAGCCTATGGATGAGGCCCACCCATACAAAAAGGCATTTTTGTTTTAATTCAGTTAGATGGACTGTAAATATTAACCACTGTTAAACGCCCATGTAAGAATACCTAGATTGGTGTGAGCAATGCACACATGCACTTGGGTTCATGAGCATACACAACACAGGAGCCATGGACCTCCCCACAGAGGCCCTCATCTCTCTGATAGGTGCTCCCCTCACCAAGAGACTCCACATGAAATGGGGACAATTGCCACATATGGCATGAACTGTGGGATCAGGACAAGAGAGAAAGAAGCTTGGGAGAAACAAGGAAGTGGGGGAGGTAAGGAAACTTTCTGCTCTGGGCCAAGCATGATGCCAAGTGCCTCCCACATACCTCCCATTGGATTTCACCAAGTTCCTTGAAAATCTATGAAGCACGTCTATTAAACAACCATTTTTCATTTTAATCAATGAGAAAACAACCCTCCAGCAACAAACTCAGTTTTGCAAAGCCAGTTAACACTTAAAGTGCCAATGACAGGGGTGAACTTTAGGCCAGTTGTCTGATTTCCACACCTCTGTGTAGCTCCTGTCTTTGACCATCTCATACAGGAGATGTAAAAATGATGCAAGCAAAGGAGGGATGCTAACCAGCCCCTTCCCATTTCCAAAGGGACCACAGCCTCTGCTTGCCAGTGAAGGGGAAGTCCACAAAACATGGACAATTGGTGGGAAGTCTGGACTAGCCAAGGGCTCAGCTCAGACACCAAATTTCTGTAAAAGGACACAATGCATAAACCTCCCCCCAAAGGGGCCTGCTAAGCCACTTGAAATTGAAGTACCTGTATGGACCTGGAGAACACTGTAGGCACTAGATAAATGTTTAGTGGATAGACAAACAATTAAATAAATAATAACAAGTAATATTGACTATTTACAGTAAGGATAATAGGAGATAAATGGGATTTGCTCTCCTGGATTGACTTCTCCTTAAAATAAACATCCCCCTCAAATTCTGCCCTGGATCATGTTCTTTGTCCTGTGGCCTTGATGATGGTTTGCTGGAAGATTGCCTGAAGAGATATGGTATATGCATTATCCACATTCCATCTCTGGTCTTCATATCAGAAGAAAGGATGTGAAAAGCTTTTAAAAATCACTGGGGGAATACAGTTAGTGGGCGTGGAAGGAAGTGCTGAACAAGGATCAAGGTCAAATGTATGCTCTTGCCATTCTAATGATGACATCTAGGGCCTTGTTAAAACAAGCTTTTGTTTGCTGTTGTTGGTGAAGTTCAGAGGGGTGCATTTCAGAATGGAATTCCAGAAGGTTACACAGCAAAATAGGCCAGCCCTGGAGCTTACTGGCCAGCTCACATATCCTGACAGGGAAGTCAACAGGTGTTTCTGAAGTCCACCTAATTGTCTCCAGAAGGTTAAACATTGTGGCTTTTCATCGAAGGGATGTGCCCTTATCCACCCAACTCTATTTATGTCAGGGCAGACAATTATCCCACACTGTGAGAACTGGTTCAAAGTACATATGACAATCCAAGCCAATCAAATTGAGCCTTGCTGGCATCTTTACTTTCTGGATGGACTTAATCTGAGGAGCTGGATGATTTGAACCTCTCACGCTTACATCAGACTTGAGAGCCAAGCTCATAGCAAGAGTCCATCGTGTTTTGAGGGTAGGGTAGGCATGGGGATGCACGTTGCAAAGTAGGGAAACAGAGCCTGAGTTGGGATCACTCCTTTGGCTGAGGCTGTCCCTGGGACTTTGCACACCTGTGAACAATGGCTTCCACTTCTCTACTTAATCTGGTGAACTTGAGGTTTTTAGTTGAATAAAGGCTTTCACATACTCCTTCTCACTCAACATTCTTAATGAGGAAGGGAAAAATAGTACTTAGATTATAGATATAAGAAAACCAGGGGGCAGGAAAGGTGGTGCAAGCATTCAGCGTGTTCACTGCTCTTGCAGAGACCAGAGTTTAGTTCCCAGCACCCATGTCAGGAGGCTCACAAGTACCTGGAATCCAGCTCCAGAGGATCTGATGCCCTCTCTCTGGCCTCTGTTGGCACTGCACCCACACATATAAATTTTAAAAATAAGTCCTTTTCAAAACTCAAGGCTAGAGAATGCAGAAGAGTTTTAATATCACTGACTATTCAAAAATCTGTGTACAAATTGTTGTCAAGAACTGTTAAGAATAATGATCTCTCCTAAACCTTAGGATGGATAACTTCATGTGTAGATTTCTTCGATGTGGGTTCAGTGTCAACAGAGGTCTGGGATAATGGTTAAAAGCTTGGAATCTAGAACCACATTGTCTGCCTCAAATCGCAGCCCTACTTTATACTAACTATGTGTAACTGGAACTTTTAACCTTTTAACCTTGAACAAATTAGTCTTTGCCTGAGTCTCCTCATCTGAAAACTGAGATGAAGCTGATGCTGCATTTGTGGGACTATTGAATCAGCTGAGTCAATGCATGAGAGGACCTTAGATAGTGCTTTGGTTGTCCTTAGCAGAGATGTCAGCCAAAGGTGAATTATACTCTAGTTTTATACTCTAGTTTCTATGCTCCCTTAAAAGACATAATGAAGGGGCTGGAGAGATGCTCGTGGGTTAAGGGCACTTGCTGCTCTTGCAGGGGACCTGAGTTGGGTTCCCAGCTCCTACGTCAGGTGGCTCATAACCATCTGTAACTCCAGCTCCAGGGAATCCAACACCCTCTCCCAGCCTCTGTAAGCACTTCACTCACATGCATCCCCATGCCTACCCCACCCTCAAAACACATAAGCATAATTAAAAGTGAAATAAATATTTTTTTAAAAAGAGACATTGGAGCACACACTTGTCAATCACTACTCATAAAGCCTCAAATCCCTCAATAGTCATTTTTAGAGTATTGTTTATTTAGTCTTTGGCAACTTCATACATGCATATAGTATGTCTTGATCATAGCCTGCCCTCTTTCCCCTCCCCCAGAAACCTCCCCAGATGTCCCTCCTGCCCTCTTCCTACTTGTTTTTTAAGCTCTCATGGAGTCTAGTTGGTGCCACCTGCTGGAGTGTTGACTTGCTCTCGTGCTGGTGACCTTAGCTGCGTGAGCTCATGAATGCAGCATCCATGTCATGTCCATATTTCACAGCGTTCCTCCCCACTCTCTGGCTCTTACACTTTACATCCCCTCTGGACTTGGGGTGGGTGTGGAATGTGGTATAGATACAATCACTCATTCTTAGCGCTCTGACCAATCACGAGTTCCTACATTAACAGCTGCCCACTGCAACAAGAGTTTTCTCTGGCCAAGGTTGGAAGAACTAATGTCACTCGGTATACTGATACCTTTGGACACCACATGGACATCTAGCACAGCAAAGATGGCCATGTCAGGAAACCACTTCAGGACACTCATGCTGTGTGTCATTATCCAAAAATTAGAAGTAGGGTTGGGGAGATGGCTTGGGCCGGGGTGGGGGTGGGGGGTTGCAGCACAGATAAGGACTTGAGTTAGAATCCCCAGAACCAGCATAAAGCCAAGCACAGAGGCATGAGTCCAACTGAAGTGCTTGTGTGTGGAGATGGGAGACAGACAGACGGATACCTGAAAGCTCAAAGTTGAGCTAGCCTGATACAGGAAGCAGCTAGGAGAGCTCATCTCCAACCAGGTGGGAGGAGCAGACTAAATCTCCATGTATGTGAGAATACACAGATGAAACATGAACACATACACACACAGGAAATATTTTTCCAAGTGTTATTGCAGACTCTAGGCAGAAGTTGTTTCCAATCCACATCACAGTGAGACCACTGCAGCCATGAGGAGGAAGTGGCTATATCCTGGCACAGAGGGCAATGACAGGGATCCTTGCCATCAGACTGAAAAACTGCAAATCCTCCAGAAATTGTCACCCTGATGCATTGTGCTATTGTCCTGTTCCACACGTGTCTATGGACTTTCAGTCACAGAGACTCCTTTAGCTTCTACCCAGACACACAGCATAGCTGGCTGGTCTAGTACACACTCCTGCCTGTTTTTTAAAAGCCAAATGGAAGTTGAGGAGTGGGGGAATGGCTCAGTGTGTAAACCTGAGTACAGTCTCCCTGGCACCTTCCTAAAATCCTGCGTATGGTGGTGAACACCTGTAACTACAGCTCTGAGGAGCAGAGGCAGGAGAACCCCAGGAGTTTACTGGCCAGCCTAGACAAAAATGGAGCTCCAGTTTTAGTAGGAGACTCTGACTCACAAAAGGAGGTAGATAGTGATACAGGAAGACACTTCCAATTTACACACACACACACACACACACACACACACACACACACACACACATGGATGTCTGTCCCCAAGCATCCATCCAGCCCTTCCAATCTCATTATCATCATCCAGGACAACGTCTTCCTCTTGGGAAAGTACTAAGCTTTCCTGGGCAGCACCAAGACTTCGCTGTGATGCAGGAGACAGGCCAACTTCTTCTCATGTGGAACATCCTGGACTCCAGCAGTCTCTGACCAGAACAGCAAAGGCAGATGATAAGCCGCTGAAGCTCAGGAGAAAACAGCAAAACTCCCTTCTCCTGTCACAGAAGTCGCCCAGGCTATGAACCTCGGGAAGAGTTCAGGCTGGCTGGACACTACCAGCGATATTCCACCTTCTCTGGATGGGTCTGCCAGCCACAAGTGATCAGGTTAAGTAGATATGTCTCACACCTGGGAACACCACAGGTGTTTAATAGAAGTCATTCACTGTGAGATGGATCAGCAATCTGAACTATCTGTAAATTGTACAAAACCCTAATTAATGTCATTTAAGTTAGCTAACGGTACGTTTTCTTTTGTTTAAATAACACACACCAGGATTTGTATTGCTTTCTACAGAAACAAAGATCCAAATACTTTCACTGATTTTGCTCCATCACAGTTTGTCTCGGGGTCCAAGATGGCTGCTAGGTCTCCACCCATAGCTTCAAGTTTAGCCAGTAGGAAGGATACAAGCCAGAAGAACAGAGAGTGTGTTTTTATTTTTATAAACTTTACTGAAGGCTGCCCATCCCTAGGACTTCTTAGCCTTGTCTTTATTTACAGGGGAGGCAGATATGGTCATGAATAGATACAGTCCTATGGGCCCTACATGAGAACACACACGTGTAGTTAGATTTTAGATCCTTTTCTTCAGAGCAGGCAAGCCTCCTCTCCTGAGGGGCACCTCAGCCAAACTCCTTTTCTTATGGTGCTGGATTCTATCCAAAGAGTTGGTCAACAACCACAGACTTTATATCAAGGTTAGTGTTCTCTCTGTCTCTCTCTGTCTCTGTCTCTGTCTCTCTCTGTCTCTGTCTCTCTCTGTCTCTCTCTGTCTCTGTCTCTCTCTCTCTGTCTCTCTGTCTCTCTGTCTCTCTCTCTCTCACACACACACATACACACACACACACACACACACACACACACACACACACACACACACAGTAAACAAACAGGATCTGGAGGGTTGCTGAGCTGGTGGTAACCGAGGAAGGTGGAGTGCAGGGACTACAGGGCAGGTGTCATATCCAGTCTGAGCTCAGAGTTCATTTCTACCTTTCACAGAGCATGAACCATTATTAATAGTTTGTGTCCTGGAGGTTTCCTCTGTATGGAAAAAAGTGAGATAGACTGTGCTTTGCCTCTTTAACTATAGAATCCTCTTAACAAATATTTATTGACAATGATTGTTTTCCTCCCCAATTGTGGTAAGAAGAGGAAGGAGAGATGGGTGAGAAGAGGAAAGATGAGGAGGAAGGGAAGCCAGTGGGCAATCAGAGCTTGAAGCAGATGGCCCATGAGTATGTACTTGGGAACTCAAGGCCATCACAGAGAAAATGGAGACAAGTCCCTCCCCTAGTTTTTATGTATTCCCAATTCCTCTGGGAGGTTATTTTCTGTGACTAACTGCTGTGAGTGCATCCAGGCAGGGAGCAGGTGGCAATCTACACAGACTAGTTAATAGCCATTAACAGCACTTAAAACCCCACTAAGCCAAAGACATTCCAGCTATACACATGAGAACCAAGATCAGGAAGAATCCTCCTGGGATGACAGCCATGTGATCATCAGTACCGCCATCACTACCACCAATGATGAGGCTTCCTGCTTTACAACCAACATAAAGTCATGTCCTGCCCAATCCTATGTCCTGGGCGATGCGCCACCCAGCCTGGCAGAAGAAAATATTACTGAAATCTGAAGCTGGCAAGAAGCCCATGGTGCAGAATACAGAGCTGTCTGTGACTGATCACAGCATTGTGTGATGTAAGCAAATAAGGAATAGGTCCCTGGAACAGTGTGGGTCATGAGGGATAGGTCCCTGGAACAGTGTGGATCAGATCTGTTTTGAAGAGAAGCCTTTTAACTCTTTTTTAATTAACATACAACGTAATTGGCTTCACTGCAGCATTTTGACACGCATATGTCACTGTGTTTCTTTTGATCCATGAGCCTCTCTGCCGACCTACGCCCTACTTCCTGGCTCTCTCTAGACTGGTTCCTCCTTTTCCCCCAGGCAGTCTCCACTTCTGCTGTTATGACTTAAGTGTCCCATTACCTGCTCTTCCTCCACACCTAAGACCCTTCCTCCCCTCTCATGCACAATCCCTTTCCTGTTTTCACCTACACACACACACACACACACACACACACACACACACACACACACACACACACAATTTCAAATCTAAGTTTCACATATTAAAAAAGAAAATGGTATTTTTTTCTTTCTTCATTTGAGACTCCCTCTCGGTAGGCTTGTGGGGCTGATAATCAAGATAATCCACACAAGGGGGGCTGTGACCTCAGTTTTGTAACCTACCTAACCAATTGGTACCAAAGAGAAACAAATTTGTATTAAAAGAAAACAGGCTCCTGAGCCAATGGAATGATTGTCCACAACAGTTGTCTCGTGCTTGCGCCTTCTTCTTTTCCGCCATCATTCCCACATCTTCGAATGGCTGCAGGTGAGTGGAGACCCTTAGGTTACAGAGTGTCACTCCGGCCCGTTGCTTTCCTCTACCTTATCCTTTAGGCAGAGTTCCACACAGCTGTGAGAAGTATGCATGGGGAGGCTAAAGGTTTTGTTTCTTTGTCTGCTTGTTTGGAGGTTTTTGTTTTTTGTTTTGTTTTGGTTGGTTGGTTGGTTGGTTTGGGTTGGTTTGTTTGCTTGTTTGTTTGTTTGTTTTAGAAAGCAAAAGAGCTTGGTAGTTTTGATCCATGTCTGGGAAATACAGATAGGCCTTTACCAACAGTGTGCACATTTTATCAACTTCTTTAGAATTAATTTCCTTTGGTGTAAAGAGAATTAATAGAACCAAGCAGATGTCCAGGCCACTCCACAGCTGTCTAATTTACAATGTGACACCAAGTTTCTGAAACCAGCCACGAACTCTGTGACATCTAAAGGGTTGAAAAGGAAGTCCATGAGTTTGACTCAACCCGAGTCTGTGTTGTCAACATGCTTTACAATGGGAAGTTGCTATGAGATCCCTGACGGACTAAAAGGAAGCCTAGGGAAAAGGCAAAGAAGTAAATCTGTGTGTCCCTCCCTTGACAGGGCCAACAGAAAGGCCAAGAGGAGAAATGCAGAAGGAGCCCAAGAAGAAAGGGCAGGTGGGTATTTGCTTTCCACCTTCCATCCGGATTCCTGTCCCAGAGTTCTTGAGCCATTCTCAGTGTGGTGCAGGACACCTGTGCCGGGTGGGGGTGGTCACAGAAGAGGTAGCACCATTCCTTCTACGTCCTTCCTTTTCCTCTTGTGTTGACAGTTAAAAATGCAGTCTCTGTGGGCTGGGAAGCAGACTGCCTGGGAGCTTAGAGAGCTCTAGAGAATGGAATAACTTCTGTCACAGGTCAAAACGCTAATCCCGAGACAGCACTGAGTAATTAGTAGTAAAGACTCAGCTCAAAGAGAGCCCCAGCATCCACTGCTTTCTGATGCTGGGGAGCAAAGTCGTTGTATTAGAAAAGCTCTCCTTAAACTTTTAATTTTAAAAAAATCATTATCCCTGAGGTTTGCCAACTACCCTTGGATAAAAATAAAAGACCCAGGTATCCCTAAGATTATAATATATTTTGAATAAAGGAATGGACAATGGTTAAAGAGGGAAGGTAGGAAGCAACAGGAAATGAAGCGCTGGACAGGGAGGCTGAGATGCTAACATCTTATACCAGCACAACAGATTCAAGTACAGAGACTTCAAAGTTCCATGTAAGAAAGAATCCAGACAAAAGTGAGCACTAATGTGGTGAAGCAGAGAGCATACATTATTCAACAGAGAACTATTATCTGAAATATGTGCATCCTCAAAGTTATGAGGGGCCCATATTTCAACAGTGAAATGAGCAAAAGCTTTAAATATATAATTTTCAGAATCCCAAATGTCAACAAACAGATGGTGAAATATCAATAAAAAGATGGTGAACTTTATTAATAATAAAAATGCATACGAACAGCCATATATCCATTTTGCCCACCAACTTGGCAAAAAGAATAGGAATATTAATGATTTTCAATATTGAAGGCTCTACAAAGAAACAACATTTTAAAGTCTTTGTGAGTAGGGAGAGGCACCAGTGAGATCAGCCCTATCATAATTTTAAATGTGCCAGCATTTCAGCAATTGCCTCACTATCAACTTACCTGCACTCAGAGAACTCAAAGGGTGCTTTTGGCAGCCTCGTAATAATGAAAACTAGAAACAATCCAAATGTCCATGAATCAGGGACAAGTAAGTATTATGATAGAAATGTATGAAGAATTGTACACTATTTGTAAAGAAGTCAATCTTTATGTGCTGATGTGGGCAAGTATCCAAATGAGAGAGCAGATCAACTAGTAAAGAAAGGATGAAAAGGTGAGTCTACTAAATTAAACATGGGAGAGGACTGGAGAGAGGGCCCTTCACAGAGTGCACTTCCCTTGGACAGGCAACAGTTGGGGGATGAGCCACTTGGACATTTCCTTTCAATCATTTTCATGTATTCTTTACTGCAAGGCTGTTGTGGAAGAATCTTTTTGTACATTGTGAAGATGTATCACTGTTATTGGTTTAACGAAAAAGCTCATAAATAATGACCCAGAGACTTACATTAATTAAGAAAGCTCAGCCAATAGCTTGTTCTTAGCTAGCTCTTATGACATAAATTAACCAATTTCTATTAATTTATGTGCTGCCCGAGGTTTACTTCCCCATAGTACCCATCCTGCTTACTGTGTCTCATGGCATCTTCACTTTCTTCTTCCCAGCATTCCCTCTGCCCCCCAAATCCTGTCTAGCTATTGGCTGTTTAGCTTTTTATTAAACCAAGCACAGTGACATATCTTCACACAGTATAAAGGAATATTCCACAACACAAGGGGTTTTTGAAAACCAGAAACTGACAGAGCAGCAGATGAGAGGATCTACTAATTATTGTTGTTTTTCAGGGTATACTCGTTCTCTCAGGACTAAATATGAACGTATGCTAATTATAAGTCTATTTGCAGATAAGTTATAAATATGGATTATCAGTATCTTGTATGGACATATAAACTATACACAGTAGTTGGACATAAGCAGTACTTCAAGAAACCCTCCATTTAGGGCTGGAGAGATGGCTCAGAGGTTAAGAGCACTGGCTGCTCTCCCAGAGGTCCTGAGTTCAAGTCCTAGCAACCACATGGTGGCTCACAACCATCAGTGATTCGATCTGGTGCCCCCCTTCTGGCATGTAGGTAGAACACTGTATACATAATAAATAAATAAATCTTGAAAGAAAGAGAGGGAAGGAGAAAGAAAGAAAGAAAGAGAGAGAGAGAGAGAGAGAGAGAGAAAGAAAGAAAGAAAGAAAGAAAGAAAGAAAGAAAGAAAGAAAGAAAGAAAGAAAGAGAAACCCAGCACTAGTGATCTTTGGAATTTCATGGACTTCATTTGCTGACAGACCTGGGATCATAGACAGTCTCAGTGGGGGGTCATAGATGCTGGCAGTTCAGTGGGGTTTGTCACCCAAGTTTGAGGCTAACCTAGGAGAAGCTTCGGCCGGGGCAGAGCTACAAACAGTGTCGGTGGGACCATGGAGGCAGTGGCTGCTGCTTCGAGTTGCCAGCTGCTTCTCATCGTGTTGGTGACTGCGGTGATGCTGCTACCTGGAACAAAGAATTTACTGCTGCTTTTTCAGAGAAGAATCGCCAGGACCAGCATGTTACAAGAAAGGCAAAGGTCAGTTTGGAAAAGGTTGGCAAGAGAAATGCTGGGGAGAAATTGCTGTGAAGATTTTCTCTTCTAGGGAAGAACGTTCATGGTTCCGAAAGACAGACAGACATGAGATTGTGATTACTCCAAACCACAGAGGAGGCACAAAAAAAAAAAAAAAAAATCTAAAGGGAACCATGATCATGCCTAACAGTGACTTTGAAATCTTCAAAAGGATGATGGGACCCTACAAAGATGAATTCACATGGACTATGGTAAAGCCATTAACACCATGGAAAGATCGACTCTGGACTACAAACTGCTCAGGACAATTTCGAGATGATACAGCCTGACAGACTACGTGAACAAGGACTTGAAACAAGCCCTGCACTTTCTCACTATGCAGCGGTGGGACAAATGATACAGGACTTGACAATTAACCAAAAAAATTTTCTTTTCAGGATCCTCTAAAGATGGAAGTAATTTTAAGAAAACGACACCCACATCCCCAAAAGGTGGGATGGGAAGTTTTTGGTCATTTAATGAGTTTTGGATATTGTCATTGTTTATGATGATTGGTTACAAGTTGTTAATTGTTAATGGTCAGGAAAAAAGCTGAACATGAAGATTAGATTCAGAGGTTTTGTTTGAAAAAGAAAAAGAAAAAGGAGAATATAGATATGAGGTAGATCACTGAATCTACTCTGAGAAAAAAGATAAAGAAATAATTGGACAAATGGGTAGATCACTGAATCTACTCTAAAAAGAAAAAGAAGATATAAAAATGACAAAAGGTAGATTATGAAATCTGTTATGAAAAGAAAAATACTTTAAAAAAAAGGAACTATTTGTTTTAAATAGGATAAGTAATGAAAACTTTTTGTCTGAGTTTATCAAATGTTGCTGGACTGGACATTGTTAATATATATAAAATGGAGTTTTTACCTGAATTTGTCAAATGTTAATGGACTAGACATTGTTAATGTAATTCTTGACTGTATATATTGTATATACTTATTGGATAATTTTTCTTGTATTAGTTATAAGCTTTTTTTAATTTTAGACAAAAACAGGGGAAATGTGGTGGTATTGTGTTCCCCAAAATATTGTGTGTTCCCTGAAATAAACATATCTGGGGTCAGAGAACAAACAGCCACTAGAACAAGCCAAAATTGGTGGCTAGAAAATGGGAAGAGTAAGCTATAGCAGAAGTTGGGCGGTGGTGGTGCACGACTTTAATCCCAGCACTTGGGAGGCAGAGCTAGCCGGATCTCTGAGTTCAAGGCCACTTTAGAAACAGCTAAGCATGGTGACCCACGCCTTTAATCCCAGAAACACAACCTTTAATCCCAGGGAGTGGGGGCAGAAAGAGAAAGGTATATAAGGCGTGAGGTCCAGGAATTAGGGGAGAAAAAAGCATGTAGTGAGTAAAGCATTCGGCTGGTTAAGCATTCAGGCTTTCGAGCACAGTTCAGCTGAGAGCCATTGGGATGAGGATTCAGAAGCTTCCAGCCTGAGGAAAAAGGATCACCTGAGGAACTAGCAAGGTGAGATAGTCGTGGCTTGTTCTGCTTCTCTGATCTTCCAGCAATCACCCCAATAACTGGCCTCGGGTTTGGTTTCATTAATAAGAACTTTTAAGATTCCTACTACACAGTTTAGTTTCCCCAGGCTTCAGAGAAATGACTAGAGAAATTATAAATTTAGAGATATCTGGAGTTGAGATAAAATTCCTCCTTGAGCTGAATGGCTGCTTTATGCTGTGTGTATGAGCATAACAATCAGTGGCAGCCTGTCCGCATTGTAAAATTGGTCTGTTTTGTAATCATTCCCATAAAGAAGTGGGGTTTATTTCCCTGCCTCTTGATGCAAGGTAGGCTGATGACTGTGTTGATCATCAGCCATACACCATGATTTCAAATACTAAGTAATGAGAGATTGTGATGAAGTTCTGCCTGTTGGTCAAAACCCTTGCCCTCAGAATCCTGGACCACCATTCAAAAATTTCTGACTATCCTAAGAATGCCACACTATGAGAAGGTCCAAACCAAATGAGGTAGCCATGGAGCATCCCAGCAACAGTCCTAACAGTCCTGTCTTACACAGGTGAGGAGGAAATACCATAGAATCCATCCTTCGGGTATTCATTGTCGCAGTTAAGCCTCCAAGCAGAATCCTCAGTTTCCCTGCAGCAGAGACAGCCTATATCTGCTGTGCCAGCCCAGCTTTCTGGCCTTGAGAGAGCATCAGCATTTTAAGTGGTTAGGTGTTACATGCCATGGATTCTGTAGGAGCCTGTTAACAAAACAAAGAAAACAAAAATAAAGTCTAGTGTGTAACCAGGGAGAAACTTGTAGAGACACAGAAGTAGCCAAGATGCAGGCAGACAAAGCAACTGGAAGTCAGTACCAGCAAGCAGGACAACCTCATCCAGGACCATTTATGCCATCCAAGTGCTCCGAAGTGATGGATGACACACCTCAGGGGATACAAATCCAAGGGCCTGTGAGAACTTTCTCAGTAATGTGAGTGAAGTCAGTGACATATAAGGAAACTCTAAGCTCTCTGACCTATGAACAAGAGAGCAGAGAATGGGTGACTATCCCCAAGATGACCACTTCTGCTGAAATCCACTTCTCTATTTCCATATCACAACAGGTGCTAGAGAGTGGTTGCCTAGAAACCTTTTGGTCTCCTTCAAAACTAAGTGGGGCCATTAACTAGATTTGCCAATAGAACAGCAGCAGACATGATGTATGTCACTTTTGAGCCATGCCAATTACAGTACTGACCTTCACCCCTACTTCCCCATCCATCAGTTGCATCTGAAGGTCCACAGTTCAAGTGCCTCAGCCATAAGGTAGAGTGAGCCCCAGCTCTAATGACTTTGTGGAGGAAGGCTGTCACTCACCATAGATTCCCATGTTGGACTGTCACAGGTAGGTGGTGTGTTTCTATATATTAGATACCGAGTCACCGGAATATCAGAGTTGATTATAGTAACTAGTGTTTTCCCTAATTACTGCACCAATGACAGAGCAACTCACACTCAACCTTGCTGTCAAGAGAGTGCTAAACATTAGTAAAAACTACAGGACTCTCAGGCTGCAGAATATGGCTCAGCAGTCCAGAGCACTTGTTAGCATCTGATCCCCACACCTACATGGTGGCTTACACCATCTGTAACACCAATTCCAGGGAATTTATCGCCCTCTTCTGGTCTCCACAATGTATTACACACACATACATGCAGGCAAAACACCCACACACATAAAAATAAACTAATAAAGATCTTTAAAGACTAAAATCTTTAAATCTAAAATATCAGTCCTAACCCACTGCCATATGATATTTTCTATACAAAATAAGATAGAAAGGTATAAATTTTATTGCTCTTCTTATTTTAATGGTTAATTCCATTCTTTAAAGGCCCCTGTGCACACAAATAAAACATCACCATCCAGCCCACTTAGCACTGTTACACCTTCCACACTCCATATCAAGATTGGTGGGGTCTCTTTATAACCTCTTCTCAATGTTAGAGGACAAGATGCTATGATCTGCATCATCCCCCTCCCCACACCCGATTCATCTACTGAAACCTAATGACCAGTTGAACAGTATTGAAAGGTGGATGAGGTGAGTTAGTCGGGATCTTCACCCTCATTTAGGGCTCAGTGCCTTTATAAAGGGTGCTGAATAGACCCCAGGACAATAGAAAGAGGGCTTTGAAACAGGTAACCCTCGCTAGCCATCGATGCTGTTGGTACCTCAGTCTTGGTTCCCCAACCCATTTGTGCCTTCTGTGCTTTACCCAGACTGAAGTATTTGTTTCTGTGCCACAAAAAAAGAAAGAAAAGAAAAGAAAAACTAAGATGCAGAGCCAATGTCTATTTCAAAAGTCAATCACACCATTCCAGGCGTTCATCTCACGTCACATCTTCATCCAGGTGCAGTTCAGAGCAGTCACCACCTCTTTACTTTCCTTCCATTTCCTAGCACTCAAGTTCTCCCCAAACCCTAACCAGATGTGCATGCTCTCCAGCTGCACCTGCCACCCCAAACAGATGTGCAATGCCCTCCAGCTGCACCTGACACCCCAAACAGATGTACAATACTCTCCAGCTGCACCTTCCACCCCAACAAGATGTGCAATGCCCTCTAGCTGCACCTGCCACCTCAACCAGATGTACAATACCTTCCAGCTGCATCTGACATCCCAACCAGATGTGCAATACCCTCCAGCTGTACCTGCCACCCCAACCAGATGTACCATACCCTCCAGCTGCCCCTGCCACCTCAACCAGATGTGCTGTACCTGCCACCCTAACCAGATGTACAATGCCCTCCAGCTGTACCTGGCACTTTGCACCCATGAACTTCCCAACTCTATTTTGCTCATGTCTCATGTTCTGTGTGCAACTGAGTGGTCTCTGTTACTATAGCTCAAGAGTAACCCTATGGATATCTAAATGGCTGGTGTGGCTATATGGGAATAATCAATTTATTTATGACATATAAATTTAAATTTCAAATATTATCTGAATATTATTTTTCTTTTGATTGTTTTCAACAGTTAAAAAATGTAAAAACCATTCTTTTTAAATTCCATTTTATGTGAATTAATGTTTGTCTACATGCATGTTTTTACCATGGGTGGGTCTCATGCCCTCAGAAACCAGAAGAGGGTATTCAGGTCCTTCAGAAATGGAGTTACAGATAACTGAGAGCCACCGTGTGGGTGCTGGGAACCAAACCCAGGTCCTCTGCAAGAGCAACTAGTGCTTGTAACCACTGATCCATCTATCCAGACTCTGTTTAAAACAATTCTTAATTTGTAACCCAAACAAAATCACTTGGTTTGTCACATTTGGCCCATGTGCTAGACTGAATCGATGCATGGCATGTGGCCTAACTCTAATTCTGACCAATGAGAACTTTAGGAATGCTTTCTGGTGTGGCTCTCTGAATATTTCTTCCCAACTTAAAAGCAGCTCTATGAGGAAATTCCTTCTTCCAGTGTTTTCCTTGTGTCGTGCTACCTTGGACCACAAGAGACAAGCTTTGTAGCCTGGGACGGTGGGGGAGCAGGGAACAGCAAAGATGCTTGGTCCTTGCTTTCACTGTTAGGCTATCAGAAACCACTGGATTCCAGACTTCTCAGTGGTGGTGATAGTGAAATTTCCTCATAATTTATATTATTCATAGCTTGGTGTTTTGCAGGAGTACCAAGTAAGGGGAACTGTGGCGGAAGTCTTCCTGGATAGAGGTGGTAAAGGAATGCCTGGTGTAAGAGGAATTTTAAAACAACAATAAAAGCAACTAGAGATTCACCTGCTTCTTATTATCACTGCAGCAACAATGTAAAACCACTGCAGTGATAAAAATATTCACTCATGCTTGAGCCCACCACTCCCAGCATGCCTCAGAGTCCCTCAGAGTCAACTTCATAAATACCTTGGTAGACTGTTGACCAACCCATGGTCCCCACAGGAATCACAAGGAAGCATGCATGCCGTAATGAGTGGTGGCAGAATTGTAGACAGCTTGAGAAAATGAAGAATATCCCTAGCTTTAAGATTCTTGACATTTCCCAACCACAGGGGACCCTTGAGGCCCTCACCTGTAGTGGTCACCACTGTAGTGACTCAACAGCTTCCCACTGCTATTGAAGACCTGACCAGGTTTGTTAATGCAGTCCCAAGAAAGGATGCACTCACTGTAAGTAAAACAGAAAAGAAACAAAGAAAACTTGAGATAGCCCACTTGAACTATGAAAACCCCAACCCAGAAAAGGGAGTCTGCCATGGTACATGGGCTGCAGGAGTCACATGCACAGTGGGGTACACAGGCCACAGGAGTCACATGCACTGTGGGGTACACAGGCCACAGGAGTCACATGCACTGTGGGGTACACAGGCCACAGGAGTCACATGCACTGTGGGGTACACAGGCCACAGAAGTCACATGTACTGTGGGGTACACAGGCCACAGGAGTCACATGCACTGTGGAGTACACAGGCCACAGGAGTCACATGCACTGTGGGGGTACACAGGCCTCAGGAGTCACATGCACTGTGGAGTACACAGGCCTCAGGAGTCACATGTACTATGGGGTACACAGGCCACAGGAGTCACATGCACTGTGGGGTACACAGGCCTCAGGAGTCACATGCACTGTGGGGTACACAGGCCACAGGAGTCACATGCACTGTGGAGTACACAGGCCTCAGGAGTCACATGTACTGTGGGGGTACACAGGCCACAGGAGTCACATGCACTGTGGAGTACACAGGCCACAGGAGTCACATGTACTGTGGGGTACACAGGCCTCAGGAGTCACATGCACTGTGGAGTACACAGGCCTCAGGAGTCACATACACTGTGGGGTACACAGGCCTCAGGAGTCACATGTACTGTGGGGTACACAGGCCTCAGGAGTCACATGCACTGTGGAGTACACAGGCCACAGGAGTCACATGTACTGTGGGGTACACAGGCCACAGGAGTCACATGCACTGTGGAGTACACAGGCCTCAGGAGTCACATGTACTGTGGGGTACACAGGCCTCAGGAGTCACATGCACTGTGGGGTACACAGGCCACAGGAGTCACATACACTGTGGGGTACACAGGTCTCAGGAGTCACATGCACTGTGGGGTACACAGGCCACAGGAGTCACATGCACTGTGGGGTACACAGGTCTCAGGAGTCACATGCACTGTGGGGTACACAGGCCACTTGAGGGAGGCACATGCACTGTGGGGTACACAGGCCGCTTGAGGGAGGCACATGCACTGTGGGGTACTCAGGCCGCTTGAGGGAGGCACCATTTCTTCATAGTGTTCTTACCCGCCACCAGCTCTGCTCTTGGACCCCAAACCATTAGTCAGGGTGATGACACAGCACATCTAGAGCCACTTTGTAAAAACTGCATGTTTAAGTATCATGTGGTTTAAATATCAAGCATAGGTTTCTGCTGAGGTTCTTTCTCACACACAATACATTCAAACACATAAACAACACAGGTGCTCATCAAATAATGCAGACACTGACAATAAACAGGTATACAGATGTACACATAAATCATGTAGCTCACAAATAATGACACAGAGACTCCTTATTAATTATGAAAGCTTGGTCATTAGTTTAGGCTGGTCCACTAACTTGTATAACTTAAATGAACCTGTATTTATTATTCTATTTCTGTCATGTAGCTCGGTTACTTCAGCTCTGTAATGTATGTCCAACCCCTTCATTCTCTCCCGGTGTCTCTCCTGTGCACCTAGGTTCCTCCTCCTCTTCCTCTCTCTGCCCAGATGCCCTACCTGATCCTGCCTAGCTATTGGCCATGTAGTTCATTGTTAAATTAATCAGAAGGTGCCTTAGGCAGAGACACATCTTTACAGTGTAAACAAACATTCCCTAACACCAGCCAGGTCCAGCCGTGCGTCCCTTCATTCCAGGGATACATTGTGGTGAGAACAGTAAATAGTTCATGATCATGCACACACACAGACTGCACCTGTGCAAGGGAAGATGGCTATGATGGCACTGAGTGACATAACCCTGGTGACCACTATTATATACACACACTTCGTCACTGATGTGACCTTTTTTCTATGTTGGGCAAATTTTCTTTAGAGTTATAGTTCATTTTAAAAGTTAAATTTAAGAGGCTTGTTGTGAAGTACACAGTGCACTGCTGTATATATAGAAACCTACAAACATATGCATACAAGAGCAGACATGAAACACACCACATATACACATATATGAATACAGGAAGACATGCACACAGACACACAAAATAAATATACACACATTCTCATATTTCTAAGCATCCAGATAGATTTTTGTGGATGTTGCCTTTCTTAAAAAAGATACTAATAGAAGCTCAAAAGTCACACCATGTTGGGGTGAAACCTGGCTCTCTCTCAGCTGTGTGGGCTTTTGACTCTTGAACCTCAGTCACCTAATGTAACGTGGTGGTGACAGAGGTGACTCTCTGGTAGACTTGTGGGGAGTGAGATGAGGCTTATAGAGTCAGCTCAGTTCCGTCACTAAAGAGTTCACAGGGGTGTTTCACCTCTCACCCACTTCTCCCTCCCCCTCTTCTTTCCATTCTATTTTCATTCACTGCTAGGCAACCACATACAATTCTGGAGTGAGACCTGAGAATTGCCTATGCTCTACCTGGATGATAAGCTCAAGAGAGCCAAAGAGCTGTGTGTATGTTAGCTCATGGTGGAAACCTGCTGCCTCCCTGCTCTTCCTACAGGCTGCCCTGCCTCCTCCCTGCTCAGACACCCAACCCCCAGCAGATCAGCTGCTTGGGCTAGGGGAGTCTGCAGTGCACTGCTTTCCTGCATAGGTCCCATCTCCCTCCAGAGGGGTTCCATCAATGTGGACTTCCATGAATCAGGGAGAGCGGGTCTTGCTGTGGAAGACCAATGTGGCTTGCCCCAGGAGGAGGACTGAAAACCAAGCTTGAAGTCAGCCACGGCCGCAGCAGTGGATCAGCAAGAGGAGACATGTGAGACCTCCCACCCTTGAATTCAAGAGGAAGCTATGAAGGGAGCTGGCAAAGTGTCCCCAACCCAAGCAGTGAAAGAAATGAGACATGAGAACTAGAACAAAGCAGGGGGTGGGAAGCAGTGATGGGAAAAGAGTCAGGACATTTGTATCACAGGGTCTTAAGGCCCGCCTAGGGTGGGCTCTTGTCCGACTTAAAGAATCAGCTCCCCTTCCTTCTCTTACAAACATATACATTAGATATATGTGTATTTGTTTTGTGTGTCTGTGTACATTCATGAGTCTTCCTGCCCATATATGTATTGTGTAAGTGTGCACATCCATTTTTAGCTCTGTGTGCTTATGTGTCTGTGTGTTAGTATATACAACAGTGCCCTATACTGTGTAAGAGAACCCCTTTCTTTCCTTCCTCTCCTTCCCTCCCTCCTTTATACCACATTCAGAAATTTGCTATATTTTCCTATTCATGAATTAAAATTAAAAATAGGTTAAATAATAGTTTAGGCATGTCCAAATTGCAATCTGCAAGCCACATGTAGCCAAGGACAGTTAGGAATACAGACCAACACAAAATAATAGATTTACCAACAACATCTTAAGGGCTTTTTGTGTGTGTTGTTTTGTTTTGTAACTCGATCGAGCACTTCTCTAGTGTGAACTATGTGGATGACAAAACCGGGTCTCTATGTAAAAAGGTTTGACACGCCTATGAACCAAGGAAAAACATCTGTACCTGAAGTGGAAGCCTGAAATAAACAGGGTGCTACAATTTTGCATTTTGGGGGTGCTATTCCATCTGAAAGTTTTGCTCCTTCTAAAAGTTTTATTTAAAAGAGACATAGGCCAAATAAATGAATATGTCAGTAACAAATAAATATAACAAAAACCAATCATCAAAAAGAGAACTCAGAGACACAGGTGCCATGACAGTGCTCTTAGGCCTCCTGCGGGCACTAGGGTTATTTTCATTTGAGACAGCCTTGGTAAACCTTCTATTTACTTAAGACTAGATGCCCTTCCTGAGGTTTACAACCAATCCAAATGTTTAATGAATGTGGATAAAACATGACTGAAACCATACAGCAGAACAGCTCCAAATGGAGACAAGGGATCTGGGTTCTTGAGCTGAAGCTGAACCCTCCCAGGAGAAGAGATGGGAAAGTTTGAGGCAGGTATTAGTTCATAAGGAACTATAGATGCCTCCAAGAAAAGCAATCTGTGACCTCTTTATGGACTGTTTGACATTCTGAAACAGTATTGTGGGGATGCCAGAGGAGATGGTTTTCCCACTGAGACTATGCCCTGTGAGCTCAGATTCCTCTGTCCCATGAGTACCAATGGTATCTCCTCATGGCCATGGTGTCTGAGCAGGCCGTGAGTGACAGCCACATATTCAGAACTGAGAGTTGTTTCCATTTATCCACTCACAGCCATGGCAAACGTTCTCTCTGTATATCAACCAGGGGAGGCTTAGATTACTATGGTCACCTCCCCCAGGCTGGAGGGGGGGTGGTCCTCTGCAGAACGTAGGTCCTGGAAGACAATGAGGAGGTTTATTCTCATGTGTAAGACCAGAGTAGCCATTAGCAAAGTGTAAGAGGAAGAGCATGGAGCGCAGGACACCAAAGGTGAAAGCCTGAGGAGTTAACTGATGAGCTTGATGTGGAGACATGAGAGTAAGGCTTCCCCTGGAGTCTGTCTTTCAAAGCCCTGACTCAGGCCAGAGCAGCCTCAGAAATTACAGCAACTAAACACAGTTCAGCGCCCTGTGTGAGAGCCTGCACCAGACAGGAGCTCTGATGGGTATGGAGCCTAACCCACAGCAAAGCAGCAGCATTGGTTCCTGCTGTGAGAGATGCCCAAGCTTCTGTGGATGGCTGTGAATTATTTACCCCAAGCCATCTATTCACATGCAAACTCTCATGCAGAAATCGAACCTTAGTGTGGTAGCACAACTGGGACACACTTTCCAAGGCATGTTCTGGACATGACTGTGGGTGAAAAGAATGATTATGATTTACCATCAAATCTATCATTCCTGCCATCTTGAGTGACACTTTTAATATCACAGGGGCAAGGGAAAAAAAGAGGTAGGGCAAAGTTTGGCTAAGAATTCTCACAACTACTGCTTAGGCTCTGGGGCCTGATTCGCCTTTGACGTGGGCTTTTAGGACAGTCATAAGCGGGCTAAATTGAGGAATCTGAAAAGCCAGGCACTCTATGCTATTCTGAACGGGCTCTTAAAAGGCAGGAGAAGCCTACCTTGATGCCTTCCTGGGCCTTTGACCAGACCTAGGTGACCATGGGAGCAGGGCAGAGGAGCTGACCCTAGAGTAAAGCCACTGGGCAAGCAGAACAGACTTCCTGGGGGCAGTAGAGAGGGCAGTCCAGGAGAGCAGAGTTTTCAGTGTCTCAGAACTTCATCTGCGCTCACATGATATTCTCCCTTTCATTTAAACACCCATCTCTTTTCAAAGGAAACCTAATTTAAACAATGTGTTATTGTAATTAAATAAAGAACTCAGTGATACAAACACCAACATTCTTGTCTGAAATTAAATCTTTCCTGGCTCCTAAGCCTGCCAGAGAATTTTTTAGAAAGATCTTCAGGGCCTTCGAGCTAAGTTTTCCAAAAGTAATCAGGAATTTATGGTCAGAATGTGTTTCATGGGCTATGTAGACAGGACTCACATGTCTGCAGCCATCCTGACTGCACATATATAGACCAGGCAGGGACATTTCTGAGATGGTCTCAGCAAGTGCTCATTCCCAGTGAGTACACAGCACAGTATATCACATTTACCAAAGAATGGCATCATGCTGGTCTGGAAACCCCAACAGGCAGGAAATGCCATGGGAATTTTTCTAGGCATCCATTGCACTTGTTCATTGATGGTAATGCTTCATCCCAGCCACCAACAGCCAAAATGATTGACTGAGGGGTTTTCTCCCAGAAAGATGGGAAGTTTTAGACAGAAACACAGAGTGAGGATACTTGGAGCAAATTGAAAAATAATGAACATCTCAACAGCAAAAGAATTCTGTAACTCCTGGGAGAGGACAGGACAGACTGCCCTCCATGCACCAGGACATGCATGCCTGCGTATTTTTTGGGTCATGGCAATAACTGAATAAATACCAAGACATTAGATATAGGCTCAACCAAGGGCAAAGAATCCACATTTGTGTCTGTTTTCAATTATGTTTAAGAGTCTAACGGTC
The DNA here is from genome assembly GCF_903995425.1 of Onychomys torridus. Classification (NCBI taxonomy): domain Eukaryota; kingdom Metazoa; phylum Chordata; class Mammalia; order Rodentia; family Cricetidae; genus Onychomys; species Onychomys torridus. Next base: position 131,838,988 of record NC_050447.1, on the reverse strand, counting down.
GACCACAGACAGAGCCACCACCCAAATTCTATCAACTGGAAGGCAGAGGAGACTCAGATGGAGAAAGAAGGGAGCCAAGACAACACAGGGCTTCAGTGATAAACACATCCATTTCTTCTGCCTGGGTGGCTGGTGTCCTCTGTCCTAGATAAGACTGTCATTGCTGACCCCAACATATGCTATAGCATCATTTTATTTGAGTCCAATGCTCATTGAGAAATACCACTCATAAGGCAAAGGTCTTGCATAATAACTCCCCACTCTTCAGAGGACTTCTCATGTCCCGATGGTCCTAGAGAATAGGAAGGACATGAAAGCACAGTACCTCTTACCTGTGTCACTAAATATCCCAGGGAGATAATCCAAGGCCATGAGCAAGTACCTCTTCCCTGTGGCATTAACAGTCTTATTCCAAAGAGATAATCCAAGTTATTGTGGTGATTGTGTGTGTGTGTGTGTGTGTGTGTGTGTGTGTGTGTGTGTGTGTGTGCTCTAACAAATAAAGCTTGCCTGGAGATCAGAATGCAGAACTAGCCATTAGTGGTGACACACACCTTTAATCCCAGCACTAGGGAGGTAGAGACAGGAAGTGATACGGCTGGGTGGAGAGAGGAATATAAGGTGTGAGGAGACAGGAGCTCACCCCTTTCAGGCTGAGGAGTTGGTGAGGTAAGAGGTGGCTGTGGCTTGCTCCTTTGTCTCTCTGATCTTTCAGCATTTGCCGATGTCTGGCTCTGGGTTTTTATTAATAAGACCAATTAGAATTTGTGTTACAGGTTATAATTAAGAAATCCAGAAAAACAAAGTCATCAGTCAAGAAAAGAATGTGGAGGTCAGACCAGAGTAGATGGAGTAAGTGGCTCAGAAGAGACAAATGTCCAAGAGGAGCTAGATAAAGTCTGAATACTGGGTACCAAACCATGGGTTCTATAAACATACTGAGTTGTAAAGCAATGTCCATAGCAACAGTCATGACAGTAACAGCCTTAAGAATTACTAACATTTATGAAGCATCTAATACATTATCTAATGCATCTAATACAACATAAGACACAACTGTCACCACCCCCTTTGGCAGCTGAGAAAGATCACAGTGTAAAGATGTTGAGTAAATTGCCCAAGATCACCTCGCTATCAAGCCAAAGAGCTAAAGTCAGACTCGGACAGTTTGGCTCCAAAGTCAGCAAGCCAGCAGGCTTTTTAGGACCTACTGCCCCACAAGAGCCTGTCTCTTTGTCACTCACAGGCTATTTTGAGGCTCAGAAATTACCTTTCACATAGTGACAGGATTACTTTCAAAGAAGGCAGCCTTCCATCTTGAGTGTAGAATTGTCTGATATCCCCAGGGTGGAAGATCCCAAAACTCTGGATACCAACAATGCTGAGGACCACAAACCCAGGACATTTCTTTCCTAGGCATCCATTGGTAGAAGGATATATATTCCTTCTTGGGCCTTATATAACAGAAAGTAACCCTTTCTTACATTCATAACATCTGGTCAGTTTCTATTTTAGAGTCAATATTAACTAGCAATGCTCTCATTGGAAAGTCAAATGGAAGAGTATTTTCAGGCATTAATTTAAAAGTAAGTGGGAAAGTTGGACATGAAGGAAAAACCACCTCATAAAATGTTTCATTGGGAAAGCATTTCAAGCATTGTAAATGTTCATGCTTTGAACATCCAAGCTGAACACATGACACTTTCCAAGCAGAGTGGTTACAAGTGTTCTTCTCACCATGAGAGGTTGTAAGAAAGACCTGGGTATTACTTTTTCTATGGGCAGAGCCAGGAACTGACTAATCTAAGGTGAGCACATTACTCTAAGTGAATTACCAGAAACTGTCCAAGTTTCTAATCTTAGTGTGCCATATCTGTTTGTTTAACACATTCAATACCTTATTTTTATCTAATAGTCTAAAAATAGGTACTGTTTTAGAGTCTTGACATACAGACAGACAACATGCAATGCATACCCCTTCATGTAGCTTGCATTCCAACAGCCAAGACAGATATTAAATAAGGGCACTATTGCAGAGTGACATTAACAGCATTGGAGATACACATAGTATATATTAGAGATGACAGCAGGGCAAAAAGCTATTTCCAGATGGACAGCTAAGGGTGGCTTTTCTAAGTGTGGGAAGGCTAGAGAGGATACACCACCCCTGAACAAAGCCAGAGAAAAACAATCTAGGCAAATGGAGATGGCAAGGAATAGAAACTCAGAGGCTAGAACTCAGGAAGTGAGGGAAGGAATGGAGTTATCAGTTAGAGTCTGAAATGTCCCCCCACGTCTATGTATTGAAGTCTTTTCCCTTGCTTGGTGCTATTGAGATTGAGTATCAATGCTATTAGGAGGAGAAGTAGATTGCGGGATGCTCGCTACCATTGAGCATGTTCCCTTAGAGGGGACAATGGTGCTGTAGAGCAATTTCCTGTGAATTGAAACATTCTACCTGTCAGAGAGGCTCATTAGGATTCAGGAAGCAAACAATTCAAGGCTCAGGAAGCCCCTGAAATTTAGAGGATTATTGAAGCCCCTCCCTGTGGTGGTATTGTGTTCCCTGAAATATTGTGTGTTCCCCAAAATAAATTTATCTGGGGTCAGAGAACAGACAGCCACTAGAACAGAGCCAGAAATGGTGGCTAGAAAATGGGTCAGAGCAAGCCATAGCAGAAGTTGGGCGGTGGTGGTGCATGCCTTTAATCCCAGCACTTGGGAGGCAGAGTCAGGCAGGATCTCTGTGTGTTCAAGGCTACTTTAGAAACAGCTAAGCATGGTGACCCACGCCTTTAATCCCAGAAACCCAGCCTTTAATCCCAGGGAGTGATGCAGAAAGTAGAAAGGTATATAAGACCTGAAAACCAGGCACCAGAGTTAGTTAGGCATTTAGTTAGTTAAGCATTTGCCTGGTTTAGCATTCAGGCTTTGGAGCAGCACAGTCCAGCTGAGAGCCATTGGGATGAGGACTCAGAAGCTTCCAACCTGAGGAAACAGGATCAGCTGAGGAACTGGCGAGGTGAGGTAACTGTGGCTTGTTCTGCTTCTCTGATCTTCCAGCGTTCACCCCAATACCTGGCCTAAGGTTTGATTTTATTAACAAGTACCTTTAAGATTCATGCTACACCTCCCTCTCCAAGGTTATAATTTGTGATGGTTGCTGAGCAAAGGGACCCTCCAGCCTGTCCAGCTGCCTTGCATTACACAGAGAGCACCAGGGATGCAGTTTCCATGAGTCACTACTAAAGCTGGGAGGGGTTTTCAGTGATACACCTCGAAGTAGCTATAGTGGTTTGAATGAAGATGTCCCCCACATGCTCAGTATTCGAACACTTGGTCGCCAGTTGGTAGTTCTAGTTATGGGACCTCTAGGAGGTGCAGCCTTGCTGGAGGAAGTATGTCACTAAGGGTGGGCCTTGACTCACTTCCAATTCCTCTCTGCTTTTTGTGTGTGATTGAATATGTGATCTATCAGATTCCTGTTGCTTGCTGTCACATTTTCCCAACATGGTGCATTTCACCCTCTAGAACCATAACAGTCTTAAAAAAAAAAAAAAAAAAAAAAAAAGTCTCTGAAAAAGGGAACCAAAGGAGTAAATCTAAAGGCAGGAAAAAAAGTTAGAAGCCGCCGGGCAGTGGTGGAGCACGCCTTTAATCCCAGCACTCGGGAGGCAGAGCTAGGTGGATCTTTGTGAGTTCCAGGCCAGCCTGGTCTATAGAGCGAGATCCAGGAAAGGCACAAAGCTGCACAGAGAAACCCTGTCTCGAAAACCAAAAAAAGAAAGTTAGAAGCCAAGAGAAAAGTCATAAAGATGGAAAGCGACTGTGAGAACAGGCTCAGGGGCTCAAGAAGGGACTCAACGGCGTCTGCTGAGTTTGTTAGATGAGACCATCCGGTAACTCTGGCCAGACTCATTCCAGTGAAGGAAAGATGAGAAACAAAAGCAATTTGCCTGGGAAGAAGAATGAATGGGAATTAATATAAACTTGAAAGAGAAATTGCAGATAAGTAGTTTGATTCACATAGCAAAGTACCATTAAAGCTAGCTGGTTTATGCACAAGAGAAGTGGATTTCTTCCAGTTCCAGAGGCTGAGAAGTTGAAGATCAAGTAACCCACAGCTGGTGTGGGCTTTGAGACTACGTTCTCATCCTTGGGGACTTTTTGCTTCACTCACATGATGGAAGCTCTGCCACATGAGCACCTCTCTGAAAGGGCCAGCTTCCATGACTGAGTCTCAGGAAGGCTTCACATGCCAACAGTCTAAGCAATATCAGTAATTAAGTTTTGATATGAATTTTGGAGGAGCATAAACATTGTGACCATGACAAAACCCTGTGTGAAAGAAGTTGTTAGCCAGGGAGTTAAAGTATTTTTCCTTTTTTTATATTTCTGTTTTCTACATTTGTTTGTTTGTTTGTTTTGTTTCAGAAAGAGTTGTAAGAGTGTGCTCATGTGCAACAGGAGACATTCAGGAAAGAGGAAGAGAATGTGATGCAAGAGAGCGAAAGGAAGGCATCAAGTCCCACCAAGGGTAAAAATGTCACAGAAGCAGAGACAAAACGACTGCCGTTTGGAGCAGACTCTTCTTCCACTGCCACAGAGGGACGGCTGAGAAGCTAGACTGGGCTGAAGCCCCTCAACTTTGACTTTTTTGAGAAATCTGGAGTTCCCAGTCTTCTCTTAAGTGGGTAGCTTTAAGGAGACACAACTATCTCTCATTTCATTGGCCACTCTGGTCTGGTTGGGAGTCGGGCAGAAGGACAAGGGTATTTATTCCAGATAGATAAATAAATACAGAGCTTAAGTGTAAGCTCTCCCCAGGCATACACAACCCAGCGCACAGGAAGGCCAAAAGCAAGTGGAATGAATAGCTCATATTAACTTTGTGTTTTACAGAAATTAAGGCATAATAAGAAAGCAGTCGGTAAGACAGCCTGAAAAATAAATACTATATGAAAAGATTTTTTTTAAACTAACCCTGTAGTGCTGACTTAAAGCAACAGATGACCTGTATCTGCTCCACAACTGGGGAACTGGGCATTGGGCTTGAATGTGAAGACAGAATCTTTAGCTTAGCAATTCTCAAGTAAAATATGACTCTGACCTAAAGTTTAGACATCATCTGTGAATATAGATAGAAACAATTTTCAGTGCTGAGAGCGTTTAAAGGTCACCTGTTGCTTGGCTGTTGAATTATGTGTTCTTCCATTACGGTACAAAAATAAGCAGGGCAGTTGCTTTGAATCTGAGAGAATCCCGAGTCTTAGTTTGTATCTGTGATATGTAAGGTTTCTCATTCCTGTTACTCTCCTAAACATCATCTAAATCTGCATTAACTTGTTCAAGGAAGTTGTACCACTTGCCAAAACCAAATGGAGATGCTTCAGTAAGGAAAACTACGTGAAGAAAGTATCTCTGGGGGATGGAGGTCTGAATCCAGAGAGGGAAGCCCTGGCTTGGTGCTGCTGTGTTGAGCAACAATCTGACTATTCTTGTTCTGGCTCTCTTCTTGGCTGCTGTGATGAAACACTGACCAAAAGGAGCTTGGGGAAGAAAGGGTTCATTAACTTACAGGTGGAAGGAAGACGGGCAGGAACTCAAGGCAGGAACTGAAGCAGAGACCATGGGAAACACTTCTTACTGGCCTGCTCTGTCTCCTTTCTTAGGCCTCCTACCACCTGCCCAGGGGGGCACTACCCTCCGTAGGCTGGGGCCTCACACATCAATTATTAAGCAAATAACTGTTCCAAAGGCTTGCCCACAGGCCAATCTGGTGGTCACATTTTCTCAATTAAGATACCCTCTTCCTAAATGATCCAAATTTGTGTCAAGGTGACAAAAAGCTAGCCAGTACCTTTGTGATAGCATGTAAAGTATCCATGAGACCATGGTATAACCTCAAAGTTTCCAGGACTTTGGATCTTTTTTTTATATATACTAGAAATGCAACAATTGTGCATAAGAAGTTAGTTTGTCAAGGTTTAGTGTGAGAAATCTTGGTGCCTTGAATTAGTAACTCAGAAGTGATACTTTTAGAATGTTCATGCGGACAATAAGGAGGAAGGAACCTATAGTCTTGAAGACATTCTGTCTTTGAAGTCGCGTTAGCAGTCTTCGGGTAAAGATGCCTGTTAAAGCTGGCCTTTCCCAAGAATAACTGACTATGGAACTTTATAATTCATGTTCCTATGTAATACCCTGTTATCATTTATCATGTTTTCACTGTCAGGCTTCCAAAGCACGCGCGTGCGTGCGTGCGTGCGTGCGTGTGTGTGTGTGTGTGTGTGTGTGTGTGTGTGTGTGTGTGTACATGTACAAGTGCTCATGTGTTGGGAGAGATTCCAAGCTGCATGACTCCAGCTTGGAGACAAGAGCTAACATTCACTCTAGAAAGCCATAAGGTGGACCATCACCTGCTGCACACATCATGGGAATTAGGGTACCATCTGCTCTAGACAGGGCCAGTTGCATGCTTCCTCCTGGGGTTTGACTGGAGAAAACATAGAGAAGCAATGGAGTATCATCCAAACAGCCCTGCTGGAGGTTAAAGAGCCAGTGTTCAGAGCCATTGGCAGCACAATGGACTGGGAAGGAAGGGTAAAGTCTCTGCAGATGATGGCTCTGCTGTTCCCACCAGGCTGTCCCTAGGGCACAGTTTTGCCTCTGGTTCTCCTTCACCTACTCTCGTTCTTTTCAACCTGTCCTCTGGATTGTGTATGAAGAGTTTGCATTGGAATACCCTCTTTGTCCTCATTCAGGTGTCCAGAGTCAGTTCTTATACCTATCAATGAGAACTTTCTAGACTCCATCTTTAGCATATGGCAGAGGTGGCATTTAGAAGAAGAGCTCTGGAACATATGCCTTCTTGTCCAGTAAGAGCAGCCTGGTAAGTGAGATGCTCCCAAGGCTTGAGATTACAAGTGCCCTTACTGCCTTGCAGACAGGTGTGCTAACAGTTTACTGCTAGGGGAAGCTAATGAAGACCAAGACAGCACAGAAAGGCTTTCATCCTGAATCTTACCACCATGTCTCTGTCAATAAAACAATCTGCTCTGTCTTTCTCTGTCCTGAGATGATGTCACCTTGTTTTTGTTACATGGGTCACACAAAGCTTAAAAGAATATATAGTTTTGCAAAACATACATGCAACTAAGGGAAATTATAAACTTGAATTTTAAAATGCTGAGATTCAAAAGAAAGCACATCCTATGAACTCTTGCCAGGAAGAAGACCCATGTTCAAATGGATCCCTTAAAAAGAAAAGGAAATGCAACTCTTACCAGAGTGAATGGCGAGAAATACAAGCAATCAGTAACTACAATGTGAGCCCAGGTGGTGTGTCCTTACCTCTTCTGGTTGGTGAGAACAACCTCATATCTGCAACAGTTGATGACACAAAGGCAAACATTTCTTCCTAGTGTGGTTAACATATGAACCTCTATTTAAAATAAGCAATCACCAAATGTGGAGAGAGACCTTATCATACAGCCCAGCATTTTCCTTGTTAAGAGAAATGATCCTATCCCCACTATAACTGAGAAAACTTTAATTTGTAAGTAATTCACTGTTATCAGTAGACATTGGTAACTTTACATCCTCCTTATAAGAAAATACAGAGTTCAACTCTTTGTCCTCCAAAGGCTTTAATTACAGCCACTTCTCATAAGTTCTTAGCAAAATTTTAGTAAACTTAGTAAAATTTTTACTTTACAATCAAACTATAAGGGAAAGAGCAATTTGGAGAGATAATACTTTAAGATATTAATAGGTCCTCTTTCTTCTCTCCTTTATAATCCTGTCTTTGGGTGCAGACATTGAGGGTCAGAAAGAATATAGAGAACAGCCAGTTCTTAAGTGTTGAGCTCAAAATCTAGGAGTTCGCATATGAAGAAGCAAGAATCAGGAAGTAGATGTGAAAGTCTGGCTTGGCACCTTCTCCCTTTCTACCATGCACATACACAAGGCTGCAGCCCCTGAGGCCACAGAGGAAGACCAGACAATATGAGGCACTTCACAAAGGACAGCAAGAGCTACCCTCATCAGGCAGAGACCAAGAAGTAATCAGATGGCATGTGAGCCTTTCCCAAATTGTCACACTAAATGAAGAATGGTGGGAAAGAGCAACTCTGAACAAGGCTTTTCACCGAGTTTATGTGGAAGGAGTGAGATCCATTTCTTCCAACAGGAACAATGAATACTCAAAGCCAGGAATAATACCTCTGCTATCAAAATTATGTTCCACTACACACTTCCAAACTTGACAAGTGTGATGTTCACACTCATTTTAAGGTACCTAGGTCTGAGTGAAGGTCATCAGAACTGGCCTTTGGGGTCAACTGGCTTCCCCAGGTGTTCAAGCTGTGCTTGCTGTCACTGTGATGGAACACTTACAAAACCTGGGGAAGAGAGCATTAAATTGGCTTGCAGTTTACAATTCATCATCAAGGAGCACAGGAAGTTGTAGCAGAAACAGTAGAGCACTGTTTTTCTGGCTTGCTCTCCGTGGGTTGCTCAGCTTTCTTAAATAATCCATGCCCACCTGTCTGGCAATGGCTCTGCCTACAGTGAGCTGGGCCCTCCCATATCAATTATCAGTTGAGAAAATGCCCCACAGACATGATCACAGGCCAATTTTTTGGAGGCAAGTCCTCAACTGAGGAATTCCTCTTCCCAGCTGACTCTAGAATGTCAAGTTAACCAGCATACCCACTCTCCAGAGACCACTGAACCATGAAAAGAATAGACACAGGAAAGGGAGCAGTGGGACCCAGCAGCACCTGGAAAGGTCATGAGAAGTCTAAGTTGGAGATGAGATGTGGGGGTGGAAGGTAAGAGAATCATCTGTCTTCTCTGAGGTCCCAGTGTGGACAAACTTCCTGGCTCATCATTTCTGGAGGCCACAGGAAGCACTGGCAGACAGGTCAGGAGTAGACAAAAGGGAAGATGCATGTGTGTGATCATGTGATGTGCTAGAAGGATTGGATGCTGGCTTTGCAGAGAGCTTGAGAAATAGTTGAGAACAAAACATTTCTGTGCACAGCCATGTAAGAACTGCACTCAGTGAAGACAGCAATAAAACTAATGTCCATTCTGCTTGACATTTGAGCTGCTGGTCATTGCCACCTTGGACTAAAAGTCTGATATTCATTCATTCCTGGCTCAGTTCCCTTGGAGCTATTACCGTCTGCTTACCTAACTCCCTCTCCAACTTCTATTAGGTATGTTTTTCATTCCTTCTGGTCCAGTTATTCCCTATTGTAGATCTACCACACCCAAGGGGATAACAAGCCATGATGATCCAGCATTTACCATACACCTTGAGGTCTCTGAGTGAGAAATGCTATAAAAGGAAAATTGATTTTAGAGTTGTCAACATTTCCTGAGTGTCAAGCAGAGCAAATCATTCTCCTCTCCTCCTCATTCATAAGGTTTCAAACTTATCTTAATCCTTTCCCAGACCCTTCCCTGAAAGCATCAGAGGAGGAATGTGTTTGCCTTTTCATTGGCAGCCCCTAGCAGATACTAAATGTTCCATAAATCTTAATGACAGGTTACATAATCACATGGCAGGGTCCTTGCTCCTAAAGCCATCATGAAGTCAATCCCAGGGCCCTCTTCCCTATTTCTTCCAATCCAACTAAACTAAAACGTTATCAAAACTGGGAAGTAGGCTATTGAAGTGGCTCAGAGGTTACAAACACTTGCAGGTTCCCAGAACACACATGATCACTCACAATCATCTGTATCTCCTGTTACGGGGAATCTAATGCCCTCTTCTGGCCTCCACGGGTGTCTGCATGCACATGGTACACAATATATACTCATAAAATTAATATCAGATGGATGTGGTGATATAAGCCCAGCAAACCAGGAGAAAGAGGCAGGTAGAGTGTAGCTCTGTGAATCTGATGCCAGCCTGGTCTACAAAATGAGTTCCAGGCCAGTCAGAGCTACAAGGTGAGTCAGTCTCTCTCTCTCTCTCTCTCTCTCTCTCTCTCTCTCTCTCTCTCTCTCTCTCCCTCTCTCCCTCTCTCCCTCCCCTCTCCCTCTCCTCCTCCCTCTCCCTCTCCCTCTCCCTCTCCCTCTCTCCCTCTCCCTCTCTCTCCCTCTCCCCCTCCCTCTCCCCCTCTCCCTCTCCCCCTCTCCCTCCTCTCCCTCTCCCTCTCCCTCTCTCCCTCTTCCCCTCTCCCTCTCCCTCTCTCCCTCCTCTCCCTCTCCCTCCTCTCCTCTCCTCTCCCCCTTCCTCTCCTCTCCTCTCCCTCTCCCTGTAGCTCTCTCCCTCTCCCTCTCCCTCTCCTTCTTGCTCTGATCCTTATACCAGTTGACTTGGACAGGTAGGAAGATGAATGAATTAACAGGTGTCACTCTATTAAGAGACAAACAAATTGGAGACAACCTTTTCAATCTTCCAAGGTGCAGTGAAGTCTTCTGACAGTCCAGCCTCCACTAACACTTTCTGACTGTTACCATCACCTCTAGGCTATGAATATAAAAACATTGGTAAGAGGAGAGAATTTTGAGGCTTTTACATAAAACCCCCATGAGTTTAGCATCATGAGATGAAGTATGAAAAGCATGGGTCCCACAGTGATTAACCAGATTTTATAGGCAATGTTTCAAACAAGCACTGGGCTGTGTCTTCAGCTACTGTCATTATGATTTCATTAGGTTCTCTGATAAATAATGCAGGCTCTAATGATGCATTTCCTCCCTTAAAAAAAAAACCCACAATGGAAACTCCATTTCATAAAGCAAAGAAGAACAATGGCTTCTGTTTAATTTTTATTACTTTTAAATTAATCTGTAAGGTTTTAAGAGGTGAATACCAACTTGGAGTTGGGAAATAAAAGGAAAGGAAAGGGGTTACCTGCTTAAAAGGTGAAATCATGCCTGGGTGAGTGGAGAATGGATATAGGTCAATAGTCAGCATGAAAGCTCCACCTTCCTCTACTGAGCCCTTTCCAGATCACAAAGGAAAGTGGTCCTGCCAAATTAAAACTCTCCATAACAATAAAACCTGATTTAATGCAGTCATTATTTTTCCATTAAATCTGAATATCATCTAATGCATGGATGTTATTTTAAACCTACTACACTAATGCAAATCTAACATTCCTTATAAATCAGACCTAAATGTTCCATCAGTTGTCATTACTGTTATTGACAATCACAGTACCTCATCCCCAAGGGCACCGTCCCCTCCACCCCTGCCTTCTGACATGGGAAGAAGGAACAGAGAGACATTTAATTTCCAGTGGAGAGCTGCTTGCTGAAGTACAGAGACAGAGTCAGTAACACCCTGGAGCTCGCTGCTTAATTTGGTTCAACACACAAGCCACATGAGGCTGGGAACAATTCGAAGGCTTGCATTTGAAACACCATGGAAATAGAAACCTGTGACTTAAATCAGAGGGAGCTGATGCTGGGGATTGATGCCATTGGGGGGGTACATGGAAGAGCTAAGAGACTAAACAGGAGACAGTACAAGCCAAAGACCAGACCACAGGCAGTCCTTACCACTCCTTTGCTGAGGAGAGAGGGAAGAGGAGTAAGTGGTACTAGGAACCATGGGCAGGAGATGCTAGGTGAGTATGGGAATACACCAGGCTTTCCCAGACTCAGAGAAGACACAGCAGAGGGAAACGCTGTTTAGCCACAAAGTGGAAACATTTCATGCCTGTCCTTTCCCTGTTCTCTGGCCACCTACCTATTGGCCAAATGTAGGAGAAGATAAGCAATATGAGAGTCTAATATCTAGAGACATTTGTCCTTGAGAAGAGCCAAGCAGAAGAAGGAAGGGTGTGACCATAGACAACTACATTCCTATTTGAGTGGCTGCCTGTCTGGCCTGGGAAGTTCCAAACTTCGCTTCAAGCTCTACCACACACCTTCTGCTAAGGACCACATATGTATTAAGAAGTTTCTCAGTCAACATTAATTTATTGAACCTTGCTGTGGGATGTTTTGTGTGCTGTCAATATGTGTTGCTCTGATTGGTTGATAAATAAAATGCTGATTGGCTAGTAGCCAGTCAGGAAGAATAAGTGAGATAAGCAGACAAGGAGAATTCTGGGAAGAGGAAGGCTGAGTCAGGAGTCGCCAGCCCACCATCCAGGGAGCAGGTTGTAATGGCACACAGGTAAAACCACGAAACACATGGCAACATATAGATTAACAGAAATGGGCTGAGTTTAAGTTCAAGAGCTAGTCAGTAGTAAGCCTGAGCTAATGTTTGAGCAGTTTTAATTAATGTAAGCCTCTGTGTGTTTATTTGGGGGACATGAGTAGGAGAGATTTGTCCAGACCACTGGCAGGCTGGGACACAGGAAATCTTCTGGCTACATAACCCCAAATACTCTGTGGGGTGCTGAGCATCACAGTTGCTCCTCAGTGCTTATTCTACCCTCTGGGGAGAAACCATTTGTTCTAGGAGGCATTGTCCCTGGCCAGGTTCCAAAGTTGGATCCAGTTGTCTCTGTCCAAGTGCCTCTCACCACTGTGTCTGATTAGGGATAGGCACACACTGAACCACAAGCTGGTCAAACCACAAGCTGGTCAGAGCACAGCATCAGCCTGACTGTAAGTCTGAGAGGGAAGGGACAGCTTTCCTTTACTTAAATGATCCCATCTACCTTTTGTCTCTGGGCTTTTTCCATTCTCTTACTTCAGTAAATTTTACTGTTACTCTGTGGCTTGCTGTGTAGCTGGGTGGCTGGCCCCTAGAGTCCTCCTCCTTCTCTGGCTTCTTCTTCCTCCTTCTCCCAGATATCTCCATCTATATATTCTCTCTGCCTGCCAGCCCCACCCATCCTTTCTCCTGCTTCATTATTGGCCGTTCAGTTCTTTTTTAGCCTAACAGGTATTTTAGACAGGTACAGTAACACAGCTTCACAGAGTTAAACTAGTGCAACATAAACAAAGGTAACATACCTTAAAATAATAGTCTATAACAATATCTGGCTTTAAATATTTCTCACCCATTAAATGTATTTCCAACACAATACAGACACTCCTACCATTGCTCTCCACCTCAGGTGACTTTCTTCATGTCCAATGGCTGCATAGAAGCCACACCTCACTCCTCCTGTCCACCTGACAGATGTGAATATCTGCATCCTGCATTTTATTGTCTTAGTTCAAATGTGATCTGAGACCTTAGGCACTCACTCCAGGGGCAGACAACCCCCTGTAAGGCAGCGAAGTTTCCCTTCGCTGAAACATGACTGCAGGTGATGTTAGTAATCAAAGCTTGCCTATCACCTTTCCTGTTTGATGATCGGTCTCCACACCTGGACTTTGTGGTCCTCCTTGAAGACAAACACATGGTCTATGGTACCTTGGGTCTAGCAGATGCTCTCTATCTGTGCGGTTTTCCTTTACTATCCTGACAGTGTGTTATGAGGCTCTGGCTCCCTTTGTGCCTTTGACTTGAACAGTTCAAGGTATTTCATAAAATTACTTTTCTTATACTGGGTTTTAATGACAGGATGTAAAGATTCCATGAGGAAACACATTACTTTGTATTCTAAACTAAAAAAAAAAAAATAAAAAAAAAAATAATAATAATAATAATAATAATAATAACAACAAAAGAATAGGGTAGGTTTTGTATTGTATTCTAATTGTATTGTATTGTTTTGTATCACAGTTCTGGCCCTGTGTGTGATGAGATTGCTCAGCTCTTCCCATCTGTAGCTGATGAGGTTGGCAGTGTTGGAGCTATAGGCACCACAGATTGGACTGGGTGGAGTATTTTAAGGGGAGAGGGAGTACCTGGTGGTGGCGCACGCCTTTAATCCCAGCACTCAGGAGGCAGAGGCAGGTGGATCTCTGACTTCGAGGCCAGCCTGGTCTACAGAGTGAGTTCCAGGACAGCCAGGTCTATGCAGAGAAACCCTGTCTTGAAAATTAGGGGAAGGGCAGAGGGAGTTGGTAGGGGTGAAGGGGTGAGAGAAGTAGGGTGGATCTAAGAGGAGCTGAGAAAGAAATAGGAGGTAAATATGATCAAAATATACTGTATAAGTGTAAGAAATTCTCCAAGAATTAATAAAAATAAAACATGTAAAAAAAGAATGCTCTTGTTATCTGTGGCCCTATGCATAAATATTTTAAAATTCAGTTGTCAAGTTCCACAAAAATCATGACAATGCAAAAGAAAGAAAACTTCCAGAACATGTGATCTATAGAACAATCCACAGATAAATTTGGGGAGAAGTAACATTTTGCAATATTAAGTTCTAAAAGCCATGAAAAATTATCTGAGCCTTGACTTAAAGGCTTATCTCCAGTAATGATGCCCACTCTTTTTTAAAAATAGATTTATTTATTTACTATGTACACAGAAGAGGGCACCAGATCTCATTACAGATGGTTGTGAGCCACCATGTGGGTGCTGGGAATTGAACTCAGGACCTCTGGAAGAGCAGTCAGTGCTCTTAACCTCTGAGCCATCTCTCTGGCCCCCATGATGGCCACTCTTCTTAGAGTCTTTACACACATTCTGACAGGCTGACTGTTAGTCATTTGGTATGCATTGACACTATATTTTAAAATGGCTTTAATTTTTGTGTATATCACATAAAACAGCAGCTAGTGTTGGTTATCCATCAATATACAACATAGCATATTAGGCCTGCAAATAAATCTCTAGCTTTCTTTGAGTTTCTAGGTACAGCCCTACAATTTGGAGCTTCTCATTACACTTGCAATTTCTTTATATTATATGAGCAGGAGTGGGGCTATTTATTTGAGCAGAGAAACTTACAGATGGTTACACCATGGAGGAATATGAGACACACACACACACACACACACACACACACACACACACACACACACACACACCACTGGCTGTCTAGAGCCCCTTACCCTCATCCACCCACCACAGCACTGACACACAGGCTTGTGAGTGTCTTGTGCAGGTGGCCACTGCAGCTATGAGGTCACATGTGCAACAGCCACATCCCCTGCAGAAAAAAAGCACTACCTGGCACTTTCCTGTCCTGGGGCTCTTTTCCATGGGACTTGGAGAGAATGATACAGGTGTCCTGTTTGTGGATAAGCACTCAACAGTCACTCACATCACACTTCATCTGCTGGTCTCTGCATTACCATGCTGCAAGCACTGTTCATCTGACCAGGGCTGAAAGCAGAAGCTGTTATGAACATTAATGTTAATATTAGGTGAGTGAGATGACTCAGCAGGTGACCTGAGTTCAATCCCTGGAGCCCACATTAAGGCAGAAGGAAAGAACCAGCCCAACAAAATGGTCCACTCACTTCTGTATGTGTACTGAGGCATGTGTGCACATGCACAACACTCATGTGCATACACACAATAACAACACATACAATTTTAAAATTATTTAGAATGTGGTTTGATACCATATGTGGTTTGCAAAAGGACAACAGTAAATTCTCCTCTAGGGATGATGAGCATTCAAGTCATGGGCTTTTGACAAGGTTTGCAGTGACAGGTATGTGTTACTCCTGAGGAGGGGGCAGGCCTAAACTCTAATCAGAAGGTGGGGAGTAGCCTCCATAGCCTCAGCCATGCCCCTCCTGCACCAAGGGACGAGTCTCACCTGGCATTATAGCATGCCGTGTTCACAGCCGAGTAAGTCTGTTGATGGCTTTTCTCCACCAGAATCCGTACAGCACATTCTGCAGTATGAAAACTATTTAGCACAAGGAAACTTGCAGCTCAGTTCAAGTTTGACTTCTCTACATCTACCCAAATATATAAGTACAATTTTTATTTGTCTAAAATGTATTTCTTTCCTCTGTACTGTCAAAATATATTTTTGTTGTATATACATTAGAATGAATAGATGGTCACTGGATTTAGACTCAATGTTTTAAATTATTACTTTATAAATGTAAGTTTAATTATTTTTCTTTAATAATTTATCCATCTTTTCTTTCCAGCTTTTCTTTTCCCTGTGTTGATTCAAGTATAGTGCTTTCCTTTCTTTATCCCATTTGGGGTTTATCAGGCTCCCTAAAACTAAGGATTAGTGTTAGCAAATCCTGAACCCTGTGCCTATCTGATTTTGAATGCTATGCTTCCTCACACCCTCTCTTATATCGCTCTGAATTCCCATTGAGCTCACATTAAACCTCACTTTGTATCTCCCTTCCTTCGTTTTTACTGTAATGTTCAGGATTCTCTGGCTGTTTCAGCTCATGTAGTCTCTCTTCAACCATGTCTTATGAAATAGTAAACCCTCGGATGCCTTTTGAGCATCAGCTGTGATTATTTTTCATTTTGTTTTTGTTTTGTTTCTGCTCCTGAAAGTTGCATTTGGCACAGCCATGTTAAGGGCTCCATAAGAATTGGTGAAGCACCACCCCAACCTGCCTACAGAGACCTCCAACCCCAACTATCTAACCCTTCCCACTGGGCTGTGCACAGTGAAAGCACTGAGGTTCTGGGCTGCTTGCCACAGTTGCTGCAGCCCTATCAGAATGGGCACAGCCCATTCTATCCCAGCCTGTCTAAACATGTGTCAGTGTGCTTGTCCTGGAAAAGAATATACAATATAAACACATATGTATATGTATATATATAATCAATTATGTAAATATGTGTGCATATATATGTGTGTGTATTTTATGTATATACACCAACTTCAAGCTTCATCCCCAGGCTGGCAGGAAACATCTTAAGTCCTTCTTCTGTTCGCTTCCCCCTTCCTGGGGATCACATCAAAAGCTCAAAATTTCACACCACACAAAAGTACTGAATGGATGGTGCTGTCATCTATTTACACTAGGGACTGCAGAGAGAGTCAGGGTCTCTGTCCATGGCTACTCCGGTACTCTTGTACCCAGCTTGGTATAGGAACCGAATATATCAAACACGCTTGCTGAAGACACCTGGACATGCAGCCCTGGCAGGAAAGTAAGCCTGGATCCCAGGATCTCCAGGGTTTTTGGAACACAGCTCATCAGGTCCTGTGGGTCATTCTGCCTTTTTTTCTTCTCAGAAAACCCTTCAAACTTCCACGGGATTAGGCCAGATATCCATGTTGGCATCTTCTGCCTTCAGCTCCATGGGAACTCTCCCTGAAGGAACACGGTATAGGCTACCTATCTGCTTGGACAGAAGGACAGACAATAGAAACCATACTAACACACGGCTGAAGGATTAGCCAGCTCACATTGGGATTGACTGTTAATTCATCGACTCAGAGAGTGGGGCAGGGGGGGGGGGTTGGGGGGAGCAGGTCAGCATGGGGAGTGGCCATCATCAGGTATCCATTCCAAAAATCTTCAGTGCTCTGCAGATCGACTCCTCCCCTGAATGGAGGGGGAGGAAGGTCAGGAAAAGGAAGAAAATTCGCTATATTAGGTCACCAGTTTGAAGTCTTTCCTTCTGAAGCTCTCTATATACCTCGCCTCTGTGAGAAGCTTGAAGCCCAGGTGGCAATAGCGTACCTACAGGACTGTTGTGGGTAAATACCTGACTAACCATCCCAAGAGAAGGGCCTCCCTAAAGTTCTACAGAAGTCCCTGAAGGGTCACTCAGCCCCGGGGGTAGGCTCATCCCAAAGCAGAGGTGATTGGTCCCAAGAGGTAACCAGGCTCTAGACATCTGGAAAGGATGGCTTTAAGTTCTCTGTGGAACATTTTACTTATGTCCATGACATCTCCAGGGCACTGAGCCTCGGGTGCCTGCAGTGGTGATCAGCTCTGTACACTTAAATAAACAAAAGTGGTTCCCAGTCTCACTTCCAATACTCTGACTTCTAGGAATCACTCTCAACTAGCCTGCCTGTTTAGACTCTGCTTCTACAGGCCAGACGAACAGTCCTCTGTGGAGAACTCCTTCTACAGAGCTGCTATTGAGAGACACTACACCAAAAGGTGAGCAGACCAAGCAGAGAGGATGTGGGGTGAGGTGGCAATGGTAAGCCAAATAAGAAATAGGGCAGTCCACAACAGAGCTGTCTCAAGGATGGGGCCCTGTAGGAGATCATCTGAGTGATGTCTGGGCAGAGAGTGCACTGCTTACAGGATCAGGGCATTGGCAGAGTGCTGGCTGCATGCGGATGGGAAGGATGAACACTCAGCTTGGGCTCTGCACTGACAGCCACTGCTTAGCAATGCAAAGGCTGATGCAGGGGTCACTCTGTGACCTCACCCTTGGCCTCTCAAAGTGGGGCAAGGTGAGGGAGGTGCAGTGTGCTCAGGCAGCTGAGGAGAAAGGATGTCACGTATGCTGAGGTCTGGGAAGTGAGGCTGCTGGGGAGAGCAGAGTGGAGAAGTCAGCCAGGTTACTGTCAGGCAGAGGGCAGAACAGAAGAGAGGACTGAGCCAGGCAGGTCCAGCCTCTGCAGAGTGCTCAGCACAGCACTGAGAGCTTGACAATGAAGCTTGGGTTTCCCAGACAAGGGTGAGCTCATTAAGAGATGGAACCCTGCATCCAACCTGCTCTTTTGCCTTCAGAAGCTCCCCTGCCCTACACAAATCTTCCTAATTTTTTGTGTGACCAGGGGAGTAAAACATGCACTTGACCACAAGTCCTGACACACAACAATTCAATCTTCTCTTGTTCCAACCACTTGTCAATCCCCCTGTTTGTTATTGCTTCTGGAGTATCAGCAAGCTCCTCTAAGACAACCCCCACCAACAGACACCTTGGTCCGTTCTGTTAATTATCAGCAGTTGTGTGAGCTCAGCCATCTCCATTGCCCCTATCAGGCATCATTGCTTCCATCATATTCTGCCCAGAATTCCCTTTGAGAAGGAGCTGGACGATAGACCCTCACCCCATCGCCGTGACTATTTTCACTGCCTCTATGGGGAACTGATAGCGTCAAAGCATGTGCTATTTGGATTAAAGGGACAGCAGTCCTTTATTTATTTTCCATTCAATTAGTACATACAGATGCTCTGACTTAGAACATGATTTTGTCCTAATAAACTCAACATAAATTAACAATATCTTATTTCACAAAAGTGCATCTAAGGGGCAGAGCAGAGGGTTGGGGTGGCAAAGGGTTTGCAGTATAAACACTAGGATGTGAGTTTGGATCCCAAGAGCCCATGAACCTGCATGTTCCTGTAATCCCAGGCCTGGGAAGTAGAGACCTAAGGACCCCTACAGCTTGCAGACCAGCCAAGTTTAGTGACAAACACTGTCTGAAAAAAGCAGGTGGAGAGTGATTGAGGATGATACCAACTGTCAGTCTCTGGCTCCCACATATGCATACACACACACACACACACACACATGTATACACACATATGCACACACACACATGTACACACACACATGCACACCAAATGTCAGTCTCTGGCTCCCACATACGCATGCACACACACATGCGCACACATGTACATACACACGCACACCAAATGTCAGACTCTGGCTTCCATATACACATGCACACACACGCATGTATACACACATATGCACACCAAATATCAGTCTCTGGCTTCCACATACACACGCACACACACACACACACACACACACACACACGTACACACACACGTGCACACCAAATGTCAGACTCTGGCTTCCACATATGCATGCACACACACACATATGAACACCAGCACACAAAGACACACGGATATATACACAGGTGCAGTGTAATACACAGGTGTCTTTCACTACGATGCAATATCTGAGATACATAACCTAAAAAAGGAAACATTGATTTGGCATGATGGTTTCAGAGGTGTCTATTGGTGTTCTTGGTGGCTGTGTTACTTTTGGCAGAACATCATGGATGAAGTGTATGGCAGAGGAAGCTGGAGGAGAAGGAGCCAGTGCCTCAGTATAACCTTTAAGGGCATGCATCATGCCTATTTCCTCCAGTAAGGCCCTACCTCCCAGTATTGCTGTTAGCTGATGTCCAAGGCACTAAGATCTGAGTGTTTAGGAGACAAGACAAGAGACCAGTGAAGGAAATCCATGCCAGATACCACACGCCAATTCTGGTGCACCATATGTGAATCTGAATTTTACCTCGTATGCATCCAGTTTATTCCTTTCAAGATATTCCCAGAGCTTGAATGTCTCACGTGGATGTGAGCAAAGCAAATGCGAGTTGTAGCTACCTCACAAGCACTTGGAATGCCAACAAGTAGAAATTCAGCACTTGGGAACAGTGGGAACAAAAGCAATACAGCTTGGATCCTAGATACTACACCTGACGTGAACCTCCAAGCAATTTGGAGAAGCATTGCCTGTACTATTCTGTCGAGAGAGTTTCATTTTTCCAGCAGGTAGGCAGACTTAGCATTAGAAGAACAACATTCCTAAAGCACTAAGGGACCCGCATATTTGTAAGTGAATCTCATTTTAACATTGATTTCTGTTACATTAACAGTCTCTCCAAACTTCTGCTTTTACTGTTTATTGCAATGACTGTGAAGACAAGGATCAAGAAGAGTTCCCTAAGCCAGCTGCCCACCTGAAGTAGACAGTCTAACAAATGAGCTCCAATCGATAGCACTACTGTGAAACAGTCCATGGCCCATCCCTCACAGACAACTTTCAGCTCCTAAGTTCTATCAGGAATTTGATGATAAGGCTAATTCTGTGGGCAGAGATATGCCAAACCAAGTTTTGCTTCAGGAGACATGCAAGACCTGAGAATGACTCAAAAAGTACCAGATGACACATGGGGCCCCTGGCTAAGGGACCAGGCTCATCCAGGCATATGGGGTCCTGTTTAAGGGACCAGGCTCATCCAGGCATGTGGGATCCTGTTTAAGGGACCAGGCTCATCCAGGCATGTGGGTCCCCTGGCTAAGGGACCAGGCTCCTCCAATTAGGAAAGCAGGAGGAATCAACACAACACCCCGAGTTTGAGCATAGATTGGATTGAGGTCAAAAGCAGGCTCACTCTGGCTTCCTGCTCATGGTCAAATAGCCCAGTTTATTTCAGAGTCTGTTTCTTGATTTGGAAAATAATCACCTGTCAGCTGATGAGGACTGGTCATACGTCAAGACAGGTCAGCAAACTGTTATGTAAAGGATTGGGGATGCATGGTCAGTCTCCAGGCACAGCTATTCATCTATACCACTCTATGAAACAGCCACAGGCTATATATAAATGAATGGGTGACTAAGAGTGGATCTGTGTTCTAATAAAATGTTATTAATGAAACCTGGAAACTGGCTAGCAGTGACCTAAGGGCCACAGTCTGGTAAGTTTCATGTAGACTATGCTGAGTACATGGGAAGGGTGTTGGTTCCAGGCCTGCTTATCCTCAACCCAGGGCCATCTGTGCCCTCTTTGAATCATAGGAAACTGACTCATGCAAATTACATTTTCCAATCCTCTTTGCCAGAAGATTGAAAGTAGAGTTAGCCAATGAGAGGCTAACTCAATGAGAGGTGGGAGCTTGGAAGTCAAGGAGCTCTTCATGCAGCCTGCCATCCTGATAGACACAGTCTCTCTGCCCACAGCCCTTTCCCAGCTCCTGCTGGGCAGTCTGGCATCTGGATCTTAGTAACATTGTGCCTTCCTCTCCCCCATCTCACTGTTGGGTGGAAGCAGCTGAGATCTTGGCTCCCTAAACTTTGCCTAAACAGGGTGAGATGGTCCTTCAGGTTCCTGCCTCACAGAAGAGACTATCAGACATTCTGCAGGACACAAGAGAAGTGACTGATGAACTTTGCCAATAGGTGAAATAATCCTTCAAATTTTCTGCTTCATTAAAAAGTCTGCTAGAGACTCTAGGCCTGTAGGCTGAAGACAGATGCCCCAACATTGCAGAGGAACTTGGGGGATTGTCTAGGCACTCAGGTGTCTGCCATTTCTAGAACTTTAGAATTTGCTTACAATGCTCTTCCTGCTTACTTAGGTAATATTATGTCCTTCTGGGGTCTTTGATGGAGTTGCACACTAGATATTTATAGCTTTCCTTGGATATGATAAAAGATAAATTATACACAAAACTTTAGACTCTCAAAAATAGGATAGATGGGGTTGGAGATTTAGCTCAGTTTGGTCCTCAGCTCTGGCAATAATAATAATAATAAGAAGAAGAAGAAGAAGAAGAATAAGAAGAAGAAGAAGAAGAAGAAGAAGAAGAAGAAGGATAGATGATAGAATATTTCTAATTTTGCCAAATATAAATAGACTAGATGTTGTAACTATAATTATTTCCTTGATAACTGTTTTATTACATATAATTTTACTGTATTTAAGTTAAAACCTTCCTTTTTGATTAGACAGGAAAGGGGAAGTGCTGTGGGATGTCTTTCTGTATACTGTGAATATGTGTTGCTTTGATTGGTTGATAAATAAAGCTGTTTGGCCAATGGTGAGGCAGAATAAGGTTAGGCAGTACATTCCAACTGGAGAGAGAGGAGGAGAAAGGAGAGTGGGGCAGACACTGTGAGCCAACATCAGGGGAAGCAAGTTGTGAAAGTACCGGTAAGCCATGAAGCCATGTGGCAATGCATAGATTAAGCCTGAGCCATGGGCCATACCGTTTGTAAGCAACATAAGTCTCTGTCTGTTCGCATGGGTCCGAGCAGCTGCAGGGCCAGGTGGGACACAGGATAACTTCTAACTACATTTTAGATCTTGGTTCCCAACACCCTCTGCTGTCTGACCTCTCCTCTAGTGCCCCCCACAATTCTGCTACATCTGTGCTTATCATCTTGACTTCAACTGTCTTCCAAACTGGACCTGATAAACTTAGTTCTCAGCACATAGTTATTGTTCTTAATGCTCTTAACACTCTGTGTACTTATAATTTCACAAGAAAATGTTTCTGCATTATATCTGTAAATTGGTTATCACACAGTGCCTACAAGGAGAAATGTAGACTCATTAAGTTAACAAGGACATAACAAGTACCTACTGTATGCCAGGTACTATTCTAGTCTCTGAGAACACGAAGTATACTGTACCATGATGTAGCTGATGACTTTATTCACCATCCAATCCATCCCTTTCATGTTACACACGAGTTAGAAAAGCCCCACCAACAAGCCTAGGTAATGTTTATGGGGAAATGTTACTCATGCCAGGCTCTCATCTAAGCATTTTAAATATTAATAATTTAACTTACTTAACTCACATAATAGCCCAGTGAAGTAGGAACCATCTTTTTCTCATCTTAAACATGAAAAACTGATGAACTGAGGTAAAAGAATATGTCCAGAAACATCACCAGCAAGTGGTGGAGCTGGGTTTGAACAAGGGCTGTCAGGGACTGCACCTCAAGTACCTCCCTCCAGAACGGAGTGGTCAAGGCCATGACAACAATTACATTCTCCAGTTCTAATGATACAGTCCAAGCATTAGTGACTTGGCAGCCCCTTGTTAGAATAACTGAGATGACAGCCGTAGAAGAAATAACAAAAAGTCATTATATCTCTTTTTTTGGCTTTCATGGGCTCCACAGAAGAATGTAAAAGTCAATATGGAACCTGCTACACCAGCCATAAAAAAAAACTTGTAAATAGTCCAAAAGCCGACAGACACCAGGAAATCCATAAAAATCAGACTTCAGCAGTGGGTAATGATCTAGTTAGAGCTTTTTAGAAGTATTTTAAGCTGATAATGCTTTCTTCAAATAAAAGCTTTTGGGGAGGGCATTCTCCTGGCATATAACAGTTGATGGGAAAGAGTGGACTTCCTTTTAGCACTGGGCAGAATATTCTGAGAGAAGCCTCCTCCTTGTGTGCCATCTCCAGTTCTTAGAGGCTCCTTGACAAGCCTCCCCAGAGGCCTGTTTTAAAGCTATGATGCTAACTCATCCCAAGCTCTCTGAAGCCCTGAGAGGCAATGGGATTAATCCAAGGTCATGCAGAGAATTATGGTCGAAGAGTCAAGGTCAAATGCAAGGTTCTGGGACTCTCATCCATACCTGTGTCTTTCTGGTGGGCAGCTGTGGATTTCTCTTCGAGCCATCCACATGGCAGCAATGATAGGAACCTAAATGGGAGCAGGGTGGTGTCTGCGACCTTGGTGGGGCAGCCCCAATTCTCAGGGTCTAACCACCATCAGCTGTGGAGCTAAAGCAGCATGCATTAAGCGGAGAGAAAGCAGCTCTCTGATCCACCTGGGGCAACATTTGAAACTGCCCAGCAAGAAGCATTTCCCAGGACATCAAAGGCTCAGTCTGCTGTGCCTTGTCAAGCAGGTTGTTGATGCAAATCTGTCCCCAGGCTCCCTGCTCACAGTGTTTTTATGACATGGCAGCAGGGTTCCAACTATGTTTGAGCCCAGAATCACAGAGTACCCATAGGCTTCCACACTGCAGTGCTTTTACACATTACATGTTTTTCTGGGGCATTCTCTTAATGTAACCAACAAACTGCAGCTGCCATTTAACTGCATGGGGTTTCCAGATCTCAGCATGAGGAAAGGAAAACCCTGGAACCCCACCTTTGAGACAGCCCTCTGAGCCTAAGAAGCCAAAGACTTAGAGACAAACCCAGCTTACTAAGCAGGAGAAGCTGTGGGTATAGCACTCGGGTGGTAGATAAGGTTTATTAGCCTTGCTAGCCAATGTCTGTTATCTGGAGAGGCACATTTCAGGTCAATGCTCAGAGGACATCCCTGAAAGTCAAGACTTCTCAAACCACCCTTGTATTTCCCATCTGCAGATGGGGTCCAGTTGTTCAGATTTCCTCTTCTGAATAAGCTATTCTCCTGATTACACTATGCAGAGGGCAGAGTGAGGTCTGTTTATCTGCTTACTGCTCCTTTTCTCTGGCTGGTTTATCTTCTCTGCAAGTAAGCACCAATTGAAAACTCAGAAGTTGTGCTCCAATTACCATCAAGCCAAGTCTCACAAAGACATAGGTTCTGACAGTTTTCAGTTGATGGATTAGATAGTCATTATTTCGTTCTGGCTTTTAACAGCTTTTCAACCTAGCCTTCATTCCAGCGTTCTTCCCACTCAAAGATGACAGGGCAAATTAGATGCAGCCCATGCACTTAGAGATGGCTGCCTTTGCAGAGACCCTGAGTACTTGCTTTGTTTTCTCTTCCAGTG
This sequence comes from Onychomys torridus, assembly GCF_903995425.1. Taxonomy (NCBI): domain Eukaryota; kingdom Metazoa; phylum Chordata; class Mammalia; order Rodentia; family Cricetidae; genus Onychomys; species Onychomys torridus. The sequence continues at coordinate 131,814,001 of NC_050447.1, read as the reverse complement.
AACTCTTTTTCAAGTTCCAGGAAACTGGTGAAGTTCATATTGTAAAGAAAAAAAAAGTCAATGTCCTCGATTGTTATCTCTTCTGTTAGGGTGTCATCCCATGGGCATGACCAGACTTAGCCATGGGTCCAGCATCACCCATTTTCCTGTTTCTAATGCTTCCACTTCCCTTTGTCAAAAGGCTTTATGGAGTCACAAGACTAACGTTGAGAAACTGCATTCAGCCTACAACACCAAGGCTCTACCCCACCTGACTTCAGACCTGTGGAGCTCAGAATTTCCTTCCTAAAAAGATGTAAGCTACACCTGGCCCTGCATGTCTGTCATCCCAGCACTGGAGAGCTGAGGCAGGGAGATCAGGAGATCAAGGCCAGTATGAGCCACATAGAAAGTTCAAGGCTGCCTTGCACTACATATGAGATTCTGTCAATAATAAAATATAATAATAATAATAATAATAATAATAATAATAATAATTAATAGTGTTAGGATTGGGGAAAACTTTAATTTTCTATTCTAATTCCACAGTGTATTTACTATGATATAAAGGAAACTTGTCCTTTATAATCACTTCCCTGTACAGCATTCTAGTTTTGTTTTATCACCTATTCACATACCACTAATCACTAAACTGTTTTGAAATTTTTCAAGTGTGTGTGTGTGTGTGTGTGTGTGTGTGTGTGTGTGTGTGTGTGTGTTCATTTTTGTTCACATGTGTTCAGGTGCATGTGGAGGTTTGGGGCAAACCTGGATGTCATTCCTCAGTTGCCCTACACCTTGGGTTTTTGGTATTGTTGTTGTTGTTTGTTTGTTCGTTTGTAGACAGATTTCTCACTGACCTGGAGCTCACCAAGAAGGCTAAACCATCTGGCAAGTGGGTCCCAGAGATCTAGTGGTCTCCACCTCTCCAGAACTGGGATTAAACATATGCCCCCACATATGGCCTCTGGAGATCAAACTCAAGTCTTCATACTTATGCAGCAATCACTTTACCAATGGAGCCGCCCCCCGAGCCCTGCTTTGAATTTCATACTGAAATAACACTTCATTTTCTAAAAGTTATTAAATAAAAGTCAAAAGGGTGATAATGTAGCAGGAAGCAATCTAGAACCGTACTGCTCCGTGTCAGCCACCTGTGGCTCCTGCCCTGCCAGAACTGATGAAGGCTAGGATGAACTGGAAGAGATTTTTCACAGTTTGGAAAGTATACATGCCACTGGGTGCCACAGATAGATGCTATATGCCCCTTCTGCAAAATTTAAGGGAAATGACTCCTTTTGGTAGATAAGAACCAGTTTCCCAAGTTCCTAAGGAATGACAGATTTTGTCTAACTGCCGGAAATCCTCCTATAGTTCAGGCTGAGCTCATTTCTGGATATTTGGACTGTCTTTTGGGGGTAAATTACTGCAGGGCAGACAAACTGAAGTTTTTTGCCTTGAACTGATTTGGTTTTTTTGTTTTGCTGACATTTTTTAAGGAGGGTCCATGCAGCCCAGGGTTGCCGTGACCTCTCAGTATCCCTGTCCTAACTTCCTAAAGCTGAGATTAGCTGAATGTGTCACCAAGCCTGGTTTGTGGCAGGTCCCTAATGAATGGGTAACTTCTCTCACAGGTACTTAAGGGTAACTTACCTTGATTCTCCTATCTTGTGAAAAAGTCAATTTTTATATCTTCTGAGAATATTCTCTTCCTCAAAACCCCTTAAGGCATTAGTTTTTCACCTTGCTGTTCATACTATCTGAAAACTGTCTGTGTCTAAAGAACAGTGAGATGGGCTGAGGCAAGGAGAGTGGGCACACTCCATAGGGCACTCTGATCTTCGGTCACATGATGAGGCTGGCAAGATGACTCAGTGGTTAAGGGTGGGGAGTACTCTCTCACGAAGGACCTGAGGCCCATCCCCAGCACTCACCAACTCCTTTTAACTCCAACTTCATAAGATCCAATTCCTCTGGTCTCTACAGGCACCTGCTCATGGGAGCATGCATGCATGCACACATGCACGCACACACACACACACACACACACACACACACACACAATTTTTAAATTAAAGTTATTTTAAGCTAGCAATAACTCATTGTTAGTATTTATAATTTGTTAGTTTGGGATTCTTTGGGTCACAGAAGAACCCTTGTATTCATATGACACTAGCCGGGATTCGCACAGCATTCTGGGGCCTGCTGTCACCCTCAAGCTCTCCGCGTTGTTTTCCCAAGTGCGGCTCTCTGCAGACGCAATAGGGTCGTTGAGTGAACAATAAAGTGTTGTTAAAGGAGCAGAATGGATACAGGGCGTGGCATCTGGTGGGGGACAGGGAATGTATTACAATGGTGCTCATGTCTAGATGTTCCTGCTGTCATAGGAAAGTTATGGCCATGCGTGGTCTATTCCAAAATTCAATGAAAGTGCCTGTGGCAGAAAAATCTACACAAGGAATCTACACAGGGAAACCCTGTCCTTGGTCGTGGACACTGACCAGAGGTCCTACAATTGTGTGGTTAGTTCAGAAGAGGCCAGGACAAAAAGTGCTGACTGGTCATATAACCCATCCCATTCTCAGTGGCTGCCTAAAGAGGAGACACTCCTGCACTCCCACTCCTGCATAGTGGGAGGCATTTAAACTACATTTACACACCTGACTGTGGAGTTTCATCAGAAGCACAATTGGGAGTTTTAAAAAGTCAAAAACACAATAGAAAGCAAATAGTCCCTGCAGTCAAGAAGAATGGGGAGAGAAAAGCAGGGCCCAGGGACTTCTTGTCCAGGCCAGTGACTTACTGTGTGGAGGAGAAAAGCGATGTGGTAGCCATTGTTTGCAGGGCATAAATCAGGAGTTATAAAACCCGGTATTGTCACCAAAGAGCTCATTGTTAGAAAGCCCTACCAAAGACCAGTGTCTATCCTGCAGTGGACAGAAGATTCCCAGCAGGAGCTGCTGTCTTGTCATCCTTAGACAATGCTCTGACTTCTGCATGTTGGTCAAGAAGAAAGGCGAATTCACATGGTGACATCCTTATCCTCTGTGGCCCAAGGAGGCTTCCTGTGCTGACCTGCTTGTCAGGAACTCTTCTAGAAACTTTCTCTTCCTCGCCTGGCTCTACCTGCCTAAACCAGTTTGTGTTACAGAGGAGAAACAGACAGTAGGATTCCCTCTGACCTGTACCTGCACATACACACTCACACACACACACACACACACACACACACACACACACACACCTGTACATACAAATGCACACACATGTACACACACACTTGCACATGCATATATTTATACACAGTGGCCTTGGTCTCAAACTCCAAAATAATGGAGAGCATTTTCAAGACCAACTACTATCTGAGAAAAAGTTGTTGTTGTTGTTGTTTTAATTAGAACAACCACCTTTCTTATTTATACAATGATGTGTAATGGCAGATACTTTTGGAAACTTCCTAATACAGAGCAACACATTTGAAATGGGAGTAAAAGGAAAGACTAAATGAAAATATGCATCTGCACTGGTTGTTAGGAACAATATCGTTTCCAGCAATACGTTACTTGGGGAAGTGCTGATGGCCATGTCAGAGGAGCAGCAGGTGGTAACTGACCTCAGGAGACTGGCCCACCAGAATGCAAGGCACTGATTGGTGAGTCTTAGATCAGCAAGGCGGAGGCTCCAGCTCCAGAATGCCTCTTGCTACTACTGTGTCTTTGCATGTTTGCCGCTGACATTTTTCCCTGGTATCTGGCATGGTGTGCATGGGTGTGATTATTTCATGGGACTATCTCGTTCTACTGGGCATTTTTACCTGTGGATTATTATGAAGATTAGTTCCTTTTATGCTGTACTGTTTAACTGAAGCAATGATTTTATACAATAATAGTGTTAGCTTAAATAGAATTTTGATGACTGAGAGTTTTTAATAAATATAATAAAGGATTGTGATAGAGGTTGTTTAATGGGAAAATTAATATAGGTAAATCAGGATGTGATGTTTCCCCTACCCTTGATAAAGTAGAGACTTCAGAGGATAGAAAACAAGAACAAGGAAGTGTCACACAGCCATGACTTAAGGGCTTCTCTTGAGGAGTCCTATAGACTGTGGCTTAGGTAATGATTGAGGAAAACAATTGAGTCCCAGAAGCCAAGATAGCTCAAATTCCTTTAATCTTAATTAAGGAGCTGTGTTCTCAGGTTTTGGTGTGGTTTGGGTTCATAGCCAAAACAAAGCTTTAAGTGATGACTTAAGGTTAGGTTAAGATGTCTTCGTTAATGGCTTTGAGGTAGAAAATCTTGAGGAACAATTTAAAGTTTAAAAAGGCACACTTTTAATAGTTGAGCAAGAGACATAAACAGTGGTAGCCTGGCTTTCGATGAATGATGCTCCTTTCTTGCTAGAATGGGTTGGTGATCAAGGGTGATGATGAATTCCTTGTGTGCATTTCTGCCCTCAGCTTCCTGAGGAAATAAAAAACTGTTGATGAGTGAGTATGCACCCTGGGGATTTAAAGGAGAGCTGACTGATTTTATATATATATAAAAGTTTAGATTTGTTCTTTTAAGATTTTTTTATAAGACTACCTTTTGAGATAAATAATAAAATGATTGATCCTTTCTTTGTAACTGCAAAATGCAGCCTGCCAGTAAAAGACCTGGCTGAGAAAAATACCTTGCATGTTTACAGTCTGTTCATCTATAACAAGTTGCTTGGGTATAAATGGGTACCCAATGAGTGTGTGGGTTCTTGGAACAACTTGTTTTTCACCTGTAATACATAAAATATTTAATCATGTACAGGACACGGAAAACATGATTTTTTTTTACTTATATTCGTCATAATCATTCACTAAAAAGCAAAATGTAACCATCTTGTAGTTTTTATACTGCTTGAAAGATTTTGCTGGGGTATATAAGCTGTAAGGGAAAAAACAAAAACACAATAGAAGGAAAACACCAGGAAAGATGGAGAAGGAAAGCTAGAAGAAAGACATCAAGAGACAGAAGGGAAACATCAGGGCAGAAGAACAGAACAGAAAAGAAATAGAGTAGAACAAGCAACAGAAAGAATAAAATGAAGAACTAAGGTTTGGCCCTAGGAAAAATCTCCTGTGTCTGTTTGCCTGTCCAGTAGTTCACCTGCTTTGCATTCCCTCTTCAGTTTCTCTGACGTGCTGATGGCTTGTCCTTCATCAGCACCCTAGGTGAGATCCTGACATGTTAGGGGTGTGTGTGTGTGTGTGTGTGTGTGTGTGTGTGTGTGTGTGTGTTTCCCTTTTTTGCTATCCTCAGAGAATTAAGTTTTACTCCTTCAGATAGAAAAGTCAAGTTGAGTGATTAGTCTGCTGACTCGGTGGATCCCCCTCAATCCCTGAGCTGCTGAAGGATGGTTCTCACGGCAGCAATAGGGAAGCCATTGATTTGGCTGGGGATAAACAGTGGCTCTTTGGAGTGCCTTGAGAAGACATGATCAGAACTTAATTCTAAATCTGGAAATTGCAATAACTTGGTTTTTAAAGGCACAAAGAAGAGGAAGTGAGCTAAGCCAGCCCCTCGATGAGCTTTTAAAGCCATGGCTGTAACTCAGACATTAGAAGGAAGGGCAGGAATGAGTAAAACGTTAATTCCCACTGTGTTCACAGGTGAGTAAGTGGAGCTGCAAACACTCACTCTGAGTGAGGTAATTGGGACAAATTGGCAAGTTTTCTCTCACTGACGATATCAGCTTTTAATCCTTAGATATGTGTGCTTCATTGGAAATACCCAGAGAGGCCAGGAAACTGGGAAGAGGGCGGGGTGGGGAGAGGGCTTTCAAGGGAAGGCAGATTGAATAGGGTGAAATGGAACAGCAAGAGCTAAGTGGGGTGGGGGTAGGGGCAGGGCAGAAGAGGGAATTCAGGCAAGGGCAAAGGTCATAAGGAAACTCACTAATGTAGAAGCTATTATTATTTAATAAATATATATTTAAATGAAGATATCCTATAATGAGGGAACAATGGCCCTACTACACACCATGGACAAATAAAAAGCCCAGTGCCAGGGACAGGTTACCTGTTTTGGATTGTTGGCCAATGGGGTCACATAGACCCCCCCAAATGTTACAGGCTATTGCCAATGCCCTTGATTGCCCTCTAGAACACCAGAGTGAGACCATACCATCAAAGACTACACTTGCCTGTTCAAATGCTTTAGCAATGAGAAAATTCTGATTATACGTGGTTGTGGCCACCAAATAAATAAATAAATACAATTTACAAAAATAATAGAAGCAGCGATGAGGTTGGTGCTTTGCTGCTGAAGGAAAAGAGGAGACAACACTGTCTTCCAGCATCACCAAGAGTGCTCTGCCTAAGAGACTGTTTGTGAGCCAATGCTCTGTGGCTTATTCTTCCCATTTGTGAACTGATCTCTGCTGGAGACTTCTGTGTCCTTCCCTAATTGCACAAGACACAATAGACAACAATTCTCTTTACCCCAAGTTGGGCTGTCAAGTTTAAAACAGCTGATGTTCCTTCCTGAAGAGCCTGATTTGACACTTGAACTCGATGCTGAAGTTGTGTGGCTTTGTGAAGGGGGGTGGGGGGTGGGGTAGGGGCTCATTGCCTGTGGCGCTCTTTGAAGCAGCTGGGCTCGGGGAGGCTCAGGGAAGCAAGGCAGACAGTACTTGGAAATGAAGATACTGAAGTGTGCAGCCCCGTAGGTATGAACTTGAGGTCAAGGAAAGGCTAATGAATGATGGCTTTACTATTTATATCAAGTTCACTGTGTCTTAATTTAACACATGACCTTAGTATCTACAAATAAATAATGCCAGACACAAACACTCCAAAGATTAATATTGCAAAAGTTAATCTTCTTTTAAATATTGCATTTCCCTAAAATTCAAAAGCAAATGCTGTGAGTCAGAAACATGGAACTTCAAGGTCGGTTGTTCTTGTTCTCTAGACTTTACAAACAAAAACCCATTATTCCATGTGTTTTGATGTCTTGCTCGCTGTGTGACTATAGCTCAATGACCTTCAAATGCAATATCTATAGTTGCCCTTGCTTTCATCTTTACCTGAGTGAAACAGAATCGATGCTCTTCATCCAGCAATTCCAATTAGGCCACTAGCAAGCTCTGCTCAACCTGCAAGCTTTGGATTTATATTGAATTAATGAAAGCCGAAAGGACCTCCCACATTACATCCACGCATAATGCATCTGTGCCAAGAGGAGATGTAATTACAATATCACAGGGACCTTGTAGGTTGGTCCACTGAAGCAAGGTGACAACCATGAATTGATCATGTGAGTGTACTGAAAAACATCCTAGCAGCTATTACAGAATTTGCCACATTCAGATTAATTACCTAGAAGCTGGATGGTGCCAATGATTGGTAAAAAGACATACATTCCAAGTAGGCTATTTTAGGGACAATGATTTAAATCAACTTCTAGGTAACATCAAAGACAACTGCTTAGTATCAACAAGTTATTATTTAAATAAAACTTGAATCTTAGTGTAACATTTATTTCCATATAGATAGCCCAAGAAAAAAATCATTTTACACATGTAATCTTTTTTCTATTGAGATTGTTCATCCCTAGAATATGGCCTTTTCATTAAAATTATTCATCTTTTTATAATTTATCATGTATATATAAAATGCAAGTTACATGGTATGTAAATCATATATTGAGGCACATATGTATGTATAGTAAATATGTATAGATGTCTCTTATATTTTTACTTAGCACACACAGTATTAGGTTTCATTATGGCATTTTCAAACAAAATTTGTTTAGTTAATTCTTATCTGCCCCTCTTCTCCCCTCCTTCCTGCCTTCCCAACTACCCCATAAACCTCCATTCTGCTTTGCACCCCACAGCCCTCCACATCTTTCTATGTGCACCCCACAGCCCTCCACACCTTTCAATGTGCACCCCATGGCACTCCACACCTTTCTATGTGCACCCCACAGCCCTCCACACCTTTCTATGTGCACCCCACGGCTCTCCACACCTTTCTATATGAATCCCATAGCCCTCCACACCTTCCTATATGCACCCCACAGCCCTCCACACCTTTCTATGTGTACCCCATGGCTCTCCATGCCTTTCTATATGCACCCCATGGTTCTCCAAACCTTTCTATATGCACCCCATAGTTCTCCACACCTTTCTCAATACCTCATGTCCTCTCACATGGTCTCTTTTCTAGTTTCACAGCCTAGAAACACACTGACCTCCACCTATAATATAGCCATTCATACAAACATAAGCTTGGTCCACATATGAGATCATTTTTGTTGTCTTGCTGAATCTGAGTTACCTCACTTATAATAGTTTCCAGCTACATTCTTTTTCCTGCAAAGTTCATGGCTTCATTTTTGTTTACCACTGAGTACAATTCCACTGCATCTATCTACCACATTTCCATTACCCAATTCGTCTGCAGATAAACATCTAGACTGACACCATTTACTTGTTGCTGTGACTAGAGCAGCAATAAATCTGGATATGTGAAATGTGTAGGTAGGAGATAAAGTCTCTTAGGGATATGCACAGGAGTAGTATGGCAAAGTCATATGACAATTCTATTTTTAATTTTGGGGAACCATCATACTGATTTCCATAATAGCTGTAGTAGTTTATAACCTCATCAGTGGGGAACAGCGTTCCTCTTACCACTCATCCTCATCAGCACCTACTGTTGTCTCTTCTTGATGATCGCCATTTGGACCAGAATAAGTTGGAATCCCAAAATAGTTATAAATTTCACTCTCCTAATGAGTAAGGATGTTGAACACCTTTTAAGGTACGTATTGGTCATTTTGTTTTTTGTTTTTTGTTTTTTTATTTTTTCCTTTTGGAAGCTTTCTGTTCATCTCATTAGTCCATTTCTTGACTGCCAATTGGGGAGGGGTTTTTGGTGTTTATGTTTTGAAGTTCTTTACATATATTCTAGATATTAACCACTTGCCTGAGTATGTCTGGTAAAGATTTTCTCCTATCCTGCCTATCATCGCCTTTGTTGTATGGAAGCTTTTAAATTTCATATACATTTAACTGCTAGAATTAAAAATGCATTTCATGAAAAACAAGTCAGGGAATTGTAGGTAGCCAAGGCAACATTTACACCTGCACTCTATGACAGTTTCTGACTACAGTGTTAACATGATCCCTTTTAATGCTATAGTCTGACTTACTGGGTTTAATTCTGAGAGGGAAAAGCTATATACTACAAAGGAAGAGTGTATCTCATTACTCTGGCTGATAAACTTGATTATTATTTTTTCAACAACAATAATTAACTTTTTATTTATGATAGTACTGAAAAGATAATTCTATTTCTTATTCTCCCCTCAGATTACAAGAGAATTAGGGAAAGCCCCTATCCTAAACCACACCTTGTTGCTGAGTACACTGGTAACTGTGTCTGGGGAAGACAGGACTTAGAAAGAAGTCATGAGCTTTGACAATCTCAAACTAACATGGAATTTTCTAGACTCGATGACCCCCTGGAAAGATAAAACCAAGAAATCTTGATTGGAGCAAAAGGATAAGGGTATGTGGACAAACACAGTGAGCATCCTGCAGAGGGTAAAGAGTTTATTTTTGCAAGAAGCACACTGTCAGCAAAGCTAATTTAGAAAAAACCGGGTGCCATGCAGGTAAATAAAACTGTCAGCAACCTGCACCTACAGGCGAGGACCCAGAGTAACCCCAGTATAGTGCAGGCGAGGACCCAGAGTGACCCCAGCACAGTGCAGGCGAGGACCCAGAGTGACTCCCTCCCCGCAGCATAGGGATCAAAATCACACCAACCAGGCACAGTGCTAGTACCAGTGTCAGCAGCCACTGGGCAGGTTTCCTTGATATCCCAGGTAACCCAATTAGTCCTTTGTTCTACAAACAGCAGCCCAGAAGACTATCGCTCAATAAAAGGTAAAAGTATAAAGTTTACACAAACAGATTCCAAGAACCAAGAAAGAAACAAGAACAGGAGATGAATTCGGAAAGTTCTGCTCCACCTCAGTGTAAGATCATGGTCAGTACTGGGATTAATTCAGTCAGTGCTTGCCACACAAGCGTGAGGAGCTGAGGCTGACCCTAAGTAGCTGCTTGAAAACCTGAAGTTGGTAACTTAAATTTCAATCCCAGCACTGGGGAGGAAAGACAAGCAGATTTCTGGGGCTCATTGTCCAGCCAGCCTTGCTGACACCAGCCCAAGGTAGCAGGGAGAGACCCTGTCTGGATAACAACAAAAAGATGGATAGCACCTAAGTGATGACACCAGAGTTGACCTCTGGCCTCCAGTCATATGCACACATACATATACCTGCATACACACAGAGTCAAAAATAATATGAAAATCAAATAATTAAATGAAATATGGCTCAAGAGGAGGAAAAGGATAGTAGAGGAAATAGAGAAAATAAAAACATAAGGAGAGGTTCACATTAGAATACAAATCACCACAGAAGAGTCAGGCGCACCCAAGGACAAGCTTCAGAAAACTGAATGTATGGAAAAGGACAAAAGTTGATTTTTTCTTTCATTGTTAAAAAGTAATTTTAATTATAATAATCTAATGGAGAGAAGCCACTGGGATCTAAAGAAGATCAATAAAGTCAAACAGAAAGAAAAGATGAAACAGAAGAGTCCTACCACAGAAGCAGAAACAACTAGCCAATCATCAATTACTTTTACTACTATTTAAAAATGAAAAACACAAAAAGTCCCTGGAAAATGACTTGATGCAAAACCCAGTTCTCATAAATAAACCTTTCCAGAAAAAAAAGTTACGGAACAAGTACTACAGCCATCTAAGAAAAGATTAAAAAGGCCATTGAAGGAAAGAGCAGTGACCACTGAATTATTAGAATAGCAAAAGTAAATGTACATGGTGTGTAAAGTGAGGACATGGCCACTCCAAGGTGTGGTTGAGGGGAAGGTTTTTATTGTAGATGTGAGGGACAGAACAGCCAAAGGCATCTGGAAGAGTCCAGAGCAGGAGAGAAAACAATCAACTGAACATGGCCAGTAGTCTGAGCCAGGGCACTGGGGGTGGGGGAGAGGGGAAGAAGAGAACAGAGAGAATAGGAGAGGAGAGAGGGCCAAGAGAGAGGGGACCAAGAGGGCACATAGCCAAGATGGCAGGGTTATTCAGGAATGAGAAGCTGGGGGAAGGGAAACCCTTGAGTTGGAGAAGTTTAGGGAAGGGGAACAGGCAAAGAGGAGCTGAGAGGAGCCACAGGTACTGAGTGAGTCTGGAGGCCAGCATGACCTGGCATATATAAATATATATATATATATCCCTGAAAAAATTATTGTTACCTTTCAGTATTACAAATATTAAGAATTCCAAAATTATAGAATAATAATCCAATATCTAGGAAAAATAGAAAATTTTCCATAATTAAAGGAAATGATTATTACAAACACTGAAATGTCATATAAATAAAAAGAATTAAACCGGGCTGGAGAGATGGCTCAGAGGTTAAGAGCACTGACTGCTCTTCCAGAGGTCATGAGTTCAATTCCCAGCACCCACATGGTGGCTCACAACCATATGTAATGAGATCTAGCCCCCTCGTCTGTGTACATAATAAATAAATAAATCTATCTTTGAGAAAAAAAAGAATTAAACCCAAAGACCTCAAACAACTATTAAAATACTGGGGGCAGAAGGAATGGAGAGATGGCTCAGTGGTTAAGAGTACTGGATGCTCTTCCAAAGGAACCTGGTTTAGTTCCCAGCACCCACATGGTAGCTCACAACCATCTGTAACTCCAGTTGCAGGGCACCTGATGCCCTCTTCTGGCTCTGCAGACACCAAGCATTCATGTGGTACACATACATGCAGACATATGCACAGCAAATAAAAATAAATAAAACTTTTTTTAAAAAATGAACTAGGCAGGAGGATTGGCTTTATAGATCTATGGCCTGTGTGTGCACATGTGCATATTGAACACAGTGCTGGAGATCAGACCCATGGATGTGTACATGCTAGGCAAATCCTCTCCATTGAGCTACACCCTCAGACCCCAGATTTAGCAATTTTTAAAGTGTTTTATTGGCTTGGAAATAGATATGTGCATAACAAAATATAACAAAGAAATTAGAAACTAATTAAGAGTATATACAAATTTGATATAAAATAAAACTGATAAGCCATGTCAATAGAGAAAGGAAGAACTACTTAATACTAGGAAAGCTGTTTGTCCATATGAAAAAAAAGTAGAATCTTACTTTACAGTAGTCAGATCAAATAATTAAATTTATATACAGAAAACAACTTAGACATTTGTAGGAGACTTCTAGTTTCAGTATTGACTGACAAAAAGATACTACCACCCCCATCACTGCAGGAAAAATATCTAAGCAAACTGAACATGGTTTTTCTTGGGCCCACTATAGAACTGAAGCTATGGAGAAAGTGTGGGAGGCCAGCTCCCATCTTTTCAAGGGTTCTTATGAGGAGGAAAGAGGGATAAGAAAATACTAGGTAGAAAGATAGTAAAGAGGAGAAAGGCAGAAACACAGGATAGCTTCTGGAGGATCTGGATCTGTAAGAGTCAGGTTTATTCAGCAAGGGATGAGACCCACCAAATCTTTATTAGACATTGTTCTGTGACTTCTGGGAAGAGGATGCATTTGTCAGAGTTCCCTAGAGGGAGAATAGAACTGATAGAGTAAATGCATATTAAAAGGGGGTTATTAGGCTGGGCATGATGGCACACACATTTGATCCCAGCCCTTATAATGCAGAAACAAGTGAATATGAGTTGGAATTCTAGCTTGGTCTGCAAAGTGTATTCCTATCATGGCTTTCTAACAAAATCTGCAAAAAGTGGATAGTCGTCTTTAGTTGATGATTCAGAGGTAACTCTCAGACTCCTAATAGTCTCTCACAGGGTTTTGTATATGGTATGAAAAAAGTCTTAACATATTTGGTCAACCCTAGGTAAAACTAAATATGTGCATATGTGTGTGTGTGTACATATGTGTGTATATATATGCATATATATGCATGTGTGTGCATAGTGTATGCATATGTGTGTTAATGTGCCTGTATGATGGTTTGAAAGGGAATGTCCCTCACTCAGAGGTTTGAATAGTTGGTTTCCAGTGGTAACACTATTTAGGTAGGTTTAAGAAGTATGGCCTTGGAGACTAGAGAAATGGCTCAGTGGTTAAGAGCACTGACTGCTCTTCCAGAGGACCTGGGTTTAATTCCCAGCAACCACATGGCTGCTCACAACTGTCTAAAATTCCAAGATCTGACACTCCCACCCACATAGACATACATGCAGGCAAAACACCAATGCACATAAAATAAAAACAAATTATTTAAAAAAAAAGTGTGGTCTTGTGGAAGGAGTATGTCACTGGGGGGCGGGGCTTTGTTCTATTTTATTTTATACCGAATATTTTGAGAGTCATGATCTGGAAAACTGTTGACTAAGACTAGGATGTTATCTCAATATATGTGTTCTATGAAGTGTGCCATACAGAATTACTGAAAACCTTTGCCATCTCTCAACACTGAGAATTAAATATTGTTGCTGAGGAACTGGTTTGCTTTTGTTTAGAAGCAAATTACATCATTGTATTTTTAGTATCATTCAGTCTGGAACACTGATTGCAACATAGGATGGAAAAAAATCCCCTTCTCCAGGGTACTCACTATGACGACCTGTTGAAAATAGGGAGGAAGGGAGAAAAGAAGCAGAATTGCTAGAATATCCCAAATAAAATTGTGAGCTCATGAATATATTTAATTAAATGCATGTGTACTCAGTACTAGCATCCTTTAAATAAAAAGCAAAAACTTCCTAGATAAAGACAAAAATGAAGCAATTTTATATTTATTCTCTCCATGTGGAGTCAGAGCTGTGCCCCCATCTGCCACTTTGCTAACTAACACAGAGCACTGTAAACACATCAGCTTAAGGTTCAAGACAACACTGTGGTCTTCTCAAATGAAAATAATGATATAAATTTTATCATCCTATCACAACTATGAAAATGATAGTGGTCAGACAGCCATGAGGTCCGAGCATCAAGTGAAACAGGATGTAAAGCCAAAGACATGAAGTGTAAGAGTGTAAGCCACACTTGACAGACACAATGGTTCTTTGTGTCAAATAAACAGTAGCTGGAGGAGGCAACCATAACAGGGCCTGTTAGAGAGATGGGAAGCATGCAAGTGTCCACAGCAACACCTCTGAAAACCACTCACAGCATCCTGAGTAAATCAGATGTCATTGTCAGAAGAATGTCCCTGAACAGGAACCATTTATCCCTGAAGGTTAAGGACAGAGTGATCAACCCATCTGCCATGGACTGGCACCCTCTGTCCTTAGGTTGTATGGGAGCTCTTCAGGTCCCAACAGAAGACCACAAGTTTGTGGCCACAATCTACTCATTAGATTTTTTTTGATTGATTGATTGATTGATTATTATTTGAACTTCAGAAATCCCAGTTTCAAAATTACCACCCATAATTGAGGTAGTAATATTAATATCCTATTTTAAATGACACTCACAATGTAACCCAAGAACATGGAAATGAGTATGTGTCTTTCCAGCCTCTCAGTAACATCAATGCAACTAGCTTAAATTAGTTGTCCTAGAAATATTTACACTACAGAAATTGGCAAGAACTAAAGCATAGGTTTACCTTTCGGGAACTGTTGTTGAAGTTGTTCACCAGCACAGCTCCAGGGATGTGGTCAGTCCTCTGCAGTTCTCCTGATGGTAGTTCCGAGCTCCTTAAGTTCTGAGGCTGCACCAGTGCTTCTGCATGGATTCACATTTGGGGTGCAACAGAAAGGAAGGGCCATGTGAAAAGAGCTAGGCTTCCTCCAGAGTCCTGCTAGAGAGACACAGGACGAACCACCTCCAGAAGAACCTATGTGCAGGCAAACCTGGCTGTTGTTGGGCACATGAACAGGGGAAACAAGGATGCTTAACAACTAGCTTTCTGTAAGTTCTAATGACACACTAATTGCAGTTTATAGATGCCCAATAGTAACCCACAATTATTTGCTTAGTAAGGTTATGAGTAAGCAGAGTCGCTGCAGGGTGGGGATTCAGGATAAGAGTTCCACAAAGGTATCTGCTGGAGAGTGGGCCGGGGTGTGCAGGGGCTGAAATGGGCCTGCCTTCTTGCCAGCTACAGTTACCTGATTCTTTAAACTCCACAAAAGTGCATTGTGTGCTGATGTACAGTGGGAGAAAGAGCTCTTGATGACACACAAACAAGGAGTGTGTGACTGGTCCTTCAGACACAGTCACAGGAGCATAGGATTACCCTCCCAGGGACTCTGTCACCACCTTAGCTTGTATAAGCACACCCTGCTGTTTGCACAATGACAACATTATCAAGTGACTTGCTCCTCTGAGTGTAGCTCCCCTGCTCGGCAACACATGGCCATGTAAGAGTGCCAAGAAGAGTGGGGATTTAGACTCTTTGATAAAAGGAGGCCTTTCCTAAGATTCATAGGAACTACTTAAGATACCTTAAAACCTATTCTAAAAAATTCTGTGCAGGACAGCTCTGTAAATTCAAACTTTGACACAATTCTGCTACTCCAAATACTTAGCAATGACAGGGTTTTGTTCTGTTTGTTGTTGTTTTGTTGAAATTGTGGCCAGATTATAATACAAAGCAGTCACCACCAAGCCCGAAACAGAGGAGGAATCCAAATGATGTGCAGAATGGGTGTGCTGGGGAAGGAGTGAGCAGGGAGAACAAGCAGAAAGCAGTGGGAGATGGTGGCAAGGGAGATGAGCTGAGGGCCACAGATGCAGAGGTATGGGGAAGGACAGTGTAAATAGTACCGGCAATCCTGCAAAGAAGGAAGCAGGTGACCGTCACTGAGCTCCTCCAGAACCTCGTGTCACCTCGAGCAAGGGAATGGAACTGTGGGAAGACTGTCACCTGTTGGAACACCATGTGTTACACACGCATACTAACTGCTAAGGGCTAGCAACAAAGGGCGAGCAATGTGATATTCTGGTTGGCAAACCTGCACAGGAATAAAACAGAAGGTGGAGCACATGTCTGGTCAGCCTGTCAGAAGGCGTGTCAGAGAAAATGGGAACAAAGCAAGCAGACCTAAATCAGCCCAAGGGAACTGTGACCTCAGCATGCACACAGGTTCCCTCATGACCAACGGTCCGAGTTTGCTTTCTGTTGCTGCGGTAAAACATTGACCAAAAGCAATTTGTGACAGGGGTGTGGGGTGCCTCTATTTCATCACCATCAGGAAAGTCAGGGCAGGAATTCAAGGCAGAAGCTTAAGTAGAAGCCACAGAGGAACAGGGATTACTGGCTTGCTCCAGGCTCACAGGCTCACATTCAACTACCCTTCTTGTACAGCTCTGGCCCACCTGCCTAAGGCTGAAATTGCACACAGTGTGCTGGACCCTCTCACATCAATTAGCAATGAAGAAAGTGCCCGATGGACATGCCACAGACCTATCTGATGCAGGCAATTCCTCAATTGAGAGTCCCTTTTCCCAAATGTGTTGACAATCAAGATTAGCCAACTGTCCATTCAAATGTGCATTGTTCAATTCTATATTATTCCTTCCAAGGCTCAGGGAATATTATAGACATGGAAAAAAGAATATAAGAGCTGGAGGAAGTGGAAATGGTGGTATGGAATGCTGACTCCTAGGCACAGCATGGCTGTCATCTTATAGCATGAATCACAGCAGCTGTGATTACCTGCAAATGATTTACACACAGTTATGTCTGTCAACATCCTGTCATAGAGAGGGGAAGAGCTTGTGGGACCCACCCCTCCATGAGAACTTTTGTGCTATTAATGGCTGGTGGGAAAGAAAGACTTTTTCAGATATGGAAGCCACTATCTAGTGAGGTGTCATGTTCCTGAAAACTCTCATATTCCTGTAACCAATTGAGTCACAAGAAGAAAATAGATATGGAAGTCGAAGGGAGAGGAGTTTAGTAGGGAAGAGAAGGGAGTAGAAAAAGAGATTGGAGGACAAGAGAAGGTAACAGATGAGGACAAGCAAGAATGTAGTAGAAATGTGCTCTGCATAGGTATGGAAATGCCACAATGAAATCCTCTTGTCTGTTAGTGTTTACAGAATTGGGAACCCAACTATGTGGGGCATATGTGTTTACATGTGTATCTTCTTGTCAAAGCATTCTCTCTGTTAATGAGAGTAACCTTCTTCAATGTCTTCTAGGTTTCATTGAAGTCCATTTTATCAGACACATCAGGATAGCCACAGCAGCTTGTTCTAATTTCTGTTCATTTGATAGCTGGCTTTCATCTTTGGACTTGAAGTATGGGGTGGCTTTACTGATGAGGTATGTTTCATGGGGACAACAGGTGATTAAATTTTTATTTTTAAAATCCAGTTAGCTAGTCTATGTGTCTTATAGCATGAATCTTAAATGTTCTTATTAATAAAAACAAACTCAGGGCCTGGTATTAGGGTGAATGCTGGAAGATCAGAAAAGCAGAATAAGCCACAGCTATGTCGCCTTGTCAATTCCTCAGCTGATCCTGTTTCCTTAGACTGGAAGCCTCTGGATCCTCATCCAAATGGATCTCAGCTGAACTACTGCTCAAAAGCCTGAAAGCTTAACCAGCCTAAAAGCTTAACCACTCTAGTTCCTGGTCCTCACACCTTATATACCTTTCTGCTTTCTGCCATCACTTCCTGGGATTAAAGGCATGAGTCACCATGCCTGGCTGTTTCCAGTGTGGCTTTAAACTCACAGAGATCCGGATGGATCTCTGCCTCCCAAGTGATAGGATTAAAGGCATGTGTGCCACCTTTTTCTGGCTTCTATACCTAGTGGCTGTCCTGTTCTCTGACCCCAGGTAAGTTTATTAGGGTGCATAATATTTTTGGGGAACACAATATCACCACAGTGTCTTTACTGGTGAGTTGAGGCTGTTTACATTTAAGATTATCATTGGAAAATATATACTAGTTCTTAACCATGTTGGTTTTTTCTGATTGTTTGGACAACTGTTAATTCTTTAACTTTTCCCCATTAATATCTGAGGGTTTTTTGTTTGTTTGTTTTGTTTGATCTGTGTTAGACATGATAGGTTCCCTTCTCTAGTACCCCTTTGTTAATCTGTCTCTCTCAGGAATCTATCCTTCCCTCTGCTCTTATAAACAGGGACCCTCTCCCTATATGGCCATCCTTGGTATCTACTGCAATGCTGAGTTAGTGGTCATCAGCTGCCTTAGTTTGTGCTTATCTTGAAATGCCCATGGCTATCTGTCATTTGAGAAGAGAGCTCTATTGGATATAGCTGTCTTGGCTGGCAGTTTATTCACTTCCAGGGCTTGTAAGACATCACTCAGTATTTTCTTGGCTTTAGCATTGTTGATGTAAACTCAGATGTTATCCTGACATTTTTGCCTTTGTAGGTAAGTGCATATTTTTCTTACAACATTTTAAAATATAATATTTTTATTTATAAAATAGTTATGTTATAATATTATTTTATTTTTAGTATTAAATAAAATTTTATTTATTTTATTTATAATATTATTTTATTTAATAATTTTTATTATTTTATTTATAAGAATAATATTGTTTATTATTAATAAATAATAAAACTATTTTTATTAAATATTTAATTTTTTAGAATTTCATATATGCATACAAGGTATCATGATCATATTTGCTCTCTATTCTCTAAGAACCATGCCCTTCCCTCTCAATATCATATCTTATTTTTTCAATTTTTTATAACTCCCAAGTTTAACATGTGCTGCTGCTCAAGTGGGGCATGATGGTACATGCCTTCAATCCCAACAAACCAGTCTCTGTGAGTTTGAGGCCATCCTGGTCTACATAGTAAGTCCTAAGATAGCCAGAGCTACACTGAAAAACACTGCTTCAAAACAAAACAAATGTGTGTGTATGTGTGTGCTGCTCACATACTTGGTGGGGGGGGGCACCCACTTGAGTGTGTTCAACAACTGTGCCCTTGAAGAAAACTGACTACACCTTTCCAAGAAACCAGTAGCTTTCAACACTCCTCAACTAGAGGTAGGGGTTTATGAGACCCTCTCCAACCATTCTGGACTGTTGACTGGCTTGACCTGGTACAGATCTCATGCAGACAACCACAGCTGCTGTGAGTTCATGGGTACCCTGGTCCTGTCACACCCAGAAGACCCTGTTTTGCTCAAATCCTCCCAATCTCTGGCTTTGACAATCTCTCTGCCTCTTTGTCCATGGTGTCCTCTGAGTCTTGTGGAGAGTGGGTAGGATATAGATGTATCATTTGTTGTTGAGCAAGTGTTCACTGCACTTTGACCAGTTGTGAATTTCTGAATTTACCATCATCTACTACACAAAGAAACTTCCCCATGATGCCTGAGCCCTGCACTAATCTATAGGTGTAAAAATATAAACTTAGAGTCAGTTTGATACTATTTCCACTCTCAAAATAATAGTGGTAGGTTCCCCCCGATCATGTGGGCTCCACGGGGATGGGTTCTTGGGCCACATTCACTGTACTAGATACGCATTTCCTTCCATTAGAAAGCAGGTGCAACTTCCATAACATCTGCACCACTACTGCACTCATGAACATAACTTTTCAACCCAGTTGTCATTGTAGCTCACAGGGCTCACAGCTGGGTGAGACCATGGATGATTATCTTCTCCCAGAAGCCTGTACAGCAACTTCTAGTATAATGAAAGCTAACCATCAGAGAGGAAGATTCCCAATCAGTACCAACTTGACCATTTCATGTCCTGTGATCAGAGTATGTGGTATCTTCAGCAAGAGGGTCTTACCATCAAGTTCTGGTGGGCAACCAAGAGCAACTGCAATAGCTTATGTTGTTTGGAAGCTATCAGGGAAGCATATGGCCAATGACTCAGGAGGAAATGCCCTGTATTTGGCACAGAGCTTTTTATATGTCAACCTATAGCATCTAGGAGGAATATTAGTACCTAGTCCCTGTGCTGAGTAACAGTAATTAAAGCTTCTATATGAATATATATCTTTGAGAAGCTTATAAACTAGTAGGTTCTCAACCCATAGGGTCAAGGAAATTGGCTCAAACCAGTTGTCAACACATACACATAACATACTTCCTTGTGAGCCAACCTGGAGTCTGCCTGAGGGTCTAGCAACAGGCACTATCAGAGGTCCTGATCTAATAAGGGGCAACCACACAATGTCACCAGATTAGGACACAGCCTGGATGCTAGGAGGAGGGTATATAAGGCCTTCCTCATTATTGAGTAAAGGAGTCTGCTATTTGTCTTTCACCTGACCCCCAGTGTCTGTGTCATTGACTCTGCACCTTCTCACCCCCTCCCTCAAGGGAGCCCAATAGGACCAGCAATATATGGCTTTTTCAAATATCATTAGTGTTAGTTATTCCTTCCTTTCTCTGTCCCCTGTAACCTTTAACATTTCTTCTTTCCTTTGTATGTTTGATCATAATGTCAAGAGAGAAATTATTCTTTATTTCTGTCTATTTGGTGTTATAAATGTCTCTTGTGTTTTCTCATCTATTTCTTTCACCAGTTTTGGGAAACTTTATGCTATAACCTCATTGAATAGTATCCCTATACTGTTAGTATTTATCTCAGCTCCTTCTATCCCAGAAACACTTGGATTTTTTTTGTCTTGACCATACCCTGTCACTTTCAACATTGTGTCCATATTCATTTACTGTATTATGGATGCCTGAAATTTGTCAACCCTTATTCTTTCTTCTGCTGGATCAAGCCATTAGTGATACCTTCCACTGTGATCTTTATCTGATTCTTTGAGTTTTTCACTTATAATATTTCTATCTCAATTTTATTTAAAAAAAAAAACCTCAATTTCAATTTCTTTGCTAACTTTTCTTCTATGTTGCTGGTTTTGTTTTGTTGTTGTTGTTTTGGTTTTTTTTGAGCTGAGGATTGAACCCAGGGCCTTACACTTGCTAGGAAAGTGACCTACCACTGAGCTAAATTCCCACCTTGTTTGTTCTTTTATTGACTTTTTCCTCCTTTCTGCTGATCTTTATTTCTAGGAAATACAATTAATTCATTGGTTTGTTTGTATTTTTTTATCAGGCCACTGACTATTTCCACCAGTAAACTGTTGAAATACCCATCTGCCATCATGCCTCTCTCAGTGACATTGAGCTCTATAATTGAGGAGGTATGATCTTTTGGAGGCATTGTGCTGTCTTTATGTTTAATGTTTCTCGTGTTTCCATGTTGTGATTTGTACATCTATTAGTTTGGATATTTCTCTTGGTTTTATTTGAGGGTCTTTTGGTTGAGCTGCTTAATCCATAGTAACACTGAATAGGGGAAAATTAAACTGCTTTTTAGGCAGCTTCTTCTCCTGTACACATCAAAGATCTGTGCAGCTGAAGCTGAGCTAGGTTGACTTCATGTGGTAGCTTGGATGAGCATCACCCTAACAGGCTCATACATTTGAACACTTGGTCCCCAGTGGGTAGAACTGTTTGGGAAGGATTAGGAGGTGTGGTCTTTTTGGAGGAGGTGTGTCACTGGGGGTGAGCTTTATAGTTCAGAAAGACTCTCATCATTCCCAGTTTGCTCATTTTGCCTCATTATTGTGGTCAAGATGTGTGCTCTTAGCTACTGCTCCAGCACCATGCCTGCTTGCCTACCTGCTGACATGCTCCCCACCATGATAATCATGGACTCTAACCTTCTAAAACCATGATCCCTAAATTCCATGCTTTCTTTTCTAAGTTGTCTTGGTCATGGTGTCTCTTGACAGCAATAGAAAAGTTACTAAAACACGTTCTATTGGTGGACCATTCATCTACTTTCCTGAGTGTTTCAGATATCTCTGTACTTTATTTCTGTCCTAGCATTTAATCAGGGACTGGTTTATAGTGTCAGAGGCTTAATTCATTACTGTCATAGCAAGAAACATGCAGGCAGATATTGGAGCAGTAGTTGAGAACTACATCCTGATCCATTGAGAGAGAGGGAGAGAGGGAGAGAGGGAGAGAGAGAGAGAGAGAGAGAGAGAGAGAGAGAGAGAGAGACTGGATCTGCATGGGCTTTTGAAACCTCAAAGCCCACCACCAGTGACACACTTCCACCAACAAGCTCACACCTCCTAATCCTTCTAATCTTTTCAAATAGCAACATTCCCTGGTGATTAAAGCATTCAAATCTATGAGCCTATGGAGACCATTCTTATTCAAACCACTGACTTCCTTTATTGATTATAAAAATTCTTCTTCTCTTTCTATCTTTGGAGTAGAGTCCATTTTTTTTTTCTTTTTCCAACTCTCTCCCCTTCACTGGTTCACATGGAGGCAGATTCTACCTCTATCTTACCCAGAATGTCTAAGACATATACTCTTATATTCCAGCTCCAACATATGTCTGCTGAACAGTCTTAGGCAAGTCACTTAACCTCTCTGAATTCTGTTTTCTTAAGGTATTGTTATCTTCATTATTTTTAGATTGCTGTGATAAAACACCATGACCAAGGCAACTTATAAACTAAAGTGTTTAATTTGGCTTACAGTTTCAAAGGTTGACCAAAAGAACAGCTGAGAACTCACATCTTTATCCATAACTATGAAGAAGAGAGAGAGAGACTAAGAATAACACTAGTCTGTGAAACCTCAAAGCCCACCCCCAGTAACACTTCCACCAACCAGGTTATACTTCCTAATCCTTCCCAAGCAGTTCCACCAACTGGAGACCAAGTATTTAAGCATATGAACCCATGTGGAGTATTCTTATTCAAACTACTACATGTCATAGAATGTTATATCAGAAAACTGTCATGAAAATCACACAGGGAAACCAACTGTAGAAGCACATGTAGAGTGCTCAAGAGAAACTCAAATGCTAGTTTCAGTCCTTCCATAGACAGTGTATTCAACAAATATTCCTGGAACCAATAAATGAATCCAAGTAGAGGTGAGTATATATTGTTTTGCAAATGGGATGTAGAAAAGAATCTTATTAACCAACAAGGCTTTCTTTTAAACACAAGCCAGAAAAAATATAGCCCATTCAATGTTTTTAATTATCTTCTGATTCAGAAATAAAAGACTTTGTCCAGGCTTATGGAAAACATGATGCCACATCCTGTTTTTTTCCCTCACATTAATTGTTATAAAAGGTTTCAATCATGATGCTACTTTGTCCAAATATAGCTTTCCTGCATGGAAGAGGTTTGGAAAGCAATGCCTTGTATCCTACAACCTGCAATGAAGACAGGAGCAAACTGCAGGGCCTACTTTTAGAGGAGACACTGCTGAATTTGATGAAGCCCAAGTTATCTAGCTACAAAAGGGAATCTCCTGGCAGTTAGGGCTGACACACCATCACATCAGGCAGAAAACCATGTGAATTTCCTCCAAATGTGGTATTCCAGACAACCTGAGCATGAAAGAGGATTTGTACCAAGACAAGGTCTGTCCAGCTTGCTAACCCGATAGGCAATAGGGTGTGCAAGGTGACATGGCACAGGCAGCCTCATCACTTACCTCTTCTTGGTGGCTGCTTTTGGGATGTGTACAAGCTAGTTGCCTGATTGCTTTGTTTCTCTGTGGTTCAGAAGCAAGGTCTTTTTCCTCTTCATTTCTTCACTAGAGCCAATGAGTTTTTAATTTAATTGCCATGTGGCATGACCTTCTCAGGACTAACATCAAGACCCTGGCCAAAGAAGAGCACTTTCTCAGATCTTACAAGTATCTAGAGCTGGTGACAGGGCTGGCAGGGACAGGACAGACAGTTTCCACACTCTCACTGGGAAAACGGCATATAAACTCGACATATACTAGGAAAGGGAGCTAAGCACATTCTCACCTGCAATGTAGGACATATTGGTCTTTCCAGCTGCATTAAAAGTAATATATATATATATATATATATATATATATATATATATATATATATATATATATGTATGTATATATATATATATGAAATGTATTAAAATGTATAAAATTCAATGTAAAAATAAATTTTTTTTGGTTTTATGTTTTGTTTTTTGAGACAGAATTTCTCTGTATAGCTTTGTGCCTTTCCTGGAACTCACAGAGATCCACCTGGCTCTGCCTCCCGAGTGCTGGGATTAAAGGCATGCACCACCACCCCCCAGCAAAAATAAATTTTTAAGTGTGACATCAAATTCAAAATATGAAAGAAAAATTGAAGTATTTAAACTCACAAAACTCAACATTTATGTGGTCAGAAAAACCTTTACCTAAAGGTAAATAAAAAATGTCAGAGAACAGTTGTGATGTCTGTGAGTGCGTTCACTTTTAATGCATAAAAGGTACTTCTGGGGCTGGGGAGAAGACTGTGAGTAATGTCCTTACTGTGCAATTACAGGACCTGAGTTTGGACCCCAACACTCAGGCCTCAGGGCCTGAGCCTGTGTCTCTAGTGCTAGGGAGTAGGGACAGATGCTTCTGCTTGGTTCTAGGATGACTTTCATGTTGCTCTGATTTCTTTGATGACCCCTGTGTGGTTCAGTCTCGGGTGTTTGTGTAGTTCCTGAGATTACACTTGCTGTGCTTTCTAGTTTCATTTACTTACGTCAAGTTCTGTATTTGTTCAGGTGCGCCATGCCTTGTGGCCTTCGATGTGGTCAACCTACAAGAAAGTTTCATGTGCTACTAGAAAGAGTTTATTTGCCATTTCTTGTGTTTTCTTTCTGTAAAACTCTGTTGATCTGTGGTTTAATTTATCTCTGAAGTTTCTTTGCCAGTTTTTATTTTGCAAGGCCAAGCTAAACATGAGACTAGGGTATTGAAGTCTCTCCCAATTACTGTGTCAGGATCCATGTGGCCTTTTATGCCTTTTAAAGCTTCTTTTATGAAATTTAGAGACCCAAAATTTGGTACATAAAAATTTACAGTATTTACATCTTCCTGATGAATTGTTCCTGACTAGTTTGATGTATACATTATCAGATAAGAGAATCACTACACCAGCTCACTTATGAATCCCATTTGTGTGATAGTTTGATCTCCAACTTTTGACTCTCAGTTTTGAGATTTTTTTTCTAGTCAGGAGAACTTCTTAGAGACAACAGAAAGTTGTATCTTGTTTCATAATTCAATCCATTTGTTTATATCCAGCCTACTTTAGTATCTATTACTGTGATAAAACACTAACCAAAAATCAGCATAGAAGAGAAAGGGGATTATTTGGCTGACAGGTCACAGTCCATCATCAAAGGAAGCCAGGCAGGAACCCAAGGCAGGAACTGAAGCAGAGACCACAGAGGAAGGCTATGTACTGGCTTGCTCCTTGTGGCTTGCTCAGCTCCCTTTCTTACACAGTCTAGGCCCACTTGCCTAAGAGTGGCACCACCCACGGTAGGCTGGGCCTTGCTACATCAGTCAGCAATCAAGAAAATGCTCCCCCCAAACATGTCTCCATGTCAGTCTGGTGGAGGCAATCCTTCAGTTTAGATTCCTGGAATATCTAGGTTTCTACAAGTTGGCAGAAACTAACAATTATAGCATCTTTAAATTGGTAAGGTGAATCCATTTGCATTCAAATTTATTATTCAGAGGTTATCAATTAATTATTACTTGTCAATTAGTTTTAGCTATCAATTAGTTATTTTTTTTGGAAGTCTTTCTGATTGGTTGGCCTGTTGGGAGTTCTTGTCTTCCTTTCTAGACTCTTCCATCTCTTGGGCTCTTTGGTCTCTTTGGTGCACCTAGATTTTCTGGAATGTTCCTTTTCTTTTGGGTCCATCTGTAGGCACTACTGTCCTCTTGCCTTTGCCCTTCATTTTTAAAATTTGTCCTTTTGCTTGGTGCTTTTTTCATCTGCTGGTGATGATTTCTGGTTTGGGTTATTTGTTTATTTTTGTTTAGGTTTTTTGTTTTTTGTGGGGTTT
Source organism: Onychomys torridus (assembly GCF_903995425.1). Classification (NCBI taxonomy): domain Eukaryota; kingdom Metazoa; phylum Chordata; class Mammalia; order Rodentia; family Cricetidae; genus Onychomys; species Onychomys torridus. Next base: position 131,788,134 of record NC_050447.1, on the reverse strand, counting down.
TTTGTTTTGTTTTTGTTTTTGTTTTTGTTTTAGCTTGGTTGTTTGGTAGAATCTATCCTTCTTCATTTCCAGAATTCCTCTTTGGTTGTTTTGCAGTGCCTCAATTTTTTGGCTGAACTTTTCCTCCATGTTCTTACATTTGTCCTCCAAGGTACTAATAATTTCACTCACTCCAGTAACTTTCATTTCTAAGTTCTCAACCACTATGCTTGTCTGCCTCTCCTATACAGCTACAGTCTGCGCTGCTTGGGGTCTGCTGCTCCATCAAGATGGTGCATGATATTGCACTACACTCTGTCTGGGGTTCTGACCCTTGGTTAACCCGACAGTGGGGGTTGGGGGTAAGCTTGCAGATCTGTCAATTTCAGGACCCTATACCTCTTTTCTAAAGCTGTGTCTGTGGTTTGCCCCAATCTCCCCAGTGGGCAGGCTGAGTTCAGCCTCAGTTACTTTCAGGCTCTGCCATACTTTTCCTGTGGCCCAGTCCCTTGGTCATCTGTGCAGTGGTAAAGGTGAGGACATGGTGTTATAAATCTCTCAACTCTAGAGTCCTATATAGCTTTTCTGTGCTGTACCCATGGTTTGTCCACTATCCTCACTGGGTAAGCTGAGCTCAAACTCCCTCACACTCTTCCCTTTCCTGTGTACTTTAAATCACCTGTAGATTGCTTATAATGAATTGCTTAGATACTGTACATACTATGGAAGTAATTAGACTACAGTTGTTCAGGAATAATGACAAGGGAAAAAGTTTATGTCAAGCTCATGTGTCCAGCACAGATGCTCTCATTTGTTTGCTTTTGTCTTTTCAATCTCTGTTGAATCCAAAGATGCAGAACCCAAGGTCATGGAAGCATGAGAACCTTCTCTAGTACTTCGCTGTCAAGGATGAATATATAGTAGGCATTTAGAATAGTGCCTGGCTCAAGAATTGTCATTGGCTGCCTGTTATTACAGTGACCTTTGGCTCAGAGTCCTTGCTCACCCTAGAAAGGCTTACACTGGGCCACCTAAAGTCATACCACTTCTCAACTTAAAATGACAGTGAGGAGCCCACAGCACAGATAGTATGCAGGTCCCAAGGCACGGAAGAGCTCCTGCCACACTAAACCCACCAACTACTTAATAATAGGTAAAAAGGTAAAAAAGTCTATTTATAGCAGCTGACTTATCAGGTCAACGGAAATGAATATGTGCACAAGCAATGGATTCTAGCAAACAACTAGTCTCATGCTCATGTGTGTTCCTCCCATGCCTTGGCCTTTGATCCTGCAGGACTTACTTGTGAATGAACACAGCAATTTTTTTCTTTCAAAAAATATGGTATCAAGTACATCTGAGAAAGAATCCTTTCCTTTAACAAAGGCAGCCCCTCAAGTGCTGCCAGAAGTGAGGGTGGTCATCTTCCTTCACCCTTGCCTGATGTTCACCCTCACCAAGAAGCATCTTCTCATGGGTCATTTTTAGAAAGATTAATTCCCATTCTTTTTGTGACTTAAACTTAAAAAAAAAAAAAGGCTGTTGATTCCCATTTCATGTTTTTAATAAATTAATACCATTGGCTGATTAATGTGGGGGAAACTCTAGTTTACCTCAATTGAACTGGTCCCCAGCAATTTTCATGGATGCTTGTTCCATTATACAGGGCTCACAGTTTCTGAAACAAAAATCGACATGTGGTTTGACAATCAGGAGTCTATTTATAGGGACAGGATAGTTAGCAAACCAGAAAATCCAGGCCATATGCATGCCATTAACTATATATAATGAATGATGTGTATGAATAATGTATGGACATGTGGGCTGGCTAGTGCTTCTCAACTGGTCAAGGTACATGAACAGTCTTTCAGGGGTTGGCTAATTGAGTCACTATGCTGCTTGTGGTCTCCTTTCCAGTAGATTATTTAATTTGATGTCAACTCTTTTTATTAAATCATTTAATCTGTAAAAATGATAGATAGCTTTACATTATGTCTTCTCTAAGAGAACTATAAAATTGTTTTTAAAATCTTTTAATTCAGCTAAACACTCACAAGGTTGCACATGAGCACATGAACCATAAATTCAATAAATATGATTAAAACAATATCTCATTAACTTACTGATTGCCAGTGAATAAAATAAACTTGTGGTGTTCTTCAGACATATTTTGGAACCTTACAAGTAATTGAGTGAAAAATGAGTATGCCTGTGTCTACTCTGATCCATTTCTCTGAACAGAAGCACACAGTGCCAACAAAGGCAAGGGCACATGGCCAAAGGACTCAGTGAGTTGATGTTTGTTATAGACTTTAAACTTACACATTCTGTGCAAACACAATTAGCAGTGTTGTCTTTTAGATGGAATGCTAGCTTCTTTTCAAAAGGCATTAAAAACTTGTCAAAAGTTTTAGCTAAAGTTTTGATGTGAAATATGTTTATATTTTTCAATAAAAAGTTGCTAACAATGGTTTAAAACTCAAAATTTATTTTAATTATTTATTTGGATGCTTGTTTGTTTGTTTGTTTTTTCCCTACAGGTGATGGCCAAGACCCAATCTCTGCCTCAGCACACCCTGCCATTCCCTCCTGTTCCAGCTAGTATGGCAAGCTGTCAGGACACAACAAATATCCATACACAGCTATACCATGTGCGTAAGTGCAGGCTTAGAGCGAACACACCACAGATGGGAAACTGTGGCTGCACCCACATCCTAAGTAAGCCTGGCAATTACAACCCAAGGCTCTCCCTGTACAGAGTGAGCCATCCATTCTCTCCCACATGGTTTGAATAAAGTGCAAGCCACATCACGCAAAAACAAAGTCTGCTTTGGGGCACTGACTGAAGAGGATGGGCAGCAGGTACGGGCCACAGAGGTGTTTTCAGCCTGCACCTGTCTGGGGGAGCACTGTTTCTATTCAATTTGCCTGATAAAAGTCAGGTCTGGTCTTCTAGAAAAATCTATTCCCTGAGGTCTAAAAAAGTTTTCATGGGAGAGCTGGAGAGATAGCTCCATGGCTAAGAGCACTTGCTGCTCTTCCAAAGGACCTAGGATCAGTTCCTAGCACCCACATCTGGTGGCTCACAAACACGTGAAAAATCCAGTTCCAGAGTAACCAACATACTTTTCTGGCCTCCAAGGACACCTGAATGTACATGGAACTCATACATAGCCTGAGGCACACATACATACACATAAAATAAATAATTACATTGTTTTCTCTTCTTTTTTCTTTCCTTTTGTTGTTGTTGTTTTTCTGAGACAAGGTTTCTCTCTATAACAGTCCTGACTATTCTGGAAGTCTCTCTGTAGACCAGGCTACCCTCAAACTTACAGAGATCCACCTGACTCTGCCTCCTGAGTGCTGGGATTAAAGATGTGCACCACCACTGCTTGGCATAACTACATCTTTTTAAAAGGGATTTCATGAGGAATGATGTCAAAGGTTTGGAAAGACCAGTAAGACCACAAAGTGGTCTTTAAAAAAGCCAAGCATTATATTATAAAATGTATCCCTAACTTTTTCTATGATATTTATATGGTGGAGAGAGGGATACATACACACAAGAGTGCCTTCACATTGTTTCACTCTCTGCAGTAGTGCCCCGTGTGTAAGGATTCACTCTATGCAGTAGTGCCCCGTGTGTAAGGATTCACTCTATGCAGTAGTGCCCGTGTCTAAGGTTTCACTCTATGCAGTAGTGCCCGTGTCTAAGGTTTCAGTCTATGCAGTAGTGCCCGTGTCTAAGGTTTCAGTCTATACAGTAGTGCCCGTGTCTAAGGTTTCACTCTATGCAGTAGTGCCCGTGTCTAAAGTTTCACTCTATGCAGTAGTGCCCATGTCTAAGGGTTCACTCTATGCAGTAGTGCCCGTGTCTAAGGATTCACTCTATGCAGTAGTGCCCATGTCTAAGGATTCACTCTATGCAGTAGTGCCCGTGTCCAAGGATTCACTCTATGCAGTAGTGCCCCGTGTCTAAGGATTCACTCTATGTAGTAGTGCCCGTGTCTAAGGATTCACTCTATGCAGTAGTGCCCCGTGTGTAAGGATTCACTCTATGCAGTAGTGCCCGTGTCTAAGGATTCACTCTATGCAGTAGTGCCCATGTCTAAGGTTTCAGTCTATGCAGTAGTGCCCTGTGTGTAAGGATTCACTCTATGCAGTAGTGCCCGTGTCTAAGGATTCACTCTATGCAGTAGTGCCCCATATGTAAGGATTCACTCTATGCAGTAGTGCCCCATATGTAAGGATTCACTCTATGCAGTAGTGCCCCATATGTAAGGATTCACTCTATGCAGTAGTGCCCCATGTCTAAGGATTCACTCTATGCAGTAGTGCCCGTGTCTAAGGATTCACTCTATGCAGTAGTGCCCCATGTCTAAGGATTCACTCTATGCAGTAGTGTCCATGTCTAAGGATTCACTCTATGCAGTAGTGCTCGTGTCTAAGGTTTCACTCTATGCAGTAGTGCCCGTGTCTAAGGATTCACTCTATGCAGTAGTGCCCATGTCTAAGGATTCACTCTATGCAGTAGTGCCCATGTCTAAGGATTCACTCTATGCAGTAGTGCCCGTGTCTAAGGTTTCACTCTATGCAGTAGTGCCCGTGTCTAAGGATTCACTCTATGCAGTAGTGCCCGTGTCTAAGGATTCACTCTATGCAGTAGTGCCCGTGTCTGTTTCACTCTATGCAGTAGTGCCCGTGTCTAAGGATTCACTCTATGCAGTAGTGCCCGTGTCTAAGGATTCACTCTATGCAGTAGTGCCCCATGTCCAAGGATTCACTCTATGCAGTAGTGCCCGTGTCTAAGGTTTCACTTTTTGTAGTCTTACTTACATGTAGTCAACTGTTTCCAGACTAAATTATTACCTGCATGCCTCAGTCTCCAGGGTGCTGGGATTAAAGACATTCACCACCCCACCTAGACCTAGCTGTTCTTTAATTCCTTTTCACAAGTTGGAAACTTAGCTGGTGAGGTCTTGCCCTGAGGTCACCACTCCCTTCATTCCATTTTAACCTGATGGCTTTCCTTTAACCTGTGCATCTCCTTGAACATGGGATTTAGCTCCATTCCACTTCTTGGTACACCTTTTCTCCTCAAATTGTACATTTTCCATTTTTTTCTGGCTCAGCTTGCTTCTTCTTATTATAGATCTTCATAAGTGTGACCACTAATAACCATACAACAGAGTCAATACTAGGCTGTTTCAAGATTTCCTCTGCCAATGAAATTAATCCAAATATCTTCACTTTAGCCTCAGGCAGGCTTTTTAGACAAGGGCAAAGAACAGCCACATTCTTCACCAAAATATCACAAGAACCATCTCTAAGCCACATACTAAAATTCTTCTCCTCTGAAACCTCTTGAGCCAGACCCCTTCAGCTCAAATAACTCTTAGCACCACTGTCTTTCATGTTCCTACTAGTATGGCCCATTAAGCAGCACTTAAAGCCTTCTACTTCTTTCCTAACCAAAAGTCCCCAAAACACGATCAGGCCTATCACAGCAATACCCCAGTCCCCGGTACCAACTTCTCTCTTAGTTAGGGTTTATATTGCTCTGAAGAGACAACATAACCATGGCAACCCTTATAAAGGAAAACGTTTAATTATGGTAGCTTGATTACAGTTCAGTTCATTATCTTCATGGCATAAGCAGCATAGGGAGACTGACTACTGACTACCCAGCATAAGACTACTGAGTGTAGCTTGAGCATATATGAGACTTCAAAACCTACCCCCAAACTGGTGCACTTCTTCCAACAAGGTCATACATACTCCAACAAGGCCACACCTCCTAATAGTGCCACTCTCTACAGGCCAAGCATTCAAACACATGAGTCTATGGGGGCCATACCTATTCAAACCACCACAATCATTAGAAGGAAAGATCTGTACTTTGAGAAAAAGAGAGCCATCACATACATCTAGCTTCTATACAAGATTTGTTAGAATCATTCTGCTTTATTGCTTGCATTATTATTAATCCTTTAGTGTACCTAATTTATAAACTAAACTTTTTATGTCATACGTGAATAGACTGAGTCCTATTCATGATTTTAGTGTCTGCAGGGCCTTGAAACATGTCCTCATGGGTAAGAGCACAACTATCCCCAGAGTGCTATTTGACCACATGCTACCAGAGGCTGAGACACAAGAACAGCACTGATGTTCTGTGTCACATTTAAGACAAGGAACTAGGGTCCTTTTCTTATCTCTAAGCGGAAAACCATCTACTTGAGCAACCTGAGATGTCTGTTCCAGGATGGTAGGTAACTTCTGGAAGCAACCTGCAAGATGTGCTGTGGAAGCTCAGTGGGAGCTGGGCAGAGGACTCAGAAATGGCCATGTCCAGCAATGGGCCAAGAAGAGCATGTCCTAGGAGAAAAGGAGAGATAGTGTTAAAAGTTTTGTCAGCAAATGAAGACCCTGCTTTGCTCAGCAGAGAAATAGCTGAAGACAAGGGGTCACTGGAAGCACAAGAATCAGTGAACTTGCAGACAGCACAATCCAATTATCAAGCCAGAAACAGAAAGAAAATGAGCCAAAAAAAGTAAACAGACGTGTGAAAAACACTATGAACACAATATAGGCCACGTCTACCAGCAGCAGGTCCCGCCTGGTGTGGAGATGAAAGACAAGAAGAGATAACACAAAGACAGACACAAACACCCCAAGCCAGGCTGCCTGCTACAGCCTGAGGGAAGGAGCTGGGTCAGACATGGGTAGGCTCTGAGATTAGAGACCCCTAGAGCAGATCACTGCTGAAGAGCAAGAGAATCATGCAAAACACTCACTGACACTCTTGAAAACTGAAGGGTTGAATGTGTAGTTGTTCTTAAGGTAAAACATACATCTGCAAATGAATACATGACACTGTTTCAAACTATTTCAAACTTGAAAAGAAGGCAAAGGGGCAAATTAAGCTATTCAAGGAAAATTATGTAAGATTACAGCCAGTTTAGGTTGTCTTTCTCCAAACCTCTTGAGGTCTTTAAAACACACACACACACACACACACACACACACACACACACACACACATTTAAGGGGCTTGAGAGATAGCTCAACAGTCAAGGACCTTTGCTGCTTTACAAAGCATCCAGGTTCAATTTCCAGCACCCACATGGCGACTCACAACCTCCTGTAATTCTAGTTTCTGATCTAGACCTGACATCTTCGTCTGGCCTCTGCAGGCACCAGGCACACATGGTGTATGTACAAATGTGCAGGTCAAACACTCATACACAGAATATAAAGTTTTAAGAAAAAAAAAACTATTTACTTTAAAGACAAAGAAAACATAAAAGAAAAAGTCAGCCTAAGTACCTACAACTTTGACCAAAATATACGTGAGTTGGCACACCTCAAACAGCTGTGGAACCGAATTGGTAACAAGACAGTTGAAGTGTGCAATTACAGTAGCTGATAGAAGAAAGCCAAACACATCCATCCTGGTAGTTTGTAAAAATACTATTTTTCTTTCAAACAAGTTCTTTTTTAAAACATATTATAGTCATGCGGCAGTGGCACACGCCTTTAATCCCAGCATTCGGGAGGCAGAGCCAGGTGGATCTCTGTTGATCCACAGCCTGGTCTACAGAGCGAGATCCAGGACAGACACCAAAAATATACAGAGAAGCCCTGTTTTGAAAAATGGAAAAATAGAAAAAAAATCCTTATATATGGTGAACTAGAGAGGAATTTTTAAGTATAAACTTATATGCACATACATTACCTATTATGTATGTATATAATGTGTGTACATATAGAAGTGGAAGACAGCAGAGGTAGGAACAGTCATAGTGGGCCAGTCATTGAGTTCATGATGGCTCCATTGCTAGATGAGCAGAGCAAAGTGCAAAGAATTTACAACATGATTAGATGCAGAAAAGTCTGAGCCACTATGAACAACACAGGCACAGCCAAGAATACTAAGGAACTAGGAAAGACAGGTTGCTTATGCTTCCCCACTCCTTCCTATCACCCTCATACCACTAGCAAAGAAGTACAAAAATAAGAATAAAAATATACATGTTGACTTCTGTCAGAAAACAAAACATCTAATAAGTGCATTGAAGGAAAGAATTGGAATAATTTCTGTGGCAAATTCACCAAGTTTTTCATTTTATGTCTCCACAGCTTTCTTGCATGATCATGTCTAGCCAATAAATAAACAAAAACAAATGAAAAACAGGATTTTTCTTCCAGAGTGACTGAGGTCATCTTTGAGTCACCGTCATGGGTGAAACTTTCTATGCAGACATTTTAGATTGGGAGCTCTTTCCTGAGTCCTGTCACAGACAGGCAGGCTGTCCTTTCTCAGGCAGTTTCTCCCAGGTTTGTTATAACACAGTCCCGGAGCCACTTCAAATGCTTCTCATCTTCCTGTTTCTAGGGAGTATTGCTGTTTATAACCAGTAGCTTAGTAGTCAGGAATTTTGAATTGGTAACAAGACAGTTGAAATGTGAAATTACAGTAGCTAAATGGAAGAAAGCCAAACACATCCATCCTGGTAGTTTGTAAAAATACTGTTTTGTCTTTAGAACAAGTTCTTTTTAAAAACTTATATTATATATGGTGAACTAGAGAGGATTTTTTTTTTTTTTTTTTGGTTTTTTGAGACAGGGTTTCTCTGTAGCGTTGGAGTCTGTCCTGGACTAGCTCTGTAGACCAGGCTGGCCTCGAACTCATAGAGATACACCTGCCTCTGCCTCCAGAGTGCTGAGATTACAGACATGCACCACCACCACCCAGCTACAGAGGAATTTTTTAAGTATACATTTACATGCACATACATTACCTATTATGTATGTACATGGTATGTGTACACAGTCAGCCACAGATTCCTCTGCTGTGCCTTCAGTCAACTTTAAATCAAGAATATTTGAAATATTTATATGTTTGTATTTTTGTGTATACGTGCTTTTATATCTGTGCACTGTCTATGTACAGTACCCTCAGAAGCCAGAATCCATGGAACCAGCATTATAGATGATTATGAGCCACCAGGTGGGTTCTGGAAAAACTGACCCCAGGTCCTCGGGAAGATCAGTCAGAGCTCTTAACCACTAAGCCTTCTCTCCAGCCCCAATAATATTTCTTAAGGCTGAAAATGTAGCTTAGTGTCGGAATGCTTGCCTATCATGCATAAAGCACTGAGATTAGTTCACAGCACCAGAAAAGAATACCTTTTAGAAGTAATATCTGAACTCATATGCAGACCTTTGTCTTTTCATTATTACCTAAACAAACCAGTATGATAATTATTTACATATTTACATCGTGTTTATATGGTGAGTGATATAGAGAGGGTGTAGAGTAGAGGGTGTAGGGGAATTCACTAGATTTTAAGGGAACACAACTCCATATCATGAAAGGGACCTACATTATTGGGCTTGGGACTCCATGGGAAGGGAGTGTTAGAGAATCCATCCCTTCGGATTCCAAGGAGAAACTGCAGTATCAAATTCAGTCCCTTCCATCAAACATTTTCTCACAGTGAGAAAGATAGGATGCCATTGCTCTCAGACAATGAGCTAAACCCACAAATCCTACTGACACTGGGGGCCAGGGTGGTCCCTGTCTCCTACTGCAAGTTCTTGCAGTCAGAGATCCTCACTCCCCCACCCCAAATCATACGCCCCTCCTACTTCCCTGTGCCCACTTCTTCTATGTAATTTGGATTCTCATATTCTGGTTACTTTGGCTGATCAAAGTTGTGCAGGTCACCCAAGATGTGAAAATGTAAACTTAAGAAGATATAAAGGACTCAAGAGATGGCTCAGTGGTTAAGAGCACTGGCTGTTCTTGCAGAGGACCAGGGTTCAGTCCCAGAACTCACACAGTGGCTCACAGCCAAGCATAGGGTGTAGATGTATCCGGCTTGTTCAATAAGAAACACAGACCCGATTGCAGAGATAAAAACCACGAGGTCAGAGCAAGAGCGGAAAACCTTACCCTTCACTGCTTCTGCTGTTCCTCCTCTCCGCAAGAGACCTGCTTCTGTGCGTCCTGTCTATTTAAAAACTTTCTGTTCTCCTCTCTCATTGGTTGTAAACCCAGCCACATGACCTCCTCGTCACTGCCTGTCTGTACAGACCTCCAGGTCTTCTATGGTTGGTATTGAGATTAAAGGCGTGTGTCTGCCATGCTGGCTGTGTCCTTGAACACACAGAGATCTGCCTGGCTTTGCCTCCCAAGTGCTGGGATTAAAGGCGTGCCCCACTACTGCTCGGCTTCTGCTCTGGCTTACTCTGACCTCAAGGCAACTTTATTGACATACAAATAAAATCACATTTCAATACAAATAAAATATCACTATAATAGGTAACTCCAATTCCAGGGAAATATGCTGTCTTCTGGCTCTGGGGGTTACTGCACACATGTGGCATAGACATACATGTAAGCAAAACACATACACACAAAAAACAATAAAACAAACATTTTAAAAAGAAAATATTACAAGATAGGGTCAGGAGATCTTAAAAACACTTCTCATATTTAGCCAGAACAAGGTTCCATTTCTTTATCACAAAAGCTAAATCATGAAAGCCTGCATGCAGATACTCATTTTTAAATCAGAGACCCTCAGGACTGAATCAAAACAGGAAAATACTCCTCCCACTGGGGGACTGCAAATGAGGATAACTATGAAGTTGTCAACCTCAGTTCCAGCTTCAGAGGCTCTGTGCATACAAAATCACATAAGCTTCCCTGCATCAGCTCCATCTATGTGGTGGTTTGAATAGGTATGGCCCCTATAGACTCATATGTTTGAATGCTTGGCCCACAGGGAGTGGCACTATTAGGAGGTGTGGTTTTTTTTGGAGGAAGTGTGTTGCTGTGGAAGCAGTCTTTGAGGTCTCAGATGATCAAGCCATGCCCAGTGTAACAGTCCTTCCCTGATGCCTATGGATCAAGATGTAGAACTCTCAGCTCCTTCTCCACACCATGTCTGCCTGCATGCCACCCACCATGATGATAAAGGACTAAACCTCTGAACTATAAGCCAGCCCCAACTAAATGTTTTCCTTTATAAGAGTTGCCATGATCATGGTGTCTCTTCACAGCAATAGAAACCCTAACTGAGCCAATCTACTTACCAAAAAGCCTCATAGCCCTGTGTGGCATAAAAATGGCAAGCAGACTACATGTGCTGCTTGCTTCAGGCCTCGTGTGAGTCAACTTTGGGTTTTCTCAATTGTTTCTCAATTTAATTGGACTTGGCTTACAAAGCATGGTTGAGCTTTGGAAATGTGCATACAATAGCAAATCACCAAACTTGAAAAAGTAGATGTAAGTTTCTCCTTTCCGATGAACTTGCCATTTCATTCTTTTTTGCTCTTTATGAAAATTTGATTTAATTTTTGATTGACATATGAAATAGTTACAAAGTGATAGCTTAATCCCTAGATAGATAGATAGATAGATAGATAGATAGATAGATAGGTGATGGACGGATAGATAGATAGATAGATAGATAGATAGATAGATAGATAGATAGAACAACTCAAGGTAATTTGAATATCCAGTACCTTAAACTTCTATTGTTTCTTTGTAGTAAATACATTCAGAATCCTCTTCTACCATTTATGTGATAGACATGAAGCATTCTTAACAATGAAACCAATTTCTTTATATGCTTAAGAAAAAATAAAAAATGTTGTAGTTACATGAAAATAATTACGGTGTGGCATACAAGGTTAGTACAGTTGATAATAGCTGCCTTCATCTTCTTGCAGCAAATGTAACCTACACAGAAAAACACACTATGTATTTAAAATGTGCTTAACCATACTTAATGAAAAACCAGGATTGTAATTTGTCAATGCTTTTTCTCCCCTTTTGATGAAACAAGAAACACACATGTCACCTCTGGACTGAAGCAGATCAGCCCTCAGGAAGACTGGAAGATCAAGATGCTGTTTACTTAGTCCTCAGATTCCCCACAGTATCCTGCTTGGCAAAGCCCTCCCTCAAGACAATACAGCCATCTCTAGCTGCTTCCCCAACACAACAGCATTCTGGCTCCCTTCTGACATGCTCATCTGTCCCTCAGGCCTCATGAGATCTCCTTCCTCCTACTGGTATCAGAAAATACATTAAGAACCTTAACATCCAACAGTCCCTTTGCTGTGTGAGCCTGAGGTTCCCCAGCATTTAAATAATAACACTGAGAGGAGTGAGATAGGGAAAGAACACAGGCCTGTCTGATAGCACACATGGTGGTTATAAATGGAAGCAGTGGAGAGTTGATTCTGCCATAACCTGATTCCCCTCCCCAGCAAAGGGCAGATGGAGTACTACCCCTTGCCTTCCACTTCCTCTGAGGTCTTTCCCTAGAATTGCTGATGTCTCTTCACTGCCAGGCAGGGTTTAGTGAGATGCCTGGAAATCAGAGAAGGCCCAAGCACATGCTCGGGTGGAACATTGCCAACTTTACCCAAAACGTTAAGTGAAGTCAGAGGAGCAACAAGAGAAAGGGACACAGGGCACAGGATGCTTCTGATACAAGAAGAAAGATGAACGCACCTGCCTAGTCCTCCTGTTACCAGAATACAGATCCTTGGAAACTACTTAAATTTGGAGGTTTGACTCTGGGTAACAGTTCTACCTTATTTCTAATCTGTTTCTCCAAATTGCGCAATCTAGTTGAGCATTTAGACCAATGGAGCTGTCTTGGAAGGAATGGCTAGAGGGAAAGTTATTCCTAAAGTGATAGTTACCACCTAAGATGACCATCAGACAGCAATCAGGTTAGAAAACAAGGCTTGGGAGAGAGTCCAGGAAGGGGTCACAAAGGCAGCAACAGTGGCTCTGCACCTCTGATGGATGGGAAAGAATTTCCAAACCATTCTAGAAAAGACAACATGGTGATGGGGAATGTGTTCTACTTCATACAAAATCTTGATTCATTGAAGCTGTACAAAGGAATTCCACCTATAAAAAGCCATGCTCCAAACACAGGTTCCCTGACCCTAAATCCCACCCTCTCTACCTTGCTCCAGGGTAAGTCATTTCTCTGCCAATGGGTGTCAAAAAGAGAATGCATAGGTTTTCCAAGGTGGGTGGACAGTGCCAGTCCTCTGCTGTGTACTCTTTCTGAGAAGGAAAAAGGAAGTCTCCAAGCATTTGGCAGTTCACCATGACCAGGGGTAGAACACTTGTGGGTGAGTAGAAGCAGGGATGTTTAGTTTATCAGAAATATGGAAAGTTTAAGTAAACTTTCTATAAGAATTTTCTTCAGTCTACCATTAGCCCTTGTTCAGTCCTGCAGAGAGGAGGTAAAAGGGTTTCCATGGTGACTTTGTTCCCTAAATGGAATTGGAAGTAATCATTTTGGATGCCTCTGGACCACTTTGCCTTAAGACCATCAGATGACTAATGTCTTAGTTTGCTTTCTGTTGCTATGATTAAAAACATTTACCAAAAGCAATTTGGAAAGGAAAGGATTTATTTGGGTTACATGTCCATCATGGCGGGAAGTCAGGCAGAAACTGAAGCAGAGGTTATGGAGGAATGATGCCTACTGGCTTTCTCCCCGTGGCTTACTCAGTCTGATTTTTTTTCCTATACAGCCCAGAACCATTTTCCCAGGAGTGGCTCTGTCCACAGGGCACCAGGCCGTCCCGTATCAACCATTAATCAAGAAAATGTCCCCACAGACTTGCCAACAGCCCAACCTGATGGGGCATTTTCTCAGTTGAAGGCCCCTCTTCCTAAATGACCCTAGCTTGCAACAAATTGACAAAAAAAAAAAAAAAAAAAACCTAGCACAACTGACTCTTCCTTCACCTCCTGGTTTAAATGTCACACCCACAAAAGGTTTTCCTTGACTATCAATTAAATGCAGCACCCAGATATCCTCTCTTACTCACTAGGTTGCTTTCATTGTCAAGCTTCGACTCCCGTAGAACACACTGTCCCTAAACACAGGCACCCTGACCTTTTCCACTGCTCTGGGGAATCACAGATTTCTCACTCACAGGACTGTATGCCTCTTCCCCAGTTAAGTTACTATCATCATGGGATTTTTTTTTATATACCAAAACTCTTACCATTTCAGGAGGAAGACTTGGGAACTAGTATACAATGTGCCACACCAAGAGGATGACTTAGGAACACTGAACAAGGTACACTTCCATCTTTACCCTGCGGCTTCCCAGACCTTGACATTGGAAGAACTTGCTAGAATAATTCATGCTATTCACTCCTTTCTCTTGCTATCAAGGTCTTCAGCACATAGTATAAGTCAAGGAATCAATGAATGACTCCATGTACAGTAGTCCCTTGCTTTATACAAGACTTAACAGCTGTCACTATGTAGGGGTAGCTCTCTTGTTTGTGATATTAGACAGATAATTTACATACCAGTAGCCACTCTGGATGTTAAAGGAGGACATAACAACAAATAAGTTGTTTTATATCTTTATTGACTTCGTTTGAAAAATCTAGAATCAGATACAGGCAGCAGACTGGGAAAAATGGATAAGAATGCTCAACTTGCAGCATGGCCTGGCCCAGGAAGTGTTTATGGAAAGAACACAGGAAGTAGAAGCAAGGTTCAGGCAGCTAGATTGGTTCCTGGTTTCCTAACCTGAACTTTGTTTGGACAGTTGGCTGCCTGTGGTAGATAGTTGACTACCATTGTAATTAGCCAATACGAGTTGTTAAGTCAGTGCTCATTACACAGAGAAATCCTCCAACCAGACTTAATGCAATTTAACACAGCTCTAAATGTTTAAAGCTATTCCAGGGTCTTGGTTTCTTTCAATAAGTCTGTAACAGCTCTTTCCCTGTGGAACCTATGCTAGAGATTCGGGGTATACATGGCTGGGGTCGTCAAGAGAGGTAGGGAAGACAGTGTGTGTAGTCCCTGCAGATGTGTTACTGACAACACAGGTGAATTCAGAGAGCCTCAGCTCTATGTATGACAATCAAACAGATGAAGAAGAGGATGCTGAGTGTTTGTGGAGGCTTGGGGGGTATATATATCCCCCTTCTCAAAATCCTTCTGAATATTTTAAATTTTAAAATATTTTAAATATAATTTTAGTGGAAGGTGAGGGTCTCAAAATTACACACTTAATTATGTTTAGCTTAATTGTAATTATTGCTATAAGTTGACTAACTTGAAATCAGCACCAGCAGGGGCAAGGTGAGTTTTATTGGTCTAGAAATTCAAAGTGTATTAACTAGTAAGGGACAACATTCCTCAACCTTGGCTGGACTTCAGAATCATTTGAGAATTCTTTGAGCATGCTGAGGGATGGGTTGCAGCACTAAGGTTCTGGTTCAATGGGTCTTGCATGGGACCCAGGCATTGGTGTGGTCTGAAGCTGTCCAAGTGAGTCTAATGCAGAGTCAAGATGAACAACTGCTGAGCTAGAAAAAGGCAGGGTTTGGATCAACGTTGTGGGTGAGCTGCAAGCTAGGGTGAACACAGCTGTGTTTGTCCTGTATAAAAGACCTGAGTCCCTTGATTTCAAAGCTCTGGTTCTCTTCAGGGTCAGCATTTAAACCAATCTAATACAGCAGATGGGAATCCAGCTGAGTTCATGCAAAAGGCTGTTTTTCCACCCAAACCATTCCCTGTGGGATTTCAAGTAGCCAGCTCAATGCTGTGCTTTGAAATATCCCGGTTTCACTTAACATAACCATGTATAATACATGTGACTTCTCAGAATATGACTCCAAAGATGTTGGTGCTTTAAAAATAGCCGCCAGATGCCTTCTTTTAATGTGCAGCATATAAAAAAAGTGGCTTACTTTTGCAAATCACCCCCATATCTGAATTGAAGACAATTTCAGTACCCCAGGGATGGACTAAACAGATTCCATCTATCCAGCTGGCAAGCCTAAAGAAACCATTAAGCCAGTTAAAGGGAATGTGGTTAACATTTGCTAACAACCAAATCTAACACCTTTATCGTGTGAGCCATTAGAGTTTAGGACTGTTGCAAGCCTCTCTTAGTTAGAAATTGTTGGGAAATTTTCTAGACGTTAGGAATGCAGACTCTTAGTCCCTGACCCCAGACTACTGACTTATATGCCATGAACTAATGTCAGAGGGGTAGAAAAAACAAGTAGCTACAAGACGCATGTTTGACAAGATCTGGTCTTAATGGGATGTCAGAGGAGAGTGAAGTTAAAGATAACCCCCGGGTTTCTCAGGACCAATCACTGAGACTCCTCTGGAGGAAGAAAGGTTCTTCAGGGTCCTTTTCTGTCTCCACTGACTTTGTCCACCCCTTAAGTTCACTGGAGTTCTTTATCTGACCTATGGTACCCCTTTAATGCCTGGTTCAGTGTCTTCCTCTCTTGAGTATGTCCACAGGATGCTCAACGACCTGAAGGCATATTGAGCTCCAGTTATCATTTCTCTCAGAACCTCCTATACTTTGCTCAATCTCCCAGTTGGTAGAATGGGCATTTCCTACCTGTTGGCTAAAGAGAAAATGAAAGCCAGAAGTTAGCCTCATGTTTGACCCCACATGCAACCACTTGCCAACTCCTAATTTTTCATTCCTTTATATGTCCAATATTGCTCACCTCTGCTTTTCTGTGAGTCCGTTACTTCCCCCACACATTGCAATTTCCTCCTTGTTTTCCCGGCTTCACCCTTGATTCACCTCCCCCACCATCCAGACCCCACCCTGCTCACCTTTTCGGAGTTGTCTCCTATTGCTTACTCAGTGTATTTTGCATTTTTGGCTTCTGTTAACTTTGCCTCTCTGAGTGCAAATGTGAGCCAGGCCCTACACTGCATGTAGTTCTTTTGTCTATAAACTTTGTGCTTCATTTGGGGTCCCTAATACTGAAATGATAAAATGGTTCATCAGCAGAAGCTTGAATGCCCTTTTGTGTGCAGTATTTGAGATGTTCTGGGCAACTTAAAAAATGTGAGAGATAAAGTGGTTTTAGTCTGAAGGCCCAGAAGACAACTTCAACTTCATGTTCCCCAAACTACCACCACTTTCCCTTGCAACCCAATAGAAAGGGCCGTCAAATGCTATATTAAGAGAAACATTTGTCCGTATGGCGCTAAGAGGCACCTGCTAAAGAGTTCAGAAATAGCTGTCATTATTGAGCACCTGCTGGCTCATTCAGCCCTCATTTCTGCTGCAGTGAGTGATTTCCTCTGGGTTTGACATGGTCATTGCCATCATGGAGCAGAGACTGCAATTGTGACCTACAGAATAACCTTGGCTCTGTAGTCATGGCAATGAAATAAGCAGAACAATTCAGGGAAGGCCAGGTTTATGGTCATGGTAATAGGGCTATTAATACTTCCTAGTATAAGAGAGGGGAGACTTGTGGGACCCTAACCAGAGGTGCCAGCCATCTACTTGCTCCTCAGCTGTGCACAGTCTTAAGGGGATAATGGAGTGTGTGAAGGGGAAGACTCACCAAGGGTAGACTTCAACCATACACTGTTCTGGAGGCCGCCCCCAAGGCAATTCACCTTCTCCTGAGTCACCCACACCTCACTCTCTCAGTCTTGTAAGTCAGCCCAAGGAGCTCACCAGCTGGAGCCATTCCTTGGGTCTGCTATCAGTGTGCTCTCATGTCTCCCCATGAAAACACTTCAATCCCGGGTGAGGAGTAAAGGCTGCATCCATTTGATTTGTAGGTATTGCAAGGTGTTGTAGAGCTCAGGAGGACATTATGAATCTACCTCACAGGTCCTGAAACATGTGAGACTCAGTAAGTGTGTATTGAGAAAGTAAATGAGTAGCAAAGAGCTGGACCTGCCGAGTTGGTGTCAAAACCCAAGGTGGCTGCTCTTGGCTCGTGGTGAATTTCCACAGAGCAGTGCACTGAGCTGATGAGAGGCCGGCCAACTCCTCTTTGTCTAGCATCTCTGTTCTTTCTATATGTAGTTTGAAAAGAAAAGAAAGGAAAGATCTGACCAATCTCACAATAGTGGGAAGAAGAAAATCTCAGCATTTTTATGAAGCCTTGTAAATCTATAGCCAACTACAGGATAATTAACAATGATTGCCATCAGGCTTCAGGTCCATATAGTGTCTCTTTACAGGTAGTGAGTGCATAGCTTTAAGGTGAAGAGAACAAATGGGTGAGGCAGTGTCTTCACATTGCATCATGGCTGCTATCTGTCTGAACATGGTGGTAATGTGAGTGATTCTCCTGCAGCTTCCAGAGGGGTTATCAGCTCACCCAGATGCACACATGTCAGAGAGATTTACTCCTAACACCCCTTGTGGGGAAATTACATTAACTAAATGAGGTGAATTAGGTCCAGGTTTAGACATTGCCTATTAAACAGAATCTATTACACTGTCAAAGACGTTATATTGTCTAATCCAACATTTTAAATGTGAGAAGTTAGCACTGGTCGGGGAGCCAGGCATCATCTACATACATCACCCTAAAGACTAAGCTTTGAAATTGTGTAAGCCATTAGTGCTTAATAGCTTCAAATGTTTTATTCTAGCAGTCATAAATTGACTAAATTATAAAACCACAATTAAAAATAATTATCCACGAAGTAACAAAGAAGGTACAGAAGTCTCCAGAAACAGACAGCTGATCTCTATACTCCATCAGCCGATGGAGTCTGTCAGGAGTGAAGACCCTCAAGTTTCATGTCCCTGTAACAGCGTTGCATCAAATCAGAGGAAGGCCCAGGGCTGAGAGCAAAGGAAATGGCCAGATCATGTCTAAACCCGTGTCCATCTAAACTTGGATCATTAAATGCCCAAGAAATTATTTCTTCTTAAAGTTAACACAGGTGACAATGAGTCCTTCACCCGTTTTCTAAGTCACCCATTTATTTATAAAAAAAAAAGAAAACTATTATATAAACCTCAGATCTTAAAAATACCTCGTGTCCAGAAGTTTCAATAAATAATTTTTGTCAAAATCATATATATTTCTCTTATGTAATCATCTAAATATAGTTAGAATAATACATTACATTTTAAGGGCTCCCTCTGTTAAAATTTGGAATTCCATGAAATCTCACTGAACAGTAAAGTTCTTAATTCCTAGTCAAACTTTTATTTGAAATATACTTATGTTCCCTAAGTTGCATTTATATCTTTCTTACGAACTCGTCCTGTGCTCTAGTGTTCCCGGTTTCAGATCCTGCACCCATTCTGTGTTACATGGACTTGCCAGAGAGAGTGAGAGCAAGCAGGTAGGTAGAGATGGGGGTTGGGGGCTTCCTTCTTCCATGTCCTTTATATAGGCTGCCAACAAAAGGCATGGCCCAGATTTAAGGTGGGTCTTCCCATCTCAAATGATTCAATCAAGAAAAATCCCTCCCAGGTGTGCCCAGCAACTTGTATTTTAGCTAATTCTAGACATAGTCAAGTTGATAACCAAGAACACGAATCACAGGAATATTTTCCCTTAATATCCCATGTTAATGGAATGTCAGTATATACCTTTTAAATATGTCTTATACACATATCTGTGACCTAAACCTTAAACTTTTCCCCAAGAAAAACATCATCATCACCTGGAGAACACGTCTTCTAGAAAGTACCAAATGACCTGGTTTTGCAAAACACCCACAAATCCCTTTCAAGTGTGGTTATTGGGTCTCAGAATAGAACCAGACTACAGAGATGCCATGGGACAGTGGTAGAGCTACACAGCCATGGCCCTTGCAAAAGAGTAACTCGATATCTAATAAAAACCTGGGGCCAGATATTGGGGTAAATGCTGAAAGATCAGAGAGACAAAGGAACAAGCCATAGCCACATCTCACCTCACCAACTCCATGACTCCTGTACTGAATGTCTCTGAGTCCTCACCCAAAAGTCTCCAGCTGAAAAAGCCTCCAGCAGAAAGGGATGCTTCTGCCTAAAAGCCTTTAGTTCCTGTCTCCTCACGCCTTATACACCTTTCTCCTCCCAGCCATCACTTCCTGGGATTAACTTCCCAGTACTAGGATTAAAGGCATGTGCCACCACTGTCTGGCTCTGTTTCTCTCCTAGACTGAGTCAATCTCATGTAGTCCAGGGTGGCTTTGAACTCTGAGAGCCAGACAGATCTCTGCCTCCCGAGTGCTAGGACTAAAGGTGTGTGCACCACTGCCTGGCCTCTATGTTTAATTCAGTGGCTTGTTCTGTCCTCTGATCTTTAGGTAAATTTTATTAGGTTACACAATCTATCACCACCAAAAGTGGCTGCATAGTCAACAATCCCTTTGTGCCATCTACCACCCTCGTTGGCTGTCGCCTCAAAGGGTGGTGTTTTCCCTGTCCAATTCCAACAAGTGAGCTGTGGCATTTGCCAGTGTCTCCCTACATATTTTTGGTAGTCAAGGTCTCCTTTGCGCAGAAGCATCCTCCTGGAGACTATTGAGTTCTTCGACACCACTTAAGCACAAT
Organism: Onychomys torridus; assembly: GCF_903995425.1. Taxonomy (NCBI): domain Eukaryota; kingdom Metazoa; phylum Chordata; class Mammalia; order Rodentia; family Cricetidae; genus Onychomys; species Onychomys torridus. The sequence goes on along the minus strand of NC_050447.1, from coordinate 131,767,785 downwards.
CTCTCCCCAGATGTTTTAATGTAAGCCCTGATTGCTAGTGCTTGCTCCAGTTACAATGTAACTGTATGAATTGCAGGGGTTGGGGGTGGACCACAGCTGCTGTGTAGAAAAACAATGAGTTTGCAAGAGAGAGGAAATGGGACCTTGCTACAGGGATGGCAAATGAAACTGTAATAACAAAACGGGGTAAGGAAAGGTTTTAAAAAGAGACTGTGGAAAGAAAGTAACGCTGCCATGTGTCTGGTTTGTGCTAAGTAGTGTATAAACATTTCATTTCACTCTGCTGTGCCCTAGGAGTAGATACTATTCTCTCATCTATACACAAATGAGACCTGAAATTAGCATGGGCAAAAGCAGGGGACTGGGTTTAAATCCGTGTCTGTCTGCCACAGACCTGAGCTCTTCCACCTTGCCGTCCTCACAGCCTCAAGAGGCCTCATGGTCTCACAGCCCACCCTGGAGCCACAGAGACCACTAAAGACAGCCACTCAGATGTAAACCTAGTAAGGTGGCCTTGGTCAAAATTAGAGGCTGAAGTATCCATTGAAACTTAGCAATGCCTATGAAATTTAGGAACTTCGCAAAGTGAGCCTGGGGTGGCGGCACATGCTCATCATCCTGGAATTTGGGAGGCAGAGACTGGGGAATCAGGAGTTCCAGGCCAACCTAAAGTACACAGTGAAACAGCCTCAAAACAGTTCAAAATAAATAAATTGATCATGTCTAAAAAGCAATGAGAAGAAAAGTGGGGTGAGGGGGAACAGGGAGAGGAGGGGGCTGGTCCATTATCAAGTCTTAAGTAGCCAGAAACCTGTGGAGTCACAGTGTTGTGAGGGGACACACAGAGAGCTTGGGCAGGGACCACACGGTCACAGGTGTGAAGGAACACCCAGAGCCTGAGCAGGGACCACATGGTTGCAATGTGAGGGACACACAGAGAGCTGTGAACACCTGCCCCTGTGGAGGGAAGAGTCTGTCTTCCTCATTAAATACAAACTGAAGCCCTTCGAGATCACCACAGATCAACCCTGTGGATTATAGATTGGCTGGAAGTCCAAAGTCAGGGAGCTTTTCCCTGGAGAATCCCACCCCCACCGCACTAAGATATTTTTCTAGAGAGTATATCAGTGGGAAATGAGGGAACTCCTAGATAATGCATTGGACACCAAGAGCCCCTGTGCTTATGTCTCTGCACTGTGTCAGAGTTTGCTGAATGCCAGGTCATGGGTGGCATCAATTTCATGGCTCTCTATCCTCTCTCTCTTTCTCTTTCTCTCTCTCTTTCTCTGAGGGGCGTATATGTAGGTGTGCAGGCATGTGGAGGCCAGGGGTTGATGTCTCAGGTGTGCAATCATGTGGAGGCCAGAGGTTGATGTCTATTGTCTTTCTCCATTGGTCTCCACATTGCTTTCAAATCACATTTCATTCTTTACAAGTTTTATACACATACATGACACATTTTGATCACATCTACCCTCCATTCCACTTTCCATCTCTAACCCTCCCTAAATTGTCCCAACATACCCCTTTCCCAACTTTATGTCCTCTTCTTATATATCACTGAGTTCCATCATTGCTACCCATGTGCATGTGGGCACTCTACTAAAAGCCATAAACTTCCCCTCAAAATGATCCCTCCTCCAAAAGCCATCAACTGTCAATAGCTCCCGAGTAAGGGTGAGGCCTTATAAACATCACCCAGAACATGCTGGAATCTTAACTGGCTTGATCTTGTATGGGTCTTGTGCAGACAACCATGGCTGCTGCTGAGCTTCAGTGCAATGGCCACAGCATGTTCACAGGACAGAACTTCACAGCACCCCTTTCCATCTTCCAGCTTTTATGTTCTTTCCACCCTCAGTAATCCTTGAGCCTCAGTAGGGCAGGGAGACTTGATATAAATGCCCCATTTATAGCTGCACAATCAAAGATACTCTTATTCTCAGCACTTTGGCCAATTCTGAGTCTCTGCATTGGCCACTGCCTACTGCAAAACCAAGCTTCTCTGACCAAGGCTGAGTAGCCCAGGTCTAGGGTATACACATGAGTGTTTAGAAGGCAGCTTGACAACATTTAGCAAAACAGCAAGAGTAGGTTTATCCCTAGGGCCTGTGGCCTCCCTACCCATGGGCTTCTGACCAGGTTTGCAGCACCAGGCATGAATTCTACGCTGTGGAGCAGGCCTTAAAATCCAATTACAGCATCGTTGGTTATTTTCATACATCATGCCATTACTGTACCACTGGGTACACTGTACCAGCTTGCTACATAGCATGGAGTGTCCCTCACTAGGTAAGATCTTGGATGTCTTTCCTCTCCCAGCAGCCTGCACAGCACCTTCCAGCACTGGGAAGTTTCTCATGCAGTTTGAGATGGGTTCCTCTAAGTCTGTGGTGTTTTCAGCAATATTCTTAGAGTGGGCAACCAAGAATATGGAAACAGCCTGTGCTGTTTGGGAGACTTTCATGAACTCCCTGACATAACTGGTAAGGATGTGTTCCATGCTTGGCAGAGAGATTTTTGCTTCACAACCCATGTCTTCTGGAAGTAGTATTGGTCAAGCCAATGAAAGGTAACTCCATTCAAACTTCTTCTTTAAAGTATATTCTGTAGTTAGCTTACAAAGTATTGAGTCTTCCTGAGCCCTTTGTGGACGCTCTTAGGTTCAGTTAATTCACTTCTGACCCATGCCTCAGTTCCATCTGTCCCCAGATCCACTCAAACCTTTAGACCCCAGTATTCTCCCCTCTTCTTTCATATCATGTTATACTACCCCTCCAGTTACATTTTAAGTGGGTGCCAGATAGCAGGTCTCCATGTGGCTTTTCCTTTTTTTTTTTTTTTTAAGATTTATTTATTTATTATGAATACAGCATGTATGACTGCAGGCCAGAAGAGGGCACCAGATCTCATTACAAATGGTTGTGAGACACCATGTGGTTGCTGGGAATTGAACTCAGGACCTCTGGAAGAGCAGTCAGTGCTCTTAACCTCTGAGCCATCTCTCCAACCCCTCCATGTGGCTTTTCATACAGCCTTTGTTTTGGTTTACTCACCCACTACTGTCTCATTATCCCATCCCCCACCCTCCCTGTTTAAACCTTTCCACTCCTCAGATTTTCCCTTTCTACCTTGATTTTACCTATGTTATATTCTCCTTAAATGAACTTTATGGTGCCTTTCTAATTTCCTGGTTTACACACATATCCCAAAATTAAACATACAAAACAAAAGATACAAAGCTGGGAACCACCTACAAGAGAGAGCATGCACCATTGTCTTTTTGGGTATAGATAACCTCCATTTAATATACTTTTTTTCCAGTTTTATTCATTTACCTGAAAATTCCAGTATTTCATTTTTCTTTATAAGTGGATAAAATTCCATTGTGTATACGTACCACATTCTCATTCCCTATTAATAAGTTGGTGGCATCATGGTGGGCTTGGATAAGAACACCGAACGCAGACTCAAATATTTGAACACTTGGTTCATAATTGGTGGAACTGTTTTGGAAGGAGTAGGAGATGTGACCTTGTTGAAAAAGGTGCACTCATGGGGACAGGCTTTGAGGCTTTGAGGTCTTTCCAAGAATGTGATTCCCAGTGACTCATGGCTGTGTAACAAGACGTGAGCTCTCAGCTGTTCCTTCACCCTGCCATCCTGGATTCTAACCCTCTGGAACTGTAGCCAAATAGGGCTTTCTTTTATGAGTTACTTTGACCATGGTATTTTCACAACTAATACAGACATCTGAGCTGATTCCAGTTCTTTTTTTTTTTTTAAGCTGAGGATCGAACCCAGGACCTTGCGCTTGCTAGGCGAGCGCTCTACCACTGAGCTAAATCCTCAACCCTTGATTCCAGTTCTTAGCTCTTGTGTGTGTATGCACATATGTATGTTTATACACATATATATATATATAAGACAGGGTCTCTCATTGAACCTGAAACTCACCAATTCAGCAAGACTATCTGGCCAGCAAACTCCAGGGTGGCCTCCTCAGTGCTGAGTTTACAGGTGCACTCTACCACTTCTGGATTCTTACGTGGGTGCTGAGGATTCAAACTCATTCCCTCACACTTATGAAGCAAGCACTTCACCAAATGAGTCTTCTCTCTAGTCCTCAGTAATTCCTAAACTACACAGTATTGTTTATATGAATATGTGTGTCTGCATGCTTGAGTGTGCATGTGGTGTGTGTGTGTGTGTGTGTGTGTGTGTGTGTGTGTGTGTGTGTGTGTAGCTATGTGTTACGGAATAGCCACAAAAGGATTTAAGAGACTACAGGGTTGGAAGTATCCATAATGAAGACAGAGGCAAAGAGCTGACACAGACTCAGGAAAGAGTCTTTGTTGGGGAAGAGATGAGAGACTGTACCAAGCAGCAGGTGTGGAGCTGTTCAGGGCGCAGAGCTGTCAAGTGCAGAGCCAGTTGTCAGGCAGATTCAAGTGTCAGCTTGAAGAGATCTGTATGTCACAGACAGGAGAAGCCTCATTCAGACAGGGGTGGGAGCCTGTCCTGGAACTCACTCTGTAGCCTAGGCTGGCCTCGAACTCACAGAGATCTGTCTGCCTCTGCCTCCCGAGTGCTGGAATTAAAGGCATGTGCTACCACTACCCAGCCATAACTTGCTTTTATAAGATTAATTCTGTCATGTCCAGGCACAGCCTGAAAGCTGTTCTCTATACAGCACACAGTAACCCAGACAAGTACGGTAGACTCTTGTCAGCCTCCAAATCATTTGTTTGTTCACTGGAGAGGGAAACCCTCAATGCCCTATAAGGTGCCTATGAACAGAAGAGCTGGCATGATCTAGCCCCTTACCTGGATCACACTGTGTCTTAGCAGGCCTGAGAGGCTGATGACAATTTCAAGGTCTGTGGAAGAGCCCATTCACAGCAGGTACAAATAGTTTCTTTCAAATGGTTTACTCAAACTATTGCAAGGTATGTTTAAATGGCTTAAATTTCCTCAGAGGACTAATGTTAGGTTTGACTCCAATGCCTCCTACAGAGCTGGGTATCTGGAGAATGTAGGCATCAGAATGAACTAGTCTATAGGTAGGAGAACTATCCTTGGCTACAGGAACTCCCCTTATTTGATTTGTTCATTAACCATATTCTCAACACATTGAGCCTTTAAAAGTAAGCACTTAATTTCCACACAAAATGCTTATTTAAAATGTTAAGGCAGTGTTGGGTAGTTCTGACCAGACAGAAGAACCCCCACTTAGTGTTTTTCCAAGAGCAGCTCAAAGGACTTCTCCAACCTAGGTTTGTGTTCCCAGGGTCATGAAAGAGAGACGGCTTAGTTGTTCCCTGGGCATTTACCAAGCAGTTCCGCTTGATGGACAGGCTAACTCAGAGTGGCAAACTAAGCCTGATGGGAAGGCATCTTACTGAAGACACACTAGCAGAAGCCTGGCTCCATCTGACACACAGACTTTGATGTGGTAAGTCCCATTCCAGGGAAATTATGTCTCTATAACAAAAACCGAGGCCATCTGCATCTGAGTCCATCGAGTGGTAAGAAATGTATAGTTTAGGAGGAAAGGGTTAGGGAGGGTGCGGAAGGAGCGGGGACAGAGGAAGAACATGAGGGAAAATGTAGAAAGAGTGAAAGGAGAAGCAGAGCATAGAAAGGGGAGGGAGAGAGGGACAGAAGGAAGGGAATGAACCAATTTAAAAGGAAGACTCCCACGTTCTTCCTTGTCTGAGGCAGCAGACATTCCACACTGTCACTACTCCACAAATCCACAGACTGGTTGTGTGGACTCTGTACCGCAGCCAGACACTATCTGGTCTGCCTCCCTCCAGTAAAAAGTTCCCTGAATTAAAGCCATAAGATATGAGGTGCAGATTGCTAGTGCGCTCCATAGAAGCTTGGCATAGATGCAAACACCGTCCACTCATGTTTTTGTAGTGCTTGCAACCAAACTGGCAGGAAGCACCAATAACCACAAGGCTGGCTGCCGGGGTGCAAGAAGGGCCTGGCCAGAGACAGTTTTTCCTTGGGTACTGTTTAACATGTCTTGTTATTTGAAACCTGTAAGATTATTGTGTGTCTAGAAGTCAAGTGACCGAGTGAGTAGAAATACCTTAAAGCTTTACCTTAGTGGCAGCAGCAGACATTCAAATGTGCTCATATCAACCAAGAGAGGGAGATTCCATGGGCATTCTCTTCCTCCCAACCCTCACTCACTTTGCCCCCTCTCCCAGTGGAGCCCTAGCTATTCTTAAGTTCTAGCCGTCATGCTAACAGTTTTTAGGAATGTAGACTAACAGGAGGATGCTTTCTGTGCAAGTGTTTCCTGCTGACATTGTGTAGAGTCATCCACACAGGCTGATGCTGTAGACAAACCAGCATTGATCTTGTTTTTAGTTCCCTATGGATACAGCCTGTGCACAGGGCAGAGAGCTGCACATACACACTCCAGGCCCAGCCTTAGCTCTGAGAGCAGAGATTGGTGTGAATTAAGAAAAGAAAAAGAAAAAAGCAACCTTCTTGAAAAGGTGTGTCCATAGATGGTTGCCCTCTACAGTGCTCCTGCTGGAACACAGAACAAACTAAATGGTGTTGCCAGGGGAAACTGGCTGGCTGGCAGTGTATGAAGTTTATCATGGCCCCACAGGTCTAGAGGCTGGGCTTTCCACAACTTCTAGGAGAATCCATCCTCCAGTTAAGGTTAAAGACAATGATGTCAGTGTGTTCATTACCAGCAGGCCAGGGGCATTCCTGCCACAAGAAGGAGGGTGCCAGTGGGTGCCTCCTCCCATGTTCTTTTCCTTTGCTGCCTTCTCTGGTTTTGGTGGCTTTGTCCTATTGGGTGACATCTTTCTGGTAGAGGGAGAGAATCCAGTGAAACTAAGATAAAGTCATATGACCACTGAGCGTACTCACATGAGATGTTGACCAAGCTCTGTGCAGCTTGTGGTGCTCTGAAGTAAATGGCTCTGGGGCTGGAGCAAAGGGGCAACAGGCTGCATGGGCTGTTCTTGGGAAGGACCAGAGTTCAGTTCCCAGCTCCAGAGTGATAGTGCAGCAGGTACAGCACCATATCAGGTACAGCAGCTCACAACTGCCTGTAAGCCCACCCTCTTCTGCTCTCCACAGGAGCCTGCACGCATGTGCTGCACATAAGCTCATGCAGGCTCACGCATGTACACATAAGTAAAAAAAAAAAAAAAAAAAAAAAATTCCTTAAAGGAAAATCCTTGAAGGAACTTCTAATAGAGCAGGAATGGGGTGTTGAGGCTTTGTTTCCCAGCACCACTAGTGAACTGGACAAGTGTGGCAGCTTGTGATTGTTCCTGACATCATTACCCAGTGAGATCTGCTCCAGACAGCACAGAACCCAACCATGTCTCTCCTGTCCAAGACCCAATAGTAAACATCACTTCTGCTCCAATTAGAGGGTTGGTTTGTTGTTATCATTTTATTGTTTCCAAATATCCTAAGAAGCCATATTAGTCACAGGAAGGTTTGTCTAGGATGTATGATGCAGGTGAATGGCACTGAGGGATACTTTCTCTGAGCCAGGATGAGAACTTCTCATGAGAGCACTTTTCAGTGGTTCCACCCTCCCCTCGCTGAGTGTCCTGCCCCAGCAGTACTGTGCAGACACTGGCAGTCCCTCTGCCTTAGCTTCGCTTACTGTGCCATAGCAGATATGCTCTCTGTTGCTCCATGCTGTCTTTACCATCAACACTTAAATGACAAGTCAGTGAGTTATGCCCATGGGCTGATAGCTTGTGTTTAATTTTATATAAGGAATCTAATTTACCTCTACTTAATTCCACAACCATCTTTCTAGGCTCCTGGGGGTAGTGCCTCCTGCTCAATTCTATTTAATTTCTGAGTTATTTCTGTTTAATTAACCCACCTTGTGTCTTGATTACCTGTGGGTCTCTCACTGCTACTCATGTGCCATCCAGACTTGGTGTCAATTTAAGGGTTTTAATTTTTCCAAGATTTCTTGATATAAAGCAGTGCAGTATGAACCAATGAACAGATCTAAGCAGTCAAGTTCAGACAGTTAAAAAACGCTGCTGTTTCACTTTTACACAGTGGAGCAAATGACAAAAAAAATTGTAAGACCCAAAAACACTGGGTAAAAATGACTCCCCAACTTCAAGGACACTGTTATGCAAACCTAAACATTCCCAGAGATGTTCTCTGAGAAAAAAAGCACACACCTGGCTGTCAGCACCTGTAACTACTGGGTGACTTTCAGTCAGAGGCATGAACAAATATCTCCTTAGACTTCAAAAATCTAAAATTTTATATAAACAGACTTTTTAACTTTTTTATTTTATGTATATGAGTGTTTCGCCTACATACATGTATGTGCATCATGTGTGTGCAGTGCCTGCAGAGGCCAGAAGAGGGCATCAGGCCCCCTGGAACTGGAATTATAGAAAATAGTGAGCCAACCTATAGGGGTAAGAAACTAAACCTGGGCCTTCTGTAGGAGCAGCTGGGGTTCTTAATGGCTGAACACTCTTTGGGCACTGTGGACACTATAAAGAGACTCTTCTAGGCTCTCGATGCCTGCATTGATTTAAGTTGATCTGCTGTTTTAGGAAAAGGTGTTGCCACTCAAGATGAGGGTTGGTGGTGTCCAATACCAGCTGGCTGTCGCCTGAAGCAGCACACCACCAGAGTCTTTCCCTTTGCTGCGCCATCTGTCTTTGTTCTGTTCAGTTTTACAGGACAAAATAAAGTTTACCTGGAGAGAATCTGACAAATTCACAGACTTGAGATTCAAGGATCTGAGCTGTAACTTGCAAATCTAAGACCTCTGCCACCTGATTTTCTGCATTTATAACCGAAGCCTGAGAGAGAAGCATAAGGCTGGTCCAGCCACTTATACAGGGGGACAAGTGACAGGTAGCGGAGGAACCAGGAAAAGCAGCTCCCAGGAAATGTGGCTATGGCAGAACTGTACTTCCCTTATACAGTTGAGAATTCCAGTGTGTTGGACCCAGAGCTGAAAATCTTCCTCTGAAATAAACAGCAGATGCCCCAGAATGGGAGTCTGGCCCGTCACTTAAAAATTTCATTTCATCTGAACTAGCCTTTCCTTCTAAGGGTCAATCCAATTACCCAGGATAAATACCAGTGCCTCTGCCATAGCCCCATCAATCTCAGAAGAGGATCTGAGGAGGGAAGCAGAGCAGAGAAGCAGACTCCCAGGGGCCGCTCTTGGGCCGCAGCTCAGTGAACCCAGGTGAGACTGGTCAGGAAGACCATGGAGAGAGTCCTGGTCCTCTCCCATAGCCCTCTAGACATCTAGAGAAGTCCTTCATGTACTGTTATGATCAGACTCCTGATTAGCCCTCAAAGTCATTTTCACCTCTCAAATGACAACTGTTTACATGTATGGGCATTGACAACATGGGTTCAGTTTTGTCTTAGCTCTAGCTCGCTCCACTGTATACTTCCCTGAGAAGGATAAATGTATACAGACTTGGTGCTCAGAGCTGGTGTGGTCCAGGCCCACAATTCTTCTTCTAAACTTATAAATTCCTAAAGCTCTAAAATACACTACACACACACACACACACACACACACACACACACACACACACTTACACACATACACACACGGTTCAAAATCATTTGGCAAACATAAAAAGGATTTCCTTACTTACCCCATTTAGTTCCAGTGTTGCGATGTTTCACTGCTAAAATATTAATGCATTTGAGAAAGCACTGCTCTGGCCCACTGGGAGTATTAACATCCAAAGCACATCTGGCTCCAAGTCCTTCAGGTGAGGAGCTGTGATTTGTTTAGCAGACAAAGAAAGGCCTTAGCTCAGACTGGCAAACCCAAGTCTGAACCCCGTCTCTAAATGCAAGGACTTGTCTTTTCTTAGTATGTTGACTCCAGTCTGTGAAGGGAGCAATTAGTATCTTCAGGAAAGGCAAGAAAAGGGGCATGTTAGACTAGATGGATGTTATATTATCTTCCCCATGGGGGCTGGAAGGTAACACAACATGCAAGAGCATTTGCTGTACATGCAAAAGACTTAAGTTCAAATCCCGCATCCCTTAAAGACAGACAGACAGACAGACAGACACACACACACACACACACACACACACACACACACACACACACACACCCCAAAAATAAAAAAGAGCTCTTCCCTACTATCTAGTGTATATCTTTCTTCACTTTATAATTCTCTGATTTCCACAGAAGACATAACACTATCTAACAAGACATAGACGATGCAGAAAAGAAAAAACTCACTTCCAACAAAGGAAAGCATAAAAGCAGATACTCAGAAATGCCATTTGCTTTCAGCCAGGGAGATGCTCAGCTATGGCTGCAAATGAAGGCCATCAGTGCTGTGATCACTCATGTGTTCCCTGTCCCCCACGCTTCTCTTAGGTTGTTCCCTTTTTGTGGCCCAATTCTAGCAATTGGTGCAATTACCTGGACAGACAGGTAACATCCTGCCTCCATTGGTCCGTCATCCTGGTAAGTGGTTGGCTGCAAATAATGCTGTTGCTATTGATATATGGTCTCAGAGACCCCACATTTTGCCTTTGCTGTCTGCTTCCCTTCTGAGATGGATGCAGAGGCTCCTTCACACCACAGCCCACTTAAGGCCAGGGAGTGCAGAGATCAGGGAGCACTGGAACATGGGAAGTATATTTATGTGAGAAGTTCAGGTTTAATGAAATTTGCCTAAACTTACAAATAAATAGACCCATAAGGAACTTGAACTTCAATTTTAACAATACTTTTATAAATTTAAGTGTTAAAAACAAGTTTTATTCCTTTGGTCCACCCAAGTACAAAACATGATCATTCCTTTCATTATATTTTGTTTTTATTTTTATTTCCTTTTATTTTTGTGTTTTGTTTGTTTGTTTGTTTTAAACAAGGGAGTATCTGCAGTCCTCCAGCCCCAGGAAAATGCTAGGAATTGATCACCATGGCTTCCGTGAGCATAGAACAGAGCTACCATAGCAGTATATGTGATGTTTCATTTCCATTTCTCATTTTCCAGATGTCTCTCCCCACTCATTCTTTTACCCATCATCCACCCAAACCATTAGTGAGACCCTTTTCACGGCCAAACATTTAACCAGCAGAGGATGTACAGGAGAGTGAGCCACAGCCACAGGTGGATGAGCAGACAAGGTTTCCATTACCAGTTCATGGTTAGCTAGAAGAATGTTTTCTTACTATACTAAAAACCCACCAGCGAAGCACAGTGTAACAGGAATCTTAAAAGTTCTTATTAATAAAATCAAACCTGAGGCCAGTTATTGGAGTAAATGCTGGAAGATCAGAGAGACAGAACAAGCCATAACTACCTCACCTGACAGTTTCTCAGCTGATCCTGTTTCCTCAGACTGGAAGCCTCTGCATCCTCCTCCCAATGGCTCTCAGCTGAATTGTTGCTCAAAAGCCTAAAAGCTTAACCAGCCAAATGCTTCTAGTTTCTGGTCTTCACACCTTATATACCTTTCTGCTTTCTGCCATCACTCCCTGAGATGTTTGGCTGTTTCCATTGTGGCCTTGAACTCACAGAGATCCAGAGGGATTTCTGTCTCTGGAATGCTAGGATTAAAGGCGTGAGTGCCACCATTTTCTAGCCTCTGTATCTACTGGCTGTCTGTTCTCTGACCCCAGATAAATTTATTAGGGTGCACAATATTTTGAGGAACACAATACCACCACAGCACAGTCTCCACTCTTAAAGATGATAAGATCCACTCCCTAGAGTGACTTTGTTGAGAAAGTCAAGAGGAGTGTGGGTCTGAAGACTGAGAAGTAGAGGGCAGAACAAAATCAATTCTTCAAAGAGATGAGGACTCCAACTGACCTGGACCGTGGCT